>NC_089492.1:196159579-196482767 GCF_036850765.1 Saccopteryx bilineata | reverse complement strand
CACGCATGAAGACGGAGCTTCCGTTTTCTTTAAACTGGAAAGATGAACCCAGGGATCCTATACTGGAGCTTTACAGCCATGGAGTGGTGAGGAGAACCTTGGGATACACTAAGCTGGGTGGCAGAGGTAATTTTGTAAATTGGCAAAAAAGGAAAAAAGGAGCTCTGAATTAGGAGTAGGTCCTAGCCTAAACTATGAGTGGGGCATTGAGGCAGGAGGAATAAAAGAAAGACTGTATATTAATCAAAGCAGCAGAAAACAGGACTATCAATACCCACAACAGAGATCTTCGAGGGAAGAATAAAAAACCTGAATATTCAGGCAAGACCTAGTTAAATGACCCTTGTGTAAATGAGACCAGTCTACCAGCTACTTGGAAGAAATACCCCAGGCTCGTCCACAGTGTCGTAGATGGGGCTGACGGCCCTGGGCACCTTTTAGCCTTCAGTGGCAAATCCCAGTATTCTGGGCAAGGTTAGGTCACAGGTGGCTGGAGCAGGGCTGGAAGAGACTGAACCCTCCCTTAGAGGAGTGAGGGGGAAGCCTACCTTCCAGTGTGTCCCTTCTTCCTCACAGCAAAGGCATGTAAGCCTGGCAGGCTTTGGCTTAAATGACCATCCTTTCCACTATTGAAGCAGGGCCCTGATGAAGTTCCAGTTGGAGCGTTGGAGCCTCTGAGGGCGTATGCCAAGAGCTAGTATTTTACCTGATCTCCTTTGGGCTTTTTCGGCCTCTTGGTACCTTAAAAGCCATGCTCAGAAGATCTCGCTGAGGGGCTTGAGGGTCCCTATCTGCCTATATATCTGGAGCTATTCAGAATAGAACAAAACAGTGTCATTAGCTGGAATCAAATAAAAGTAAAAAAAAAGGGTAGTAGTTTGCAGGACAAAAATTTGGGCATCTCTTGTACATCAGCATTCAAGATAAACTGTTTGAAGTAAAAAGCATAACAGGGTAGACCTGCAGGAGCTCCAGGACATGACTCCCCCCCCCCTTTCTTTTTATATTATTTATAATTGAATCACACTTTACAATATTTTGACTTCTAATATTGCAAGAAATTCTTGACTTTGTTAACTTTTAACAAAAATAGAGTAAAAGCACCTCCAAACAACATTCCCACACTTATCAAAACACCCCCTTAACATTAATTAACAGGCACTTTAGAGAGTACATATCAAAACTGAAAAATCCCATTGTGATCTTCATTATTCTTTTACAGCAAAAAAATCTTTACACCTTTATTATGTAAATCTATGCTGCTTCAAGCCTTTCACTTGTGGCCTGGAGCAGCCTGGCCAAACCAGCAAGTCTTTTGGATCCAAAATGAGCATGCTCTACTTATTCCAAACAAAATTATATTTATATAGGGAAATGAAATTATTCCCATTTTGTTTTCAATACTACAGCCGGCACTTCCAAAACTATTATCATCATTACTTTTCATGTAAGGACTTAATTCAGGCCTTATAAACAAAAGCACTTAGACATTATACAAAGACTTCACATACAATCACACAAATCAAGAGTGAAACCCGGGGTTTTAGAGATTGAACTATGGCCTGCTTGATCTTAAGTAGGGCTACCTTAATAGGAATGTAATGAGGATATATACTAAACAGAGATCTCTCTCGAAAAATCTCAAGACGGCCGTATGAGATTTCTATTCAGCAATACCCAAATCAGGCCCCCCTTTCCCCCTCTTTTCAAGCAATGGAGCAGGAAAATAAAATGATCTAAAACATTAAAAAAATTAGATAATAATTGAGAAAGGGAAGAGAGCATAGTAAGTCTTATGCAACTGCTCTTGTAAAGTGAGTCTCTCATCTAGACTCATGGTGTCTCTCACCAGTCGTTCAGGGATCCACCGAGGAGCTTCAGCAGACCTAGGAAAAACACACACATATCCTCGGCCCCATAAGAGAACAGAGTCTGGCCCTTGCCAGATTCCTGTGAGTGGGTCCCTCCATCGCACTTCAGGGAAGGCTTTCCTTGCAGGGTTCCAGAGTCTCTCTGCTGCTGAATGACCCTGTACATCAGTATTCAAAAAATTTAAAGTGAAAAGAGCATGACAAAGAAGATTTGCAGGAGTTTGAGGGTATAATTCCCCTTTTTTAATTTTTTCCAATTGGTTTTTAAGTGTTTGATGTGCACGCTCTACAATGCCTTGACCCTGGGGATTGTAAGGAATTCCCATCCTTAGGTCAAGTCCAAAAGTCTGACAAAATGTAGTAAATGCTTTTCCTACATATGCAGGAGCGTTGTCAGTTTTAATCAGTTTAGGAAGTCCAATAATAGAAAATGCATATAAGCAATGAGCTATAACATGTTTAGCAGCCTCTCCTGTTCTGGCAGAGGCTACTATAAATCCAGAATAAGTATCTACTGTAACATGGACAAAGGATTGTTTGCCAAATGAAGGTATATGAGTAACATCCATTTGCCAAAGTTGTCCCGGTAGGAGTCCTCGAGGGTTAATTCCAAACGAAGGGACAGATTGTAATATAGGGCACCTTGGACAAGATTTAACAATCTGCCGTGCTGCTTCCCAAGAAAGTTGAAACTGTTTACGCAGGGCTGCAGCGTTCTGGTGATGGATAGTATGAGACTGAATTGCTTGATCTGTCATGGTTGCTCCAATAATTTTCTTTTGGGTAGCTTGATCAACAAGGGCATTCCCTTGCGCTAAAGCTCTAGGGAGCATGGAGTGAGCTCGAATATGTCCTATAAAACACGGAGCTGTATGTTGACGTACAAGTCTTTGAAGAAGGAGGAACTGCTGAAATAGTTCCTCATCAGCAGTTGTCCCTAAGACAGCAGTCTCTATAGTGGAAACAACCATAAGTAAATATCTGCTGTCTGTATATAAATTAAAGGAGGAGTATGGCAAATGCTGAAAAGCCATGATAATGGCGTGTAATTCTACTCTTTGGGCTGATTTTAAGGTGACTGTTTCAGTATAAAGCTGTCCATTGATTATTAAGCCTGCTATTCCTGAGCTGGATCCGTCAGTAAAGATTGTAGGTGCTTCAGGAATGGGCTCATTAACAATTGTCTTAGGAAATATAAAGGTAGTAATTAATGAAAATCGAACTATTTTATCAGCTGGGTAGTGAGAATCAATTTGGCCTGTAAAATTTGCAAAAGCCATTTGCCATTTTGCGGAAGTTTCCCAGAGCCATTGTTGTTGATCCTTTGAAAAAGGAACAACAATAGTCTGTGGCTCAAAACCTATAAGCTGCAAGAGTCGCCTACGCCCCTTGATAATCAAGGAGGCAACAAGATCAAAATATGGAGATAAAACTTTCTTAGGAGTAACAGCTAAATGAATCCATTCAATAGGACCTGAAGCTTGCCACAGTAGTCCTGTTGGAGTGTAACTTGAGGGACATATTAGTAGGGCAATTGATTCCTCAGGATTTATGCGTTTTAGTTGTGCTTGCTGCAAGGCCTTTTCTACAAGCTTTAAAGCTTGTTGTCCCGCAGGTGTAAGTAGCCGAGGAGAAGCTGGTTCAGCTGAGCCTCTAAGAATATCAAAAAGTGGCTTCAGTTCTCCAGTAGTTAATTTCAAGGAAGGTCTAAGCCAATTAATGTCTCCTAACAGTTTCTGGAAATCGTTTAAAGTTTGCAAATGATCTGTCCTGATTTCTATTTTCTGTGGGCGAATTTGTTGTCCCTCAATAATTTGTCCTAAATAAGAAAAAGGTAAAGATTGCTGTACCTTTTCAGGAGCTATATAAAGTCCTGATTTTTTCAGAGAATATTCTAGTTGTTGCAAAATGGTCAACACAGTGTCTTTATCTGGATGAGCAATAAGAATATCATCCATATAATGAATTATGTATGCCTTAGGGTGTTGCCTTCGTACTGGAGAGATGGCTTGAGCAACATATTTTTGGCACAAGGTAGGACTATTAGCCATACCTTGAGGCAAAACTCTCCACTGGTATCGCTCCATGGGAGCCTGAAAATTAAGTGAAGGAACACTGAATGCAAAACACTTGCAATCATGAGGGCTTAAAGGAATAGTAAAAAAGCAATCCTTCAAATCAACAACTATAAGGTGATAGTTCCATGGAATGGCAGTAGGAGAAGGAAGTCCTAGCTGGAGAGGACCCATAATTTCCATAGTCTTATTTATTGCTCTCAAATCTTGTAATAGCCTCCAGTTTCCTGATTTCTTTTTAATGACAAATATAGGCGTATTCCATGGACTATTAGATGGTTCAATGTGCCCAAGCTGTAGCTGTTCCTGTACCAATTGAGCAGCTGCCCTAAGTTTCTCCTGAGAAAGGGTCCATTGGTCTACCCATACAGGATTATCTGATTTCCAAGTAATTGGGTCTGCACAGTGCATTATTGGGGTAGCAGGAGCTACCAAGGCCCCTATGCAAAATTTTGATATCCTAATCCATGCCTTCTGGTATTGGGTGCCACTTCTATGGGGGTGAGAATTCCTCGCTGTTCTTTCCCTAGACCCTTAGTGGGCAAAAATCCCTGATCAAGCATTTGAGTGCTAACTAAACTATTAGGACTGACAAGCAATGCCCCCATATTTTTCAAAACATCTCTACCCCACAAATTAACTGGCAATCCAGGGAGCACATAAGGCTGAAAAAATCCAGAATGACCTTCTTTATCTTCCCATTGTAAAAAACTAGAACTTTGTTGAGGGGATTTACTCTGCCCTATACCTTGTAATTCTGTGGCTGCTGCATGAGTGGGCCAGGAAGGAGGCCAATGTAGCTTTGCAATAACAGATACATCAGCCCCAGTATCTAAAAGCCCTTTAAATTTATGCCCTTGTATTGTTAGTTCCATTTCAGGGCGTTCCTGACCTATTTTTTGAATCCAATAGGCAGTATCAGTGGAGCCAAATCTTTGATTCTCTTGGGGTCCCTTTAGCAGGGTTTGGCCTTGTCTTAAAAGAGGTAAAAGGATTAATTGAGCAATTTTCATATCAGGGGAGATAGTGACTATATTCCTCAAAGTGTGAGCTATTACTTTAATTTCCCCTGTATAATCAGAGTCTATCACTCCAGGAAGAACAAAGAATTCCCTCATAGTTAAACTACTTTTGCCTAACAAGATTCCTACTGTGTTACTGGGAAGTGGCCCAAAAATTCCAGTGGGTATGGCTTGAGGTCCCATCTCTGGAGTCAATACGAATTGGGAGGTGGGACTGAGGTCCAGTCCTGTACTGCCTGTTGTTGCCTGGGATAGTTGGGCAATGTTTGGCCTACTGGAATCTGAATTTGCTGAGGAAACACTGACATTGCCCCTATTGTTTGATGGGGCCGGGGAGGGCCCCATTGTTCGTTTCCCTGCCCTCCAGTAGTACATTTAGGCCTCCCCTTATTCTTCCAATGTTTCCCATGTCTACAAAGTGGGCAGAGGTCTGGAGCCTTAAGGGCTGGCTGTCCTTGAGGGAGAGGCCGAGACCAATATCCGGGGAAAGCAGGGCAGTTTTTAGCAAAATGCCCCGAACCCCCGCATTGAAAACAGTTTCCACAGGCAAAAGTACTTCCCTGACCTTCCTTCCTTTGCTTGTTCTGTCCTTTATCAAAATTTTGTCCTGGAAATCTTGCCTTATTACCTGTGGTAAAGGTAAGACCTTGCATGTATGAAGGCCCAACATCAGCGCAAATTCTAATATAATCCTCTATATCTCCCTTCTTGCGGTGAGGCCAAAGTGCAGCCTGACAAGCAGAATTAGCATTTTCATAGGCTAGTTGTTTTATTAAAACCTTTCCCACATTTTTATCCCCTACTATTCTTTCAACTGCTTGAATTAGCCGTGAGACAAAGTCTTGAAATCGCTCGTCTGCACCCTGCCTAATTTTACCAAATTCTTCTGGTTTGGTCCCTGGAATAGGCAGGCATTTCCATGCCTGTGTGGCTAGCTGATTAATTATATCATAAATAGCTGGTCGATATTCTAATTGAGTTGCCATATGGGCATACTGTCCTTCTCCAGTTAACATATCTACAGTAACAGCAACCTCCTCTTGCTGATTTTTCTCATCCAGTTCTATAGCCTTTTCATGAAAGTTTGACTTCCACAACAAATAATCACCCCCAGAGAGACAAGCACGAGCAATCGCCTTCCAGTCATTTGGGGGAAGAGCCTTTGCACTAATGGTATCTAATAAACCAAGTGTAAAAGGGGCAGTAGGCCCATACTGAGCACAAGCAAGTTTAAGCTCTTTCAGAGTTTTAAAAGGTACAGGTTCATGTTCTCGCACTAGTCTCCCTGTATCATCCTGTCTTTCCACAATAGGAAAACAGGCAAAGCCATCTATTGTTTCCCCTATATTTCGAGCCTGGTCTATAGATTGTTGGAGAGGAGATTTCCCAGATTTTGAGCTATAGACTATGGAATCAGCCCGATAAGGGAACGGAGGAGCAGAGTGTTGAATGTAGGAAGGAGCTGAGGGCAGCGGAGGCCCCACGGCTAAGGCAGCCATAGCCACGGATTTTTCATCCCCCCTGTCATCCTCAGACTCCAAGTTATCCTCATATTCACATCCCTCTGTTTCCGGCTTACCCTGATACTCTTCAGACAATGATTTGTCTTCATATGGAAACATTTTTACAAAAAGGTCCCTTACTTTTGACCCTATCTGTCCCATATTCTTTTACTCCCAACTACACTTTCCCCAAAAACTTTCTTTACTCACTGTGCGCACTTCACTTTGGGGAGTTCCGTCACCTTCCTTCAGTTTTAGTTTCCTCGTACTCAAGTCCCTGTTCGGGCGCCACTTGCCGCGGACCAGCGCAGCTTCCAAATAACGGTGCGGAATTAAGGAAACACACTTTGTCAGAACAAAACCGATGGGACCGGGAGGACTCTTCAAACTGCCTGGCAGTATCTGAGTGCCTCACAGCCTCAGTTCGCTTTATTATATGGACCTATGCATATCAAGGACCCTGATACAAAGTTGCACATCAAAGGCTAAGACAGGAACTCTCCCAAGGCAAAAACAGTATACATTAGTGAATTTTACAAACATCTGAAAACAAAGAGTCAGAGGAAGGGTATGTATATTGCTTCCTGCAACCCAAGGAAGGAAGTGGAGTGGGTGCAAACACAGAGCATCAAAGCCAAATATGGAGATGGAGGGGGTAGAACGTAAGCCCCCTGCCAAGCCTTGAATCTATAATGGCTTTTTGCCATTACCGGTCCACAACACATTTGTATTTCTTCCTGGGAGAAGTGTCTGTTCATATCCTCTTCCCATTTTTTTATTGGATTGTTTGTTTGTTTGTTGTTGAGTTTTATGAGTTCTTTATATATTTTGGATATTAGGCCCTTATCTGAGCTGTTGTTTGAAAATATCATTTCCCATTTAGTTGGCTGTCTGTTTATTTTGTTATCAGTTTCTCTTGCTGCGCAAAATCTTCTTAGTCTGATGTAGTCCCATTCATTAATTTTTGCCTTCACTTCTCTTGCCTGTGGAGTCAAATTCATAAAATGCTCTTTAAAACCCAGGTCCATGAGTTGAGTACCTATGTCTTCTTCTATGTACTTAATTGTTTCAGGTCTTATGTTTAGATCTTTGATCCATTTTGAGTTAATTTTTGTACAGGGGGAGAGACTGTAGTCCAGTTTCATTCTTTTGCATGTGGCTTTCCAGTTTTCCCAGCACCATTTATTGAAGAGGCTTTCTTTTCTCCATTGTGTGTTGTTGGCCCCTTTATCAAAAATTATTTCACTATATATATGTGGTTTTATTTCTGGACTTTCTATTCTGTTCCATTGGTCTGAGTGTCCATTTTTCTGCCAATATCATGCTGTTTTGATTGTCGTGGCCCTATAATATAGTTTGAAGTCAGGTATTGTAATGCCCCCAGCTTCATTCTTTTTCTTTAGGATTGCTTTGGCTATTCAGGGTTTTTTATAGTTCCATATAAATCTGATGATTTTTTGCTCTATTTCTTTAAAAAATGTCATTGGAAGTTTGATGGGAATTACATCAAATTTGTATATTGCTTTGGGTAATATAGCCATCTTGATTATATTTATTCTTCCTAGCCAAGAACAAGGTATATTCTTCCATCTCATTATATCTTTTTCAATTTCCCTTAACAATGGTTTATAGTTTTCATTATATAAGTCCTTTACATTCTTTGTTATGTTTATTCCTAAGTATTTTATTTTTTTTGTTGCAATCGTGAAGGGGATTATTCTTTTGAGTTCGTTCTCAATTGTTTCATTGTTGGCATATAGAAAGGCTATTGACTTCTGTATGTTAATTTTGTATCCTGCGACCTTACTGTATTGGTTTATTGTTTCTAGTAGTCTTTTTGTGGATTCTTTGGGGTTTTCGATGTATACGATCATATCATCTGCAAAAAGTGATACCTTTACTCTTCTTTTCCGATATGGATGCCTTTTATTTCTTTGTCTTGTCTGATTGCTCTGGCTAGAACCTCTAGTACCACATTAAATAAGAGTGGAGAGAGTGGACAACCCTGTCTTGTTCCTGATTTAAGGGGGAAAGCCTTCAGTTTAGTGCCATTTAATATGATGTTAGCTGATGGTTTATCATATATGGCCTTTATCATGTTGAGATATTTTCCTTCTATAGCCATTTTGTTGAGAGTCTTAAACATAAAATTGTGTTGTATTTTATCGAAAGCCTTTTCTGCGTCTATTGATAAGATCATGTGGTTTTTGTTCTTTGTTTTGTTGATATGGTGTATTACGTTAACCGTTTTACGTATGTTGAACCATCCTTGAGATTCTGGGATGAATCCCACTTGATCATGATGTATTATTTTTTTAATATGTTGTTGTATTCGGTTTGCTAGTATTTTGTTTAGTATTTTAGCATCTGTATTCATTAGAGATACTGGTCTGTAGTTTTCTTTTTTTGTGCCATCCTTGCCTGGTTTTGGTATGAGGGTTATGTTGGCCTCATAAAATGTGTTTGGAAGTATTGCTTCTTCAATTTTTTGGAAGACTTTGAGTAGAATAGGAACCAAGTCTTCTTTGAATGTTTGATAAAATTCGCTGGTATAGCCGTCAGGTCCTGGACTTTTATTTTTGGGGAGGTTTTTAATGGTTTTTTCTATTTCTTCTCTACTGATAGGTCTGTTTAGGCTTTCTGCTTCTTCTTGACTCAGTCTAGGAAGGTTGTATTGTTCTAGGAATTTATCCATTTCTTCTAGGTTGTTGAATTTAGTGGCATAAAGTTTTTCATAGTATTCTACAATAATTCTTTGTATATCTACGGTGTCTGTGGTGATTTCTCCTCTTTCATTTTGGATTTTGTTTATATGAGTTCTTTCTCTTTTTTCCTTGGTAAGTCTTGCCAAGGGTTTGTCAATTTTGTTGATCTTTTCAAAGAACCAGCTCCTTGTTCTATTAATTTTTTCTATAGTTTTTCTGTTCTCTAATTCATTTATTTCTGCTCTGATTTTTATTATCTCCTTTCTTCGGCTGGTTTTGGGTTGTCTTTGTTCTTCTTTTTCTAGTTCCTTAAGGTGGGAAGTTAAGTGGTTCACTTGGGCTCTCTCTTGTTTGTTCATATATGCCTGAAGTGATATGAACTTCCCTCTTATCACTGCTTTTGCTGCATCCTATAGATTCTGATATGTCATATTGTCATTTTCATTAGTCTGTATATATCTTTTGATCTCTGCACTTATTTCTTCTTTGACCCATTCATTTTCTAAAAGTATGTTGTTTAGTTTCCACATTTTTGTGGGATTTTTTTCCTCTTTTTTGCAGTTGAATTCTAGTTTCAAGGCTTTATGATCAGAAAATATGCTTGGTACAACTTCAATTTTTCTGAATTTGCTGATGTTGTTTTTGTGGCCCAACATATGGTCAATTCTTGAGAATGATCCGTGTACACTGGAGAAAAATGTATACTCAGTCACTTTGGGATGAAATGTCCTGTAGATGTCTATCATATCCAGGTGCTCTAGTGTTTTGTTTAAGGCCACTATGTCTTTGTTGATTCTCTGTTTGGATGACCGATCTAGAGCCGTCAGCGGTGTATTGAGGTCTCCAAGTATGATTGTATTTTTGTCAGTTTATGTTTTAAGGTCAATAAGTAGCTGTCTTATGTATTTTGGTGCTCCTTGGTTTGGTGCATATATATTAAGAATTGTTATGTCTTCTTGATTCAGTGTCCCCTTAGCCATTATGAAATGGCCATTTTTGTATCTGAGTACTTTTCCTGTCTTGTAGTCAGCATTATCCGATATGAGTATTGCTACACCTGCTTTTTTTTGGATGTTATTTGCTTGGAGTATTGTTTTCCAGCCTTTCACTTTGAATTTGTTTTTATCCTTGTTACTTAGATGAGTTTCCTGTAGGCAGCATACAGTTGGATTTTCTTTTTTAATCCATTCTGCTACTCTGTGCCTTTTTATTGGTGAGTGTAATCCGTTTACATTTAGTGTAATTATTGATACTTGTGAGTTCCCTATTGCCATTTTATATCTTGCTTTCTGTTAGTTTTGTGTCTTGTTTGATCCTTCTCTTTCGTTTTTCTATCTTTTGTTTTTATTTGGTTGTATTCCATACATCTTTCCTCTGTTGCTATCTTTTTTATCTCATGTGCTTCTGTGGTGGTTTTTTCAATGGTGGTTACCTTTGAGTAATGAAAAGGGTCCCTACCCTGTTCATTGTAGTGAACTATTTTGTGAGTACTTTTGCACTCCATCGTCCTTTGCTACTGTTAATCTCCATCTTCTCCCCCTCTTTCTTTTTGTTGTTGTCACAGTTTAAATTTGATTTTATTGTGTTCTTCTTGGAGCTTTTACTTGTGGCTCTGTTTTTTTTTGTTCTTTGTATCTGATTGGAGAACCCCCTTTAGTAATTCCTGGTGTGGGGGTTTTCTGATGATAAATTCCCTCATCTCTTCTGTATCTGTGAATGTTTTTATTTCTCCTTCATATTTGAAGGATAGCTTTGATGGGTATAGTATTCGTGGCTGAAAGTTCCTCTCTTTCAGGACTTTAAATATTGGGGTCCACTCTCTTCTAGCTTGTAGAGTTTCTGCTGAGAAATCTGATGATAGTCTAATGGGCCTTCCTTTATATGTTGTATTCTTCTTTTCCCTGGCTGCCTTGAGAATTTTTTCTTTGCTGTTGGTTTGTGTCAATTTCATTATGATATGCCTTGGAGTAGGTTTGTTGGGGTTAAGAAAACTCTGAGTTCTGTTTGCTTCTTGAACTTGAGGCTTTAGTTCTTTCCACAGGCTTGGGAAGTTCTCATCTATTATTTGTTTGAGTATGTTCTCCATTCCATTTTCTCTCTCTTCTCCCTCTGATATACCTATTATTCTTATGTTATTCTTTTTGATGGAGTCAGATAATTCTTGTAGGGCTATCTCATTTTTTTTAATTTTTGAGTCTCTTTCTTCTTCTCTCTGTTGTGCCTCAAGTTGCTTGTCTTCTATTTCACTAATCCTCTCTTCTATCTGACCTGTTCTATTAGCTAAGCTTGTTACTTCGTTTTTCAGATCGTGAATTGAGTTTTTCATCTCTGTTTGATTTGTTTTTATAGTTTCAATTTCCTTGGACATATATTCTTTGTGTTTATTGAGTTGTTTTATGAGCTCCCTAAATTGCCTTTCTGTGTTTTCTTGTATATCTCGGAGGATTTTTAGGATTTCTATCTTGAATTCTCTGTCATTTAGCTCCAAGGTTTCCAATATATTAAATTTTTTCTCCATAGATTTTTTCCTCATCTAGCTTTGTTACCTCTCTTTCTTTTGTATCCATGATATTCTATTTTCTCTTCCTTAATGGCATCTGAGGGTGGTTTTGTTGATAGTATTAATGAGATTTAATAAAGAATAAAAAGTTAAAAAAATAATAAAAAAATAAAAAATCGAAAAGAGTTGTTTTTTTTTAAAAAAATTAATAATGAAATAAAGAAAAATAAAATTAAATTAAATTAAAAAAAGGAAATTATTCCCCCCTCCTTTTTTCCTCTCCTCTCCTCTCCCCTCTTTCTTGAGAAAAATTGTGGTGAACTGTGAAGTATAACAAACAATGCCTGTGATGGAGGGCTGAATTGGGGAAAAGTAATAAAGGGGCAAAAAAGAAAAAAGAAAAAAAGAGAGGGTATGGACCCACAAAAAGAAAATAAGGAAAAAATTTGGGTCAAGAATAAAATGATTTGCTTTTAGGTGTTGGTTGTCTAAGAGTTATGATGAAAGGAATAAGAGGATAACAGAAAAATGGGGGGACAAATTACAAAATTACTATTGTATTTAGTGGAACAAGAACCAGATAAAATGGAGAGCCAGGGATGGGAGCACTGCTAGTGAGTTAAAAAGGTGAAGTAAAAACCCCCCAAAATGCCACAAATGTAAGTTTGAGTCCCAGATAAGATACTTTGTTTGTTATTGAGGTTTGAATGAGAGGAGATGTAAAGGAGAAAGGAAGAAACTAATATAGAGGGAGAAAAGAAAGAGAGAGAGAGAAAAAAAGAGGGAACCACTAAAAGAAGAGAAAAGAAAAAAAGAGGAGAGAGAGAGAGAGAGAGTTAAGGGTTTTGGAGTGCAACCCTCATAGAGAGAAAGGAAGAGGAGAGAAAAGATAATGGGAGATGTAACACTTATGGGTAGTGTAGTTCAAGGAGAGGAGAGAGTAAGACCGGCAGAAAGTTAATCGGCCAAATTGGAGGAGGAAAAAAAGTATCAAGAATGAAGATAAGAGAAACAAACGAACAAATATAATAACATGGGATAGGTTATAAAGTCTGCAGATTATTCTTGATTTTGAGAGGTTATCTTCTTGCTTTTTCTTTTCTCTCCCTCTTCCTGGTCGGTGACTCTGTACCCCGGGTTCTGCCCCTTTGGCACGCTCAGGTAGAGGTTTGCAGTTGATAAGTCTCTATGGCAATGTCATGTATTGTGCTTTAGTCTCGTTGGGAGTCGAGGCTCATTAGCATTTATAGGCTCCGACAGTGAGAGAGTCCGTGTTCCTGGAGCCTTTCTCCTAGTCTTTCCTTCCTCAATTAGTAGCCTGATAATCCAGCTATGGGGTTGCTGCTGCCTCTGCCTGGATAGTAAGAGGCTCAAAGAGCTGGCAACTCCCCACTCTATTTCCACTCAGCACAGGGCTCTGGGTAAGGCTCAGTCAGTCAGAGCTGCTAGCATAATCAGGCGGGCTTTCCGCCCACTCAAAGACCTCTGGCTCTGCCACTCTGTCCGGTTACACAGGCAGGGCGCCCACTTCCGGGGCGCTTGGAGGAAACTCTCATTCACTATCTGCGTGCACAGACCAGGATATCTGGCCAGCAGTCTCAAGCTCTGAGTGAAACCCCCAACCGCATGGAAAAGTTGCAGCGTTGGAATTGGCTCTCGCTCCATCCCCGTGCGCGGCTTTTGCAAGGCGCTGGGGCGGCCCGAGATTCCGCTTTGGCCCACACAAAGGCCCCTGACTCTGCCCCTCTGTGCTATAACACGGGCGCGCACTGCCGAGGCACTCGGAGGAATCTCTCATTCACTATCTGCGCACGCAGACCAGGATATGAGGCCGGCCACGTTTCCCTCTGAGTGAAACCCCCACCAGCACGGAAAATTTCCACCATTGGAATTAGTTCTCGCTCCCTCCCGTGCGCGGCTTTCCCAGAGCGCTGGGGCTGCCCAGAGATTCTGCTTTCGGCCCACAGAAAGGCCTCTGACTCTGCCTCTCTGTGGGGTAACACGGGCACCCACTACCGGGGCTTAGGAAGAAATCTCTCGCCCACTAACTGCACACTGACCAGGAGATCGGGTAAAATGGCTGCTCCGTTTGTCTTTCTTTCTTTGGGTTTGGCGCGAGTGTTAGCTTGTATTGCCCGGGTTGCCACAGGATCAGTTTTTCCTCGGCTTGGATCTCTGTGCCACAGCCTGGTTTGGCCGTTTGTGCCGCGGCCTGGATCTATTCACCCCCTTTGCCCGCCTCAGTTTCTATATTCACAGTTACTAGAGAAAGCCACCCTGTTTAAGTTAGTGAGGAAGGCGGAGCATTTCTTACTCCCTATTTCCTTCGGGGTTTGGTTATATATTTAGCCAATTTTTCACTCGACCATAACTTTGAGTGTATTGCGAAGCATCTGGAGGCTCCAAGTATAGGTTTTTCTGTTTCTGGTTGAAGATCTTGTTGAGTTTTGGGGGAGATTTATCGGTATTGCTTCCTACCCCGCCATTACTCTGACGTCATCTCCGACACTGTATTCTTGATGTTGGATCATGTATTCTTCATTTTTGACTAGTTCTTTTGTATGGTTTCTGCGTTCTTTTTTGTGTTGCTCTTTGTTGAAGCTCTCACTTTGTTCCTTGTTTTCTGGAGATTTCTCCTGTTCTCTCATTTGAGGCCTGTTTCATTTTCTTTCCATTTTGCCTGCCTCTTTGTGTGTGTTTTTATGTATTAGATGGATCTGTTATTATTCCCAATCTTCATGTGGTGGCCTTATGTAATAGGTGTTCTGTTGGGTCCTGTGGTGCAGTCCCCTTGATCACCTGAGTTGGGGGTTCAGGAATGTCCCTTGTGTATGTTATGTGGGCCCATCTGTTCTAATTGAATCTTGATTGCTATTGGCCCAAGGTGCACAGGATCATCAGGCTGGCTGTGAGGCTCTGCCTTCACCAGTGCATGTGACCTGCTGTGGGTTCTGACCACAGGAAGCAGAATCACCTCAGCTAGGTTTTGTGCCTAATGAGATCTTTCTTTGGGTATGTTGCTTGTAAAGTTAATTAGATCTTGCTTGGATGTTGTCTGAAATTGCTCACTGGATATATTTGTTCTGGGCTTTTTAAAGACGCTGCCTGTGACTGGACCTCAGTGCTTGTTTGGCACTACAAGTGGTCCAGTTTGTGGCTGCCTCTGTTGGGCTTTGGTGCACAGAGAAAAACCAAGCAGCACACCAAGGCCAGCTCTTACCAACACTGGACTTGAGGGCAGGTCAGAGAAAACCCAGGGCACCCTGAGGTCTGCTTCCAGCTGCCTCCATCTGCTGGCTGTTTGTTAAGCTCAGCTACTGAAAGAGCCTCTGGTAGAGTCGAGGGATGGGGTAGTGGATCTCCTCTGAGAGTGAGGTGCCCGTCAGGCTTCTGGAAAGGTAGCGGTTGTGGTCCTCAGCCCTGAACCACAGGTCTTGGTCTGTCCTGGATTTTTCCTCTACTTTAGCAAGGTACAGCCAGTAGGACTTGGTCAGGTGGGGCCGATAGCCAGGAGTGTGGTTCTACTGAATCTCCCGTGAAACAAAACCACCAGTCAGGTTCTCAGGGAAGTGGGGAGAATAACTTCCACCTTGAAGCCAGATAACTGAGTTACTCTCATCCACTGAATCTGTCCAGACCTCTACTCCCTGGTCAAGGTCACTGTCTCATCAGGGCCTAATCTCCACAGGGTAGCATGAGAGAGATTCCTGAGTGCTGCTTTCCCCCAGGCTGATGCCACACAGAGAGGAGTGCTCTGACCAAGAAAGGTGGTTACTGCAGTGTTGGAAAAATGATTCAGCACAGGGGTCCTGGTGTCTCTCCCCCACTGTGTATCTCCCCAGAGCTGCAAACCTCAGATTCTTATCACATATATCTAGTCTGCTCAACCCTCTCTCTGCAAAGCACAGGGTAAGTGCCTATGAACAAGATTTTGTGCAGTGGCCCTTTAAGAGGGTGCCTATGTCTCTGCAGACTCAGATTTCTTTCTGGCAGACAGAAACCTTGCCACTTTTTATGGCCAAATACTATGTGGGAACCTCTTCCCGGCTTTGTTGCTCTGGGCTGGGGAGTCCAGCTTGGGATTTAGGCCCCACACTTCTCAGGGTTAACCCCTCTGCATCTGAGATATCTCTCCAGAACCTCAGCTGCCACTCATGGGAGATGGGCCTCCCCTTTTCATGTTTCCATCCATCTTATTAGTCTTGATGTGGCTTCTTCTGTGAATCCTTGGTTATAAGACCCCTTTTCATTTAGTCTTGAGTTGGTTATGCAGGATGATTCTCTTAAGTTTAGTTATAACTCCAGTTTGGTCCTGGGAAAAGTGAGTATAACATTCACCTACTCCACTGTCATCTTGGATTGCCCCAATTTGTTTTTTTAGCAAAACTATTTTTTCAATAGTGTGGATTTATGAGACAGAGGAAAGTACCAAGCTGTACTTGAAGAGCCCAGTTAAATAGCAATTAAAATAATATTGAAGAAAATATAGTGAGATGTTCAACCCAGGTGATAAGGGTATGACTCAGAAGAAGGGTCAAGGTAAGAGACCTTAAGAGAAAACCAGCCCAACAACCAGAGGTAAAACTGGGAAGGGCCCACAATGGCTGAGCTTCTGCCTTCTGTAGCATCGTGGGGAATAGAGAGTCAATGGGCTTAAGCAGATTAGGGTGCAGGTGGATGGACCTATTGGAATTGACACCAGGGAGGCAGAGAACAGAAACAAGGAAAAAACATAATTTAGAAGCAATACTAAACTTAAAATTATAATTTCATAAATGTAGTTCTAAGCCCATTTTTAAGGTACTAGAGTTAGACTCCCTTTTCCATCAATATATGAACACTAATACCTGAAAGCAAATGTGACTTTTTTTCTCCAAGGAGTTCGTCAGCATATCTAAGAACGTGCTATGTACCATGTGACTGGACATTCCTATCTGTGTTTACACAAAGCACCTGTTAACAAAAACATCACCACCAACTTTGAACATTGCCTTCTAATACCCCCCAGAGTGACCTCCAAACAAATGCCTACATTGAAAATTCTGTGGGTTCCTGTATGAAGGAGTTTAATGTTATTCCAGCACAGGGTTTGTCGACTGCAGCACAGCTGACATTTGGGCCCGGCAATCCTTCACTGAGGGCTGTCTTGTGCTTCATAGGAAGGTTAGCACAATCCCTAGTGTCCACCGACCAGATGCCAGTAGCACTTTCTCAACTGTCTCTAGACATTGCCAAATGTTTTCAGGGGATCAGGGTGGCACTCAACTGTCCTCAGCTGAGAACTAATGGAACACATTTATTTATGCCAGAAGGTTTGATAACAGGAAGCAGACCAACAGAAAAAAATACTTAGGGATTTAACATAATACAGCCCCCAAGAAATATGAGAAAGAGCAGAAATAGCAATGAAAGTGTTTCACCAGCAGCTTCACAGTTCTCCAGACCAGATAGTGTTTTAAATGTGCAGTCAGAATGAGAATGAAGGTTGTTCCTGTATCTCCCTCCCACTCCCAGGCCAGAGTCTCCCACTTCCTGGGAACTGGAAGAAAGAATCAGAGGAACCCCAGTTGAGGGTCCATGGATGTGGTTCAATGTAACATCCATACGCTCCCTGATATTACTTGCAAAGTGTTGTGCGTATGGCAATGTTTGGGACACTTTTGCCATATTGTCAAAGAAGTCTAAGACACAATGGGCTAGGGACCACTTCCCTAAGGCATCACCCACTACCTCCTTGGTACCTCAGGTCACACACGACCTATTTGGGAGCAGTCATTGTGTATCCTGGGTAAATAACTTCAGAAAATAAAAGTTTACATCTGTGTTCTGTTCTTCTTTCACTTTGCATAATCACACACTAAAAATGACCCATTTTATAACTTGTTCATTTGAGTAGCTATATTTTTGTTTTAAATATATTTTTCACAAAAGTTTAAAATAAAACAAATGTGAAATCCTTTGACTTTCAGTGAAAGTGTGGTAGTTTGACCCTATTTATCAAAAGATATAATTTTGCCATAATACATTGATTCTTTAGAGAAAATAACCTTATCACTTGATTTCTCCCATGAAACACTATGGGAAATTCTCTGGCCTACAAAGTCACCTTTCTCCTCACGTCTGCCCTGTGAGGAGACGTGAGGAGCGCCTTATGCCACTCAGTGGCCACACTTCCTTCGGCTGATGTGAAAGTGTAAAAAGATCAGCTCTATGGAATACGAGAAAATAACATGACATTGTTCTTTCTATGTGACAGCCATACCTTCCCCAGGCCACCTGGGTGGTCATGTTTCTTTGTGTTCCCGTCAAGACCTTGGCCAGGGCAGAGGAAATGCTCCAGGGTCAACAAAAGCACATTTCCTGCTACACAAGTAAATCCTCAGTCTAAAGGGTCACCAGGGAAAATCTGTATCACCCAAACCCTCCTTTGGTCATCTAGTTCTTAGTGTCCATGTCAGTAGATACTGGGCAGTAAAATAATGGCCCCCCGACAGATGTTCACATCCTAATCCCTGAAACCTGTGACAGTGACATGATGAAAGAGACTACAAATGAGATCAAGTTTAGGACCTTGAGTTGAGAGATTATCCTGGATCATCTGGGTAGGCTCAATGTCATCATAAAGTTTTTGTACGACAGAAGCAGAAGGGTCAGAGTCAGAGCAAAAGATGAGAGGACAGAAGAAAAGGTCAGCAGAGTCATGCAAGGCCACAAGCCAAGTAGTTTGGGGGATTCTAAACATTGATAAAGGCAGGACATGAATTTTCTCCCAGAGCCTCCAGAAGGAGCCAGCCCTAACTGACTCGTTCCTGGGCTTCTGACCTCCAACACTGTAAGATAATAAATTTCTATTGTTTTTGGCCACTTAGTTTGTGGTTATTTGTTATAGCAGCAATAGGAAACCAATAAACTAATACACTGATTTATTCACAAAGAAGCCAATCTGGTTGCCTGAGCTCATAATTGATGACCTAAGCAACACAACCACTGGGCGCGCGCGCGCGCACACACACACACACACACACACGGGCCTGCCACTGAACCCTCCCTCACAACAACCTCCTAGGGACAGTGCAGTTATTACCTCACTTTAGAGATGAGTCGTCATCAATGAAGTCAGCACCAGAGCAGCAGTTTAATTCCAGAGCCTGAGCCCTGGCTGGTTGGCTCAGTGGTAGAGCGTCGGCCTGGCGTGCATGAGTCCCGGGTTCGATTACCGGCCAGGGCACACAGGAGAAGCACCCATCTGCTTCTCCACCCCTCCCCCTCTCCTTCCTTTCTGTCTCTCTCTTCCCCTCTCGCAGCCGAGGTTCCATTGGAGCAAAGTTGGCCCGGGCGCTGAGGATGGCTTCATGGCCTCTGCCTCAGGTGCTAGAATGGCTCTGGTTGCAACAAAGTGATGCCCCAGATGGGCAGAGCATCGCCGCCTGGTGGGCATGCCGGGTGGATCCCGGTCAGGCACATGCGGGGTCTGTCTGACTGCCTCCCCGTTTCCAACTTCAGAAGAATACAAAAAAAAAAATTCCAGAGCCTGAATCATTACATAAACATCCCTATTGCTGCTAGTTCTAAGTGTTTTGTGTCTAATATAATGTAAAAACCATGTTTTATGCATAAAGATATAGTTCTTTATAAATAAAAACTACATTTTTTTTTTTTTTTTATAGCCAGGCCTTTATTTAGAAATCTGATATGTTAACTTAGCGTTTTCCACCAACACGGGGAGCCGAAACCTTCACAGGCTTCACAATCTTTTGCTTCGGCGCTGCCTTTGTGGGAGCCTTAGTAGCAGCCATTGCTGTCTTTTTAGACGCTTGCTTAGCCTTTTTTGCTTCCTTGGCAGCCCTGATAGCTTGTTCCCGTTGAGCTTTCCTAACTTCAGGTTTCTGATTCCTCTTGGCCATTATGTCAGCAAGAGAAGCACCAGTGATGGCCCTCTGGAATTTGACAGCTCGGCGGGTCCTTTTCTTTTGAATTTCTTCCGACTGTCCCTTCTTGTGCTTCCTTCGGTAGAGGACAGTCCAGTTTATCTGCCGAGGGTTCCTCTTGGAAAGGAAGGCCGACTCGCATTTTGCATTTAGAAACTGGAAAACCTTCCCGTCGGTCCTGGCGTAGCGCCTCCCGTGCCCGGGGTAGATCTTGTACCCGCTGAAACTGCACAGCTCCACCTCCATGGTTCCGGATGCCGGGAAGAAGGCGAGTGGGTCAATAAAAACTACATTTTGATTACCATGGTGTGTGAAAAGAGTTGGGCAGATTTCATCGAATCTGGAGGGTTGGTTTGAGACAACCTGTCCTAAATCATGGACTCTGTGGAAAAGAAAAAAAAATTTACTTCAAATCAAGGGGACTCCCAAAGAAATGCCCCAGCTGAGACATGCCTGGGGAGCCACCACGAGGGCCAAGGCCCAGGCAGCAGATACAAAACTGGAACCGACAGCAGTCAAGTGGGCATGTTGCACCAGAGGCGTTGCTGCTCTGGGTCTGGCCCCAGCATCTCTCACGGCTGCTCTAGACATATGCTCCCAGGAAAGGAGCAGCAGGATTCATCCATGTGTACCCTGGACAGGAGGAACAGAGGATAAAAGGTATCCCTGAAAGAAGCTTCATGACAAAATCAGAAGTTGTTAGCATTTACCACTGGTTCTTATAACTTTACTAAGTAGCATTCTTCATTTTTTTAAACCTTACTTAATAACACTGAGGTTATTTATTTGCTGGGCTACAACTACCCAATAAAATACTGAAGTTCATTAATACCTTTCCACTTCCCAGAGTCACTTTGCTCTTACAATGGAGGGCATTTTATGAAATAAAGGGCCAAGTCATGCATAATCACATAATTCTGCAAGCTAGTTTTCTATATTATGTTATCCTTTTCCTTTTTATACACATATACGTTTTTAGCTCAAAGAATTTTTTTTTTTTTTTTACAGAGACAGAGAGAGGGAGTCAGAGAGAGGGATAGATAGGGACAGGCAGACAGGAACAGAGAGAAATGAGAAGCATCAATTATCAGTTTTTTGTTGCAACACCTTAGTTGTTCATTGATTGCTTTCTCATATGTGCCTTGACTGCGGGCCTTCAGCAGACCGAGTAACCCCTTGCTCGAGCCAGCGACCTGAGTCCAAGCTGGTGAGCTTTGCTCAAACCAGATGAGCCTGCACTCAAGCTGGCAACCTTGGGGTCCCGAACCTGGGTCCTCCACATCCCAGTCCAACGCTCTATTCATTGCGCCACCGCCTGGTCAGGCTAGCTCAAAGAATTTAAAACCACTTATGAAATGCATATACCAGTTTGGGAATCTAGAAAATAAGCAAAACAAAGTTATTGGAAACTCCACCCAAAGAATCATCATGCACAATTTTTTTTTAAAACTTTGATAAAATACACATAATATATAATTTGCCATCTTAACAAATTTCAGCATACACTTTGAGACTTCGGCATTAAAATACCTTCACACTGTTGTGTGGCCGTCTTCGCTGTCTACCCACAGAACTCTTTTCATCTTGCAAAACTGAAACTTTGTGCTGCTAAACAGTAACGCCCATCCCCCTTCTCCCAGCTTCTGGCAGAGACTTGCTGTCTCTGAATTTGCCTATCCTAGGAACCTGCTATAAGTAGAATCATCCAATATTTGTCCCTTTGTGACAGGCTTATTTCACTTAGCATGCTGCCTTCAAGTTTTATCCATGTAGTAGAGGTGTCAGAATTCCCTTCCTTTTTAAGACAGAACAATATTCCTTTGAATATATACACCCCTTTTTTGTTTTTTGCATTTATCCATCGATAGACATTGAGTTGCTTTCTCCCTTTTGTCCACTGTGAATAATGCTGCTATGAACATGGATGTCCAAGTAGCTGAGCATTTAATTTTCTTGAGTATATGCCCAGAATTGGTATTGCTGGATCATATGATACATTTGTGTTTATTTTTATTTTTTTAGTAACTGCCATACTGTTTCAGATTCGTTTTTATAAACGTGGATCATCATCTGATCTCTCTGTTTCTGGTTCCCAGTGGACTGCCGAGTGTCCTGACCGGGGTTTGAAGCTGCACTTTGTTAGCTCTTAGGAAAGGTCTTCTGAATCTCTCAGGACACAGTGGGAGGACAGCAGAGCTGGGGGGTGACACTGAGGGGCTGGGGACAACTATTTCAACCAGAGCTTCTCCATTGCTCAGTATTTCTATGTTAGGCTTCCTCTTAAAATATTTCAAGAGGGAGTGTCTCACATTTTTTTAAAAAGTGTGAAAGCCTGTCTCTAAATATGGAACAACACCCCAACCAATGCAAATTCTTTTGTTTCAAATACTGTGTGAAGGTACAATAGTTGCATTGTTTACACAACAGTACACTACAGTTTGTGTTCAGTGTCGAATGTTAAAGTTCCTCAACTGACCTGGAATCACAAAGTGTCCTGGAGCCTTCAGCGGTACAGCTGGGACCCAAGGGCAGCAGCGGCTGGAAGGGGGCGTGCTGGCTGTGGGCAAGGCCCCCCGCAGGGCTGGGCCGTCTGCCTCCAGCCTCGTCCAGCCCCACACAACCTCACCTTACTCTTGAAGACATTTCAGGGGAAAAAAATAAAGCTAGAAGCCAGAAAGGGCTATTGTAACTTCAAAGCACTAGTCCAGAACAGAGTGTCGCTGACTCAAAAGACCAAAAAAAAGGAGAGAATTAGATAAAAAAGAATGATAGAGATACAAATAAAATTTGAACTTGACTCTACCTGAGGATGAGAGAGGAGGCAGACATAAACCTAGGCTGACATGTGCGTGTGAGTGTGTGTGTGTGTGTGTGTGTGTGTGTGTGTGTGTGTGTGTTCATTTTGTCTAAACAGGTAAAGGGAAAAACTGGAAGTCCCATCAATCTTGACTTTACATTCTAACTGCTTTTAGCATCACCTACTCTGGCTTCTCCTCTCATTTCTTCTCCTCTTCTTTTCTTTTCTTTTTTTTTTTTTATCAAGTGAGAGGCAGGGAGGCAGAAAGACAGACTCTCACATGCGCCCTGGCCGGGATCCACACGGCAACCCCCATCTAGGGGCTGCTGTTCTGTCACTTGGCAACTGAGCTATTTTAGTACTTGAGGGAGGCCTTGAAGCCACCCTCAGTGTCCAGGGTCAACTTGCTCATAGAGCCATGGCTGCAGGACGAGAAGAGAGAGAGAGAGTTAGAGAGAGAGAAAAAAAGGGGGGAGGGGAAAGGGTAGAGAAGCAGATGGATGTTTCTCATGTGTGCCCTGACCTAGAATCGAATCCGGCACTTCCATACACCAGGCTGATGCTCTACCGCTGACCCAACTGGCCAGAGCCTCTTATTTCTTTTCAACGTCAGATGTTGATCAGTAGCATGGTATTTCCCATCATTATCTACTGCTTAGCGATGACACACATTCACACTCAAGTGTGCCCCCTGGGGTGTGAACCCAACTCATACCAATGTCAGAAGGGGCTGTAAGGAGTTAACAGAATGCATCTCTCTCCCATTTCTTCTTGGTGCTCTGGTCCCATTTGGACAGTAAAGCTTTTGAGAGGGATGAAACTTCCCCCAAGGAATCTAAAAAAAGGAATTAATTTCAATATAATACAAAACAATACCTCCTGGAGCCAGAGCCACAGTGCTACAGGTCATAAACACTGCACTGTGAAAAGGCTTAATTTAGTCATTAAAATGAATTGGCATCAAACTGGTTTTCCTTTTACAGGTGAAAAAATAAGACCTGGGACAATTAAATTATAGTCATGTGCCACTTAAGGATGGGGATACATTCTGAAAAATGAGTCATTAGGTCATTTCATCATTGTGTGAACATTACACAATGAGCACTTACACAAACCCGGATTGTCTAGCCTACTGCACACCTACACTGTATGAGAGAGCCTAATTGCTCCTAGGCAACAAGCCTTTTTACTGTACAAACAACATGAGAGTAATTCAAGGGCAAAAAAAGAAATGATACAATCTAGGAATACAAACAAGTGCCTGAGGCTGCTGCCACCGTAACACAACTGTTTTACTGCAAACTGGCCTTTCGAATAAATAGAAAGAAGGCACTCTTAAATAATAGTAAATAATATAGTATGATAAACACATAAGCCAGTAACATACTCATTTGTTATCATTATCAAGCATTATGTACTGTACATAATTGTACGCGCTCTACTTCTATACAACGGACAGAGCGATAGATTTGTTTACACCAGCATTGCCACAAGTACATGAGCAATGCCTTGCAGTACAAAACTAGATTGCTACCAGCATCACTAACCCATAGGAATATTTCGGCTCCATTATAATTTCATGAGACCACCATTGTATGTGCGATCAATCATTGACCAAAATGTCATTATTCGGTGCATGACTCTACTATTCTCAGGTCCCACAGAAAGAGTGACAGTCTCAAAATCAAGCCTTCTGCTTTCCAGTATGTGGGATGAGAGCCTTCTGGGAACCTTGTGTGCTGTAAACTTCCCCTCTACACACTTCCATAAATGAGTTTATTCAAAGAGTATATACATAAGAACTTTCCTTGTGTGTTTTAGGGTAAGAAAATATTACACAAACTAGATACCATTAGCTGTGACTCACAGCTCCGACCCCAGAAGAGACCACAAACGTAAGTGCACGGCTGCCAGTTGGCCACATGCTCTGGAACAATAGGAAGAGCAGCTTTGGGGAGGGGGTCTATCTGTGTGGTTGTCTGTAAGGTGTGGTCACAAACAGGAAAGAAGGCCCTTTGCAGCAGGTTTAGGAGTCTGATCTTGATCTAGCTTTACTGTCTGGAAAGCCATGCATAGTTTTAAACGAATGTGTGCTATCAGTACTAGGGAGTTTAAGAAAAATAACATGGTCCACTGTCTGGTGTTAACAGAGGCTAGGAAGCCTGCCAGTAGACCACTCCGATGGCCCACTCTGAACCTCAAATCAATGAAGCCAGGATCTCTTGGGTGGGAACAAAAGCAATTGAATTGATTCCAGAGTGGGCAATGGTTGAGGATCATGGACAGACCAGTGAGGGAAAGTTCTCTGATTCTCAACCTTTGCCCCATGCCATTGTGGAGGCTGGCAAGTCCAAACTTTGCAGGACAAGGTAATCAGCCTGCAGACCCAGAGAAGAGTTGATGTTGCAGCTCAAGCTTGAAGAACTCCGGAGGCAGAATTTTCTCTTCCTTGGTGGACCTCTTAATGCCTTCAACTGATTAGATGAGCCCCTTTACGTTGTGGTGGGTTATTTGCCTTACCGAGTGAACTGATTTATATGTTAATCTTATTGTTGGGCAAACCAATGTGTTTCATATATATTAGGTTTGCTTGCTTGTATTTTGCATTGGCACAGGGTAGCGCCATGTGTATATAGTCTATGGAAGGCTGCGGGGTACTTGCCCTCAGGTGGCAGATTACAAATTGTGGATTGCCTGCTATCACTGAAAGGGGCCATTATTTGCTATTGTTTACTGGAGGGTTTTTTTTTTTTACCCCGGCCTATTTGTCTAGAGAGCACAGAGGGAGACAGGGAGTGCTGAGGGGCTTGGGAGCCCTGATTTCCACCCAGCCTATTTGGCTGGGGAGTGCTGAGATTGGTGGGGTCCTGAGATGGAAGAAAGGGAAGCGGTCTTCCCTGCCTGTTTGCTCATCTGCCATTAAGAAACTTTAATAAACACAATGGCCCACCTTTTTCTGGCTTCACAGTTCCTTTACTGTCTGCCCGAATTCAATGGGAACCTGCATGACCATGGCAGCAGCCACTGGCCTTACACTCATATAAAAAAAACTTCACAGCAACATCTAGGTTGATGTTTGACCAAATAGCTGGGTACAATGGCTTAGCCAAGGTGACACATAAAAATGATGATCATGTTGGGTTTCTTCTTTTTCTCATGGACTGTGGAGAATCACCAAAGAATTTGAAGTGGGGAGAAGCATAATTGCATGTGTTTTAGACAGACCTCTGGCTGCATTGTGAACGGTATATGTGGAAGGCTGCCATCACAAGCAGTGGGACAGATGTAGGCAAACTCAGCAAGGGTGAGAGACAAGGGAGAATGACATGCAGCAGAGGCAGGGGGGTGCAGAGGCCACGGGGATGTGATCATCAGAATTTCAGATATTATTTGTCAATTCACTCTCTGTCTTCTACACCATATCTTAATTTTCACAAAGCCTCAACTTAAACTTGAGAGTATCTATTGGTTCCCAACTCCCCACTTTTTATTCTTTTTTAAAAAGGATTTTATTTATTTATTTTAGAGATGAGGAGAGAGAGAGAGAGAGAGAGAGAAGGGGAAGAGCAGGAAGCATCAACTCCCATATGTGCCTTGACCAGGCAAACCCAGGGTTTCAAACCAGCGAACTCAACGTTCCAGGTCGACACTGTATTCACTGTGCCACCGCCTGGTTAGGCTCTTTGATGTAGTTTTTGCCATTGCCTTGGCTCCAGACTTGCATCCAGGAAAGATACCCCCTGAGCCTACTGTCAGGCTGGACTCCCAGGACCTCCAACTCAGACTTCCACTTGTCAGGAAGGGATGTGGAGTCCAGTGACAGTCAGCATTTTTAAGGGGTTGAGGTCCCTGTACTTCATGCTGTTAGATGACTAAACACTCCATCTTGAAAAGTCCACTTGGCACTAGTCATGAAAAGGCCTCCTTAGCCTTCACTGTGCTTCTGAATGTCTGCACTCTGGCACTGGTCACATCCTCCAACCATTGCCACTCTGCGCTTCCCCCTCCTCACCTCTTCTCTCCCCAAGACATTTCCAGCAGACTGGCAAGGCTGTGAGAAGGTATGGGGTAAAGAATGCATTTGCCTCTGTTAACTTATCCCAGGAGAGCAGGGTAGCATCCTGAACTTCCAGAGATAGAAAATGCACAGAGACTGTTGACTCTGCTCCTCTATCTGACAGAGGAGGAGGAGAGGGATGGAGTCACAATCTGTGCCCTTTGCTCAAGGTCCCACGGGGAGTTCAAGGAAGAAATAAGACTGTGGGCCCTAAGCCCTTCTTCTCTGAGCAGGGCTTTTTCTACCATACCCTGTGGTACTAATATTGTCACAAGACAATGTTAAAAAGTGTCCCACACATTCAGTGAAGAAAGAGGACTTTAATTATGAAGAGTACGTATTGAGAATGCTTAGGAAAAGGAGTTTTTACTTCCTGAGAGAAGCCAAGCTAAATGGCTCCATGGAGTCTCCTTACCCTTGATCTCTGATGTGGAAAATAAGTTGCTATTTAAACTTGAAAATGATACTGTCTGCTATCCACTGATTCTGTTATACTAATGCATGTATTTGACTTGCCAACATCTCTTCTATCTTCAGTTCTCCCACACTTCTATCTGTTAAAATGAATAGAAAACCTTCCTGGATATTAGTTGGTCGGTCAAAAAAGTTAATAAATCACTTGTGTAAGACCGACTGCTGAGAAGAAAAGATGGCGCTGGCATAGGCAGATGTACCAACATCCACCTCCCAGAACCAAAGTGGATTGCAAACTAATTTTAAGAACTATCATCTGGAAAAACCAACTTTGGACTAAACTAAGAGGACTCTTCAACCAAGGAACACTGAAGAAGCCACACCAAGATTGGTAGGAAAAGTAGAAACATGGAGAGGGCTGCCCAGCTCCCTGGAGTGAACGACAGCCGGGAGAGACTCGATTGGCAGGAAGTGAGGTTAGCAGAGAGGGGAGGGTCCTGAGCCCCAGAAACAAAGCCCCAGCCTGCAGCCCCAGAGCCTAGAAGAGGTGTATGGACAGTATTTAGCTGGAAACAAGACGGGATACTGTGTATGAGAAAGAGTCTGATTTCTTAGACCCAGGATTCTTCTTAAAGGGACTGCACAGAAAACGTCTCTCACAACCACTCACCTGGGGCTCCAGGGATGGGGAGAGAGGAAAGGACCAGAGTAGCAGGAAGAGAGTGTAATCTAGGAGGCACAGGGAGAAACATTTTGGGAGACAGCCACCCTAATCCCTGGGACGAGTCACTACCCAAATCTGAAGTGAATATTTCCCCTGGAAACAGCAATACCAGCAAAGGGAAGCAGGACACCAGCCAAACAAGCTCCCCCTGTGGCACTCAGAGCAGAGTTGCTTAGAAGGAGGGAGCTTTCGGGACTACAGTAGTGAGTGTTAGGGTCTGAGCTGCAGCGCCTGCACCCCACACAGCTGAGGGCTTGCCGGAGGGCAGGCAGCGGCGGGAAGCAGAGGCATGGTTCTGTCGACAGGGGCGGAAGCCTGCTGGCTGCCACTGGGCTCACGTGTGAGCTCAGTCTTGCCCGGCTGGGGAGCAGTAGACATGCAAAAACGGTCAAGCCCAGCTGCCAGCAGCCTGTAACCCAGCCTGCGGGAGAAGGGCAGGAACCCCAAAAGGGGTGGAGAGAAGCCCTTGAGCAAGGGTGCAGGAGCACAGCCTTGCCCCACCCGTAGACTGAGGCTTGTGGCCTGAATTGGGAGCTGGGTCCTCCAGCGGGGGTGGAGCCAAAAGCCAAGAACAGGTGGAGTTCCGCTACTGGCCGGTAGAGCCAAGGCTTGCAGCCATTCCACGAGTAGGCTCCTCCTGCAAGGGCGGGGTGAAAGCCCGGAAACATGCAGAGACCCGCAGCTGAGCAAAGGTGCTCGCCACTGCCCTCAGGGCCAAGCATAACGCCACCCATGGGGGCAGGGCAAAGGCCAAGGCCACCAAGGCTTGTGCACCTGAGCACATGATCACAGCCACTCCCGTGAAGGAGAGGTGGAAACCGCAGCAACAGCCCCAGTGGGCAGACACTGGCAACGCCCAAACCCAAAAGCCCTAGGCAGCAACAGAAGAGGGGGTGGTGGGCCTGCAGACAGACCATACATAGAAAACAGAGGCCATACCCAATGGACTTCAGTGGCCAAAACCTTCCTTTACACAGAGAAAATGCAAAGGTAGAGAAATGCAACACAAATGAACCAAGAGAAATCCCCAGAAAAGAACCTAAATGAATCAGATATAACCAAATTACCAGATGTAGAGTTTAAAATAACGATTGTTAGGATGCTCAAAGATATTAGAACAACAATAGATGGTCATTACGAACACCTAAATAAACAGATAGCAAATATAAAAAAGGACATTGAAATAATAAAAATGAATTAGTTAGAAATGACAAATACAATATCTGAAATAAAGAACACAATGGAAGAAATTAAAAGCAGGATGGATGAAGCAGAGAATCAAATCAGCGTGTTAGAGGACACGATAAATAAAGACATGGAAGTAGAGCAGAAAAAAGAAAAGAGACTCAAAAAGTCTGAGTAAACTCTAAGAGAGCTCTGTGACAACATGAAGAGAAATAACATCAGCATCATTGGGGTTCCTGAAGAAGAAGAGAAAGAACAAGGGATAGAGACTTTGTTCAAGCATATCATAGCTGAGAATTTCCCTCAATTAAGGCAGGAAAACATCTCACATGTCAGGAAGTGCAGAGAACTCCATTAAGGAGAAACTCAAAGAAATCAACAGAAAGACACATCATAATTAAAATACCAAAGCTAAGTGATAAAGAGAAAACATTAAAAGCTGCTAGAGAAAAAAAGACTATCACCTACAAAGGAGCCCCCATAAGGATGACTTCTGACTTCTCAACAGAAACACTTGAGGCCAGAAGGGAATGGCAAGAAATATTCAAAGTAATGCAGAACAAGAGCCTACAGGCCCTGGCCAGTTGGCTCAGTGGTACAGCATCGGCCTGGCATGCAGAAGTCCTGGGTTCGGTTCCCGGCCAGGGCACACAGGAGAAGCGCCCATCTGCTTCTCCCCCTCCCCCTCTCCTTCCTCTCTGTCTCTCTCTTCCCCTCCCGCAGCCGAGGCTCCATTGGAGCAAAGATGGCCTGGATGCTGGGGATGGCTCCCTGGCCTCTGCCCCAGGTGCTGCAGTGACTATGGTCACGACAGAGCAACGCCCCGGATCGCCCCGGATGGGCAGAGCATCGCCCCCTGGTGGGCAGAGTGTTGCCCCTGGTGGGCGTGCTGGGTGGATCCTGGTCGGGCGCATGTGGGAGTCTGTCTGACTGTCTCTCCCCATTTCCAGCTTCAGAAAAATACAAAAAAATAAAAATAAAAATAAAAAAATAAAAAAAGAGCCTACAACCAAGACTACTTTATCCAGCAAGGCTATCATTTAAAATTGAAGGAGAAATAAAAAGCTTTACAGACAAAAGAAATTCAAGGAATTCACTACAACCAAACCAAGGCTGCAAGAAATGCTAAGGGACCTGTTGTAAACAGCTCAAAGGAGAAAAAGAATATAGCAAAAGAGGAATACAGTTTTAAAGAATAAAATGGCAATAAACAATTACATATCAATAATAACCTTAAATGTAAATGGATTAAATGATCCGATCAAAAGACATAGGGTAGCTGTGTGGATAAGAAAACAGGACCCATACATATGCTGTCTACAAGAGACACACCTTAAAACAAAAGATGCACACAGACTGAAGATAAAAGTATGAAAAAAATATTTCACGCAAATGGAAATGAAAAAAAAGCTGGGGTAGCAATACTTATATCACACAAAATGGACTTTAAAACAAAGACTATAGTTAGAGATAAAGAAGGTCACTACATAATGATAAAGGGAGCAATCCAACAGGAAGATATAACTGTTATAAATATCTACACACCAAATATAGGAGCACCTAAATATATAAAGCATACTTGATGGATTTAAAGGGTGAGATCAACAGCAATACTATAAGAGTTAGGGATTTCAATACCCCATTAACTTCATTAGATAGATCCTCAAGAAAGAAAATTAACAAAGAAACAGCAGACTTAAAGGACATATTAAATCAACTCGATATAATAGATATCTTCAGAACCTTTCACCTTAAAACAGCAGAATATACATTCTTTTCAAGCGCTCATGGTACATTCTTTAGAATAGACCACATGTTAGGGCACAAAAGCGGTCTCAACAAATTTAAGAAGTTTGAAATCATATCAAGCATTTTCTCTGATCACAATGGCATGAAACTAGAAATCAACCACAACAGAAAAACTGAAAACTACTCAAACACATGGAAACTAAATAGCATGTTATTAAATAACAAATGGGTAAAAAATGAGATCAAAGAAGAAATTTAAAAATTCCTAGAAACAAACGATAATGAGCATACATCAACTCAAAATTTATGGAACACAGCAAAAGCAGTCCTGAGAGAGAAGTTTATAGCATTACAGGCATACCTCTTGAAGCTAGAAAAAGCTCAAATAAACAACTTGACCCTACATCTAAAAGAACTAGAAAAAGAACAGCAAGTAAAGCCCAGAGCTAGTAGAAGGAAAAAAATATTAAAGATCAGAGCAGAAATAAATGACATAGAGGCTAAAGAAATAATACAGAGGATCAATGAAACCAGGAGCTGGTTCTTTGAAAAGGTAAACAAGATCGATGAACCTTTAACCAGACTCACTAAGAAAAAAACAGAGAGAACTCAAATAAATAAAATTAGAAACGAGAGTAGAGAAATAACATGTGACACAACAGAAATACAAAATATTGTAAGAAAATACTATGAAGAACTGTACGCCAAAAAACTAGACAACCTAGATGAAATGGACAAATTCCTTGAAACATACAATCTTCCAAAAATCAATCTGGAAGAATCAGAAAACCTAAACGGACCAATTAAAACAAATGAGATTGAAACAGTTATCACAAAACTCCCAAAAAAGAAAAGTCCTAGGCCTGATGGCTTCACAATTGAATTCTACCAAATATTCAAAGAAGAACTAACTCCTATCCTTCTCAAGCTATTTCAAAAAATTCAAGAGGAAGGAAGACTTCCAACTCCTTTTGTGAGGCAAGCATAATTCTGATTCCAAAACCAGGCAAAGACAACACAAAGAAAGAAAATTATAGGCCAATATTCCTGATGAATATAGATGCAAAAGTCCTCAACAAAATATTAGCAAACCAGATCCAGCAATATATGGAAAAAATCATACACCATGATCAAGTGGGATTTATTCTGGGGAGGCAAGGCTGGTACAATATTCGCAAATCAATCAATGTGATTCATCACATAAAAAAAAGGAAGGAGAAAAAACACATGATAATTTCAACAGATGCAGAAAAAGCATTTGATAAAATCCGGCACCCACTCATGATCAAAACTCTCAGCAAAGTGGGAATACAGGGAACATACCTCAACATGATAAAGGCCATCTATGACAAACCCACAGCCAATATCATACTCAATGGGCAAAAATTAAAAGCAATCCCCTTAAGATCAGGAACAAGGCAGGGGTGCCCCCTTTCACCACTCTTATTCAACATAGTCCTGGAAGTCCTAGCCACAGCAATCAGACAAGAAGAAGAAATAAAAGGCATCCAAGTGGAAAAGAAGAAGTAAAACTATCATTATCTGCAGATGATATGATATTGTATATAGAAAACCCTAAAGTCTCAGTAAAAAAACAACTACTAGACCTGATAAATGAATTCAGCAAGGTGGCAGGATATAAAATTAATACTCAGAAATCAGAGGCATTTTTATACACTAACAATGAACTGTCAGAAAGATAAATTAAGGAATCAATCCCCTTTACCATTGCAACCAAAAAAATAAAGTACCTAGGAATAAATTTAACCAGGGAGATTAAAAACTTGTACTCAGAAAATTATAAAACTGATAAAAAAAAAATCAGGAAAGATACAAACAAGTGATGGCATATGCCATGCTCATGGTTAGAAAGAATAAACATCATTAAAATGTCTATATTACCTAAAGCAATTTATAAATTCAATGCAATACCGATTAAAATACCAATGACTTACTTCAAAGATATAGAACACATATTCCAAAAATTTATATGAAACCAAAAGAGAACACGAATAGCCTCAGCAATCTTGAAAAGGGAGAATAAAGTGGGAGGTATCACACTTCCAGATATCAAGTTATACTACAAAGCCACTGTACTCAAAACAGCCTGGTACTGGCATAAGAACAGGCATATAGATCAATGGAACAGAACTGAGAACCCAGAAATAAACCCACACTTTTATGGACAACTGATATTTGACAAAGGAGGTAAGAGCATACATTGGAGTAAAGACAGCCTCTGCAACAAATGGTGTTGGGAAAATTGGACAGCTACCTGCAAAAAAAATGAAACTAGACCACCAACTTACACCATTCACAAAAATAAGCTCAAAATGGATAAAAGACTTAAATGTAAGCCGTAAAACCATAAGCATCTTAGAAGAAAACATAGGCAGTAAGCTCTCTGACATCTCTCGGAGCAATATGTTTGCTGATTTGTCTCCACAGGCAAGTGAAACAAAAGACAGGATAAATAAATGGGACTTTATCAAACTAAAAAGCTTCTGCACAGCTAAAGACAATAAGAACAGAATAAAAAGATAAACTACACAATGGGAGAATATATTTGACAATACGTCTGATAAGGGGTTAATAACCAAAATTTATAAAGAACTTGTAAAACTTAATACCAGGAAGACAAACAATCCAATCCAAAAATGGGCAAAAGAAATGAATAGACACTTCTCCGAAGAGGACATACAGATGGCCAACAGGCATATGAAAAAATGCTCAACATCACTAATCACTAGAGAAATGCAAATTAAAACCACAATGAGATATCACCTCACACCAGTCAGAATGGTGCTCATCAACAAAACAACACAGAATAAGTGCTGGCGAGGATGTGGAGAAAAGGGAACCCTCCTGCACTGGTGGTAGGAATGCAAACTGGTGCAGCCACTGTAGAAAACAGTATAAAGATTCCTCAAGAAATTAAAAATTGAACTGCCTTTTGACCCAGCTATACCACTGTTAGGAATATACCCCAAGAACACCATAGCACTGTTTGAAAAGAAGAAATGCACCCCCATGTTTATGGCAGCATTGTTCACAATAGCAAAGATCTGGAAACAGCCCAAGTGTCCGTCAGTGGATGAGTGGATTAAAAAGCTTTGGTACATATATACTATGGAATACTACTCAGCCATAAGAAATGATGACATCAGATCTTTTACAACAACATGGATGGACCTTGATAACATTATACTGAGCGAAATAAGTAAATCAGAAAAAACTAAGAACTATATAATTTCATACATAGGTGGGACATAAAAATGAGACTCAGAGACATGGACAACAGTGTTGGGGTTACAGGGTGGGGGGGAGAGGGAGGGGGTTGGGGGAGGGGAAAGGCACAAAGAAAACCAGTTAGAAGGTGACGGAAGACAATTTTTATCAATGTCACCCCATTAAAATTAATCAAAAAAAAAAAAAAGAATTTGTCTCACAGCTAATTCAGGCAGTTAGAAGAATAGTACAAGGATGCTAATTCTGCTTCTCAGGCCACATCCTGTGAAAGGGACCCCAAGAAAGGTGATTTGGCTCCTCTGATTTTGCCAATTGGATTTAAAAAAATAGGTCAGGAATGTTCTGAAATGGAACTAACAATACATGAGCATAAATTTAAAGGACTTTTAGATACTAGAGCTGATGTATTTGTTATTGCTAAGCTACATTGGCCTAACAGATACATTGGTATCTGTTATTGTTAAGCTTCTTGGCCCACACATGCAGCAGCCACAGAATTACAAGGTATAGGGCAGAGTAAATCCCCTCAACAAAGTTCTAGTTTTCTACAGTAGGAAGATTAAGAAGGTCATTCTGGATTTTTTAAGCCTTATGTGCTCCCTGGATGGCCAGTTAATTTGTGGGGTAGAGATGTTTTAAAAAATATGGGAGCGTTGCTTGTCAGTCCTAATGGTTTAGTCAGTACTCAGATGCTTGATAGGGGATTCTTGCCCACCAAGGGACTAGGGAAAGAACAGCGAGGAATTCTCACCCCCATAGAAGTGGCACCCAATACCAGAAGGCATGGATTAGGATATCAAAATTTAGCATAGGGGCCTTGGTAGCTCCTGCTACCTCATTAATGCATTGTGCAGACCCAATTACTTGGAAATCAGATAATCCTGTATGGTAGACCAATGGCCCCTTTCTCAGGAGAAACTTAGGGCAGCTGCTCAATTGGTACAAGAGCAGCTACAGCTTGGGCACATTGAACCATCTAATAGCCCATGGAATACACTTTCATATTTTGATCTTGTTGCCTCTTGGATTATCAAGGGGCATAGGTGACCCTTACAGCTTATAGGTTTTGAGCCTCAAAATTATTGTTGTTCCTTTTTTCAAAGGATCAACAACAATGGCTCTGGGAAACTTCCACTAAATGGCAAATCGCTCTTGCAAATCAATGGACAACTTTATACTAAAACTGTCAACTTAAAATCAGCTCAAAGACTAGAATTATATGCCATTATCATGGCTTTTCAGCATTTGCCATATTCCACCTTTAATCTATATACAGAGAGCAAATATTTACTTATGGTGTTTCCACTATAAAGACTGCTGTCTTAGGGACAAATGCTGATGAACTATTTCAGCAGTTCCTCCTTCTTCAAAGACTTGTATGTCAACATAGAGCTCCATGTTTTATATGACATACTTGAGCTCACTCCATGCTCCCTAGAGCTTTAGCACAAGGAAATGCCCTTGTTGATCAAGCTACCTAAAAGAAAATTATTGGAGCAACCATGAGAGATTGAGCAATTCAGTCTTATACTATTCATCACCAGAACACTGCAGCCCAGTGTAAACAGTTTCAACTTTCTCAGGAAGCAGCACGGCAGATTGGGAAATCCTGTCCAAGGGGTCCTATACTACAATCTGTCCCTTCATTTGGAGTTAACCCTCAAGGACCCCTACCAGGACAACTTTGGCAAATGAATGTTACTCATATACCTTCATTTGGCAAACAGTCCTATGTCCACGTTACAGTGGATACTTATTCTGGATTTATAGTAACCTCTGTCAGAACAGGAAAGGCTGCTAAGCATGTTATAACTCATTGTCTGTATGCATTGTTCTATTATTGGATTTCCTAAACTGGTTAAACTGACAATGCTCCTGCATATGGAGCAAAAGCATTTACTGTATTTTGTCAAACCTTTCGATTATGTGTATTTCCTACAATCTTTAAAGTCAATGTATTATTAAAGTGTACCCTGCAAATATTTTAAGGTTAATTTAAAAAAATTTAAAAGGGGGGAGTCATAACCTGGAACTCCTACGGGTCTACCATATCATGCTTTTTACTTAAAAAAAATTAAATTTCTTTTGAATGCTGATGAACAGGAGACGCCAAATATTTTTCTCCTGCAAACTACTACCTTCTTTTATTTGATCCAGCTAATAACATTGTTTTGTCTTATTCCAAATAGCTCCAGATATATGGAAAAGTTTTATATAGGCGGATCGGGATCCTCAAACCCCTCAGCTAGATCTTCTGAGCATAGCTTTTAAGATACCAGGAGGCAGAAATAGCCCAATAGAGATCAAGTGAACTACCAGCTGTTAGGATATGCCCTTAAAGGCTCCAACGCCCCAAAGGGGTCTCATAGGATGCCATCTGGGTCCTGCTTCAATATAGAAAGGAAGGTCATTGAGCTAAAGCCTGCCAGACTTACATGCCTCTGCTGTGAGGAAACAGGGACAGTGGAAGGTAGGCTTCCCCCTCGCTCCTCTAAGGGAGGGTTCAGTCTCTTCCAGCCTTGTTCCAGCCACCTATGACCTAACCTTGCCCAGAATGCTGGAATTTACCACTGAAGGCTGAAGGTGCCCAGGCCATCGGCCCCATCTACAACACTGTGGACGAGCCTAGGGTATTTCTTCCAAGAAGCAGGTTAACTGATCTCATTTATATAAGGGCCATTTAATTATGCCTTGCCTGAATAGTCAGGTTTTTTATTCTTCCCTTGAAGATCTCTGTTGTGGGTGTTGATAGTCCTATTTTCTGCTGCTTTGTTTAATAGATAGTGTTTCTTCTATTCCTCCTACCTCAATGCCCCACATATATTTCAGGCTGGGACCTACTCCTAATTTAGAGCTTTCTTTCCCCCTTTTGCCAACTTCTATTATGAATCTACCTTTGCCACCCAGCTTAGTGTATTCCAAGGTTCTCTTTACCATGCCACAGTCGCAGAGATCCAGGGAAAAGCAACCTGGTCTCATCTCTCCAGGCAGAGGAGAACAGAAGCTCCATCTCCACACATGCTGCAGATGGCTTTTCCAGTCTACCTAAATCATTACCAGCTAGAAGCAGCGGTCATTGGGACTTGGACATGAGCTACAAAGTATAGAATTGTGACAATTCCAGTGCCATGTGGACTTTTCTTGGATGTGGACTTTTCCTGGACTCCTGCTCCTTGTGACAACTCCTAACAGACTGAACTGGGGTTGGGTTGCATTTTTCAGGGATTTGGCATGGTGATGGTGCCAACTTGGACTTGTTGAACATGTTAAGGACACTACTCTTTTATGGTTTGTTGCTGTATTGGCCAAGAGTTTGCTTAAAGGCTTTAATCACTGTAAAAAAAAATAGAATGGGTAAAGAAGATGTGGCACATATACACCATGGTATACTATTCAGTCATAAGAAACGATGACATCGGATCATTTACAACAAAATGGTGGGATCTTGATAACATTATTTGGAGTGAAATAAGTAAATCAGAAAAAAAACAAGAACTGCAGGATTCCATACATTGGTGGGACATAAAAACGAGACTAAGCCTGACCAGGTGGTGGCGCAGTGGATAGAGCATTGGACTGGGATGCGGAAGACCCAGGTTTGAGACCCTGAGGTTACCAGCTTGAGCGCGGGCTCATCTGGTTTGAGCAAAAGCTCACCAGCGTGAACTCAAGGTCGCTAGCTCCAGCAAGGGGTTACTTGGTCTACTGAAGGCCCGCGGTCAAGGCACATATGAGAAAGCAATCAATGAACAACTAAGGTGTTGCAACATGCAATGAAAAACTAATGATTGATGCTTCTCATCTCTCTCCGTTCCTGTCCATCTGTCCCTGTCTATCCCTCTCTGACTCAATCTCTGTCTCTGTAAAAAAAAAACAAAAAACAAGCCTGACCAGGCGGTGGCACAGTGGATAGAGCATTGAAGTGGGATGCAGAGGACCCAGGTTCAAAACCCCGAGGTCGCCAGCTTGAGCGCGGGCTCATCTGGTTTGAGCAAAAGCCCACCAGCTTGAACCCAAGGTCACTGGCTCCAGCAAGAGGTTGCTCGGTCTGCTGAAGGCCTGCGGTCAAGGCACATATGAGAGGGCAATCAATGAGCAACTAAGATGTTGCAACACGCAAAAAACAAACAAACAAAGAAAAAAAAACCCCGAATGATTGATGCTTCTCATCTCTCTCCGTTCCTGTTTGTCTGTCCCTATCCCTCTCTCTGACTCACTGTCTCTGTAAAATATAAATAAATAAATAAAGTTAAAAAAAATAAAATAAAAACAAACAAAAAAAAAACAAGACTAAGAGACATGGACAAGAGTGTGGTGGTTACAGGGGGTGGGGGGAGGGAAGGAGGGAGAGGTGAAGGGGGAGGGGATGGGGTACAAAGAAAACTAGATAGAGGGTGAGGAAGGACAATCTGACTTTGGGTGATGGGTATGAAACAGAATTGAATGATAAGATAACCTGGACATGTTTTCTTTGAATATATGTATCCTGATTTATTGATGTCACCCCATTAAAATTAATAAAAATTTATTTATATAAAAAAAAAGATCAACTGCTGTCCTCCACTACCCTGCCACAATTAAATTAGTACCAACACAATCCAAATAAATTCAGAGTACTCAGCTATAAAGTGGTCAAGCTGTTGGGAACCGAAAAATAAACAGGGTATTTTGCAGTTTGTATAAATTTGGGACAGAAATGTTGGGCCCAACCCCCCCATCTCACCTGCCTAATTAAGTTAACAAAGGGCTGTGCTTCAATACTCAATCTGCCCACCCATGTTCCCCAGAAGGGGTGGAAGCTAGTTTCTTATTGGTGTGAAGTTAGATTGACTAGTTTGGTGGGGATTGTCTTTGAGTTGCCTTGGAAACTTAATTGAATTGCTAATGGCCCACGTTTGGCCAGGAATAAAGACAGATGTCTTTCTGGGGGCAGCCATGTTTGGCAGCTTGATACAGTAGTGACTATTGGCCATGGCATCCTCCTGAACCCATCCAGTATGTATATATCTTTAAGTCTCTGTCTATCTTTAATTCAATTTCATACCTTTTCCTGCTCAGGATCCTGGAATAAGAGTCGTCGCGGCTGGCCTGTGACAGTAATTAGCTAATCTGAAAGGAGCTTATATTAAAATGTTTAGATTACTATCAAAATACAGCAACAATGTTTCTGACACAACCCCATCCAGTAACTGCCATTAGTGCTTTGTTAGTGCATTTTCATTTTCTTCCCTAATTTTAAAGGTATTATCTGGAAGTATTAACTGACAAGGATTTGGGTGGCTAAGAGTATGCTCTTGTGTGGTGCTTTGACAGTCTTAGGTTTCATTTCTTTAACTCTGCCAGTAAGTCTCGTTTCAGGGCTTGCAACAGATGACCAACCGCAAAATGTTTGATGTCACAAGCCAAGAAGTCCTGGCAAACTTCCATAAAAGACCATCCTGTATCCAGCAGCCAATTGGATGATGTCCACGACCCTTCCTACCCCCCTCCCCAAAACCCTTAAAGCCCGGTCCTGTCTGTGCCTGGCATGACTCTCCCTTATGAGTCAGCCCAGCAGGGTTCCTTTCTTCCTTTCAATAAAGTCTGTTATACTGGTCTTTTCAGACTCCGATGGATTCTAACATTTGGTGCCGAAACCTGGAACAGGGTACCAGACGCCTGAACGATCCCCTTCACCAGCCAAACTTACTACCAGGGAAGCAGTGGGCAGCGGCAGCTCATCCCAGGCTTACTCCTTGATTCTGTTTGGCTGTGTGAACATAGGTTGGCTGGCTACCCGACCCTGTCTCGAACCCCTCTGAACCAGAAGTAAGGAATTTCTGCTCTTTCCCAATCTCCAGTAGGCTCCTCTCCTTCCCTCACCCTCACTCTACTCTCTGAGGTTCACAGTTTGGGAGGTTTCTACTCCGAGCAGTCTGCTTCTACGGACTTCCTCGAAAGTCTAGGTGCCTAGCCAGGTTGCTTTCCACTACTCTGGAACTGAGGTCTCCGGTGACGATCGGTTTCCTCACGTCCCACACTCTACTCTACTCAGAATAATTGAAAGAGTTTGAGGATGCTCTTTTCTTTCTTTATTCTCAGCCTAACATGGGCTCCTCTCAATCTCAGGCCTCAGAGACTACTCCTTCAGGACTACTCTTTCGGGATGCCTCTTAAAAAAAATCTCGTCAAACTTGGCCACTCGGACTGCGTGGCCTAAGTATAAACACTACTTTCAATTGCAGTACACTCAAAAATCTCAATAATTTCTGCCATAGGACTGGGAAGGCCTCAGAAATTCTTTATGTGCAGGCTTTCTTCTACCCTTGCTCCCATCCCTGTTCTACACGCAGGCCGTTTTTGGCCAGAGAAACCTCACCTAAAACCTCTGCTCCTAATCTTTCCTTCTTCACGGACTCCCAACTCTCTCCCCCTCCTGCCTGACTCCCAGGGGTGCCCCTCTCTCGGGACCCCTCTCTGGTCCCTCTGCAGACCTCTTCTGCTTGAATCTCTTCCCTCTAGAAAGCCCCCTCCCTTTGCAAATCCTGTTTCTCACTCACTTGCAAATGCCTTCCTCTTCTTCCACCCCCCTCCCCCCTCACAGGCTGCAACTCTGCCTTTCTCTTCTCCGTCCACTCCCACCTCCTTAGAGGCTGCGGCAGCGGTGCTTTTCTCCTCTCTGCCCCAACCCCCTCCCCATAGGCTCTGCCTTTCTTCTCCTGGCCCCAACCTTCTCCTCACAGGCTCTGCCTCTCTCTTCTTCGACCCCTCCTCCCTCCTTACAGACTGTGACTGTGCTTCCAATCCCCCTTATCCCTTCCCTTCTCCTCACAGGCTCTAATCTTTTTAACTGCTCTGACCACGTGGCGCCACCACAAGCACTTCAACCTCCTCCTGCAGATTCTGACCCTCCTTCCTTCCATCCAGCTGTTCACGCCATCCATCCGTCTGCTTCCTCTCTTCCTCCCCTCTATGCTGACAACTTCCTGCCATCTTGAGAAGCTTAAAAAGGCAGAGTTATCTATTAAGCCACCTCTTAAATCAAGGTTTACTCATCCCCATGGACCCTCCCTGCAATATCCCCATCCTTCCTGTTCAAAAACCTTCAGGGGCTTATTGCCTCGTACAAGACTTACACCTAATAATGAGATGGTAATTCTCCTCCATGCAGTAGTCCCTAATCCCTACAGGTTACTGTCACACATTCGCCCAAACACCACTCACTTCATGGTCCTAGACCTCAAGAATACCTTCTTTACCATTCCTCTGCACTCTTACTTTCTGTTTGCCTTTACTTGGACTGACCCAGACACTAATGCAGCCCAGCAACTTACGAGTACTGTCTCACCCCAGGAGTTCAAAAACAGCCCACACCTGTTTGGGCAGGCACTAGCTCAGGATTTAGCAGCATACAATCTTAAAACTAGTACTCTCTTATAATATGTAAATAACTTACTCCTCTGCAGCCCCTCCCTGCCTGCCTCAAGGAGACACACCACCACCCTTCTTAACTTCCTCACTATGAAGTGATATCGTGTCTTCTCTGCCAAGGCTCAACTTCATTCTCAGTCCATAGTCTATCTGGGCATTGCTTTAACCCCCACCACCTGAAGTCTCACCCTAGATCAAACTCAGACCCTCCACAGTCTCCAACCACCTACCACCGCAAATCAAATCCTTTCTTTCCTTAGTCTAATAAGCTTCTTTAGACACTGGATTCCCAATTTTGCTCTTAGTCAAGTCCCTCAGTGAGATCTTCTGAACATGGCTTTTAAGGTCTATAATGGCCAAGGGAGTAACAGAAAAGGCAAATAAGGCCCAAAAGAGGTCAGGAAATACCAGCTTTTGGCATACACTCTTAAAGGCTCTAGCACCCTAAAAGGGCTTCATAGGATTCCATCAAGGCCCTGCTTCAAGAGTGGAAAGAAAGGTCATTGAACTGAAGCCTATGAGGCTTCTCGGCCCCACCAAGGGACACATCTTTGCTGTGGAAAGAGGGACATGAGAAGGTAAGCTGCCCCCTTGCTCCATGGAGGGAAGGTTCAGTCTCTTCTAGCCCTGCTCCAGCTACCTGTGACCTGACCTTGCCCAGCATGCTGGGAATTGCCACTGAAGGTCCAAGGACATCGTTCACAAGCCTAGGGTATTTCTTCCAAGTAGCAGATAAACTGATTTCATTTCTTGTAAACACAAGGGCCATCTACTATGCCTTGCCTAAATATTTGAGTTTTATTTATCCTTCAAAGATCTCTACTGTGGGTATTTACAGTCTGATTTTGTTGCTTTATTTAATGTATAGAATCTCCTTTATTCCTCGTCTCAATGTCCCATGCCTATTGTAGGCTGGGACCTCCTGCTAATTCCAGCTAGAAGCAGTGGTCACTAGGACTTAAACTCTAGCTGCAAAGTGTAGAAATGTGACCACAACTCCAATGCCTTGTGGACTTTCCTGAATATGTGTAACTCCTGTTCTTTAGGACATTTCTCAAACTTAGTGAAATTACGTTAACATGTTAAGAAATTGCTTGCCCATTCTAGTATTAATTAGAAGCTAATTTGAAGTTACATTGTGCAGACAGGTACCAAAAGGTCCAGACAAATAAATTACACAAATCAAACAGTAAAAGAAATGTAACCACCCTTTCCCTAAGTACTTGCAGGATTTAAGGTTACTCAGCAAATTGTTCAAAGACTGTCCAAGAGGCACTTGCAGCAGTACATCACCCAAGGACTGACTTTCACATGGACAGGTCCACACACCATGATTCTAACAACTCCCACTGCTGCTAACGTAGAAAAATGGCATGCCTCACTCCAACCACAAACCGGAAGCTGGTTGGTCTATGTATGGCAAATATATGAAGAAACTAAGGACTCTTTTAATCAGACTTTGGGAAGAGGGAAACTAGGGTAAAAAGAAAGTCAACTTAATTGTCACAAAGGTTAAAGATTTTTAAACCAAGAGTTCTGACTAGAAAGAAATTGTATGGTTTTGATAATAGAAGGTATAAGGTATGGAAATACTTTTGAAAGAAAAAGGAAAAAGCAAGTTTTTATGAAAGCTAATTATTTCTGGATAATAAGGTGCATGAAAGTTGAAGGTTTATGTATGTTGTAGAAGGTTTGTGAAGGTTGTAGGAGGTTTGTTCAGAAAAAAAAAGAATTTGAACAGTCAAAAAACTGGTTTTTGAAGAATGTTTAATTAGTCACCCTAGCTAACAATCTTCTACTCTCCCCACTTATTAGGGCAGATATTTCCTCCACCCTGACCATCTGGATCTCAGAAACAGAGAAACAAAATCAACCCCTTGTCCTTCTATTCTCTATTCACCTCTCAGTTTGCCTCACCCAATCAGGGGCTTTCTACTTGTGTGGGACCAACACCTATATGTGTCTCCCTACTAATTGGATAGAAACCTGTACCCTAATCTATCTCACTCCAAATATCAATCTAATCCCACCCCATGAGCCTCTTTCAATTCCTAGTATACTACCCATCAATCTAAGGACCAAATGAGCTATACAGGTAATTCCTCTTCTTGTTGATTAAAAAATTTCTATAAAAATAGGTCTAGGGGCAGAGGGACTGGCCACTTCCCTGTCTTATTCCCACTCTCTCTCTCTCTCTCTCTCTCTCTCTCTGAAGCCCAGTGAATTCATAAAAAATAAACTGAGTCATGGAATCAGTGGTTTCGCACAAATTGGGTGTCTTGACTATTGCCTTTCATTGGTCCACTCACTCTCCTATTTATTTTTCTAACTTTTAGACCCTGCCTCTTACATTTATTCACTAGTTTCTTACAGAACCGCATGCAGACCTTCACCAATCAGAAAATTGGAAAAATCTACCTAACCCTACACACCAACCCTGAAACCTGCCCTCATGAAACAGAAAAATCTGAAACCCTATAAATACACCCCCTACCTGACAAGAAGCCATCACTGCATCTCTCTACCCCTTACTGGAGAAATCCTTAGAGAGGCCATAACCCCTCATCGCCCCTACTCAACAGGAAGAAGTTACAGAAGATAATGACCTCCTTTTTTTTAATATATGACATATCAAATAGTCGGGAATCTTAGGTTTCATTTCTTTAACCCTGCCAGTAAGTCTCATTTCAGGGCATGCAGCAGATGACCAACCACAAAGGAATGTCTGACGTCACAAGCCAAGAAGTCCTGGCAAACTTCCATAAAAGACCATCCTGTATCCAGCATCCAATTGGATGATGCCCATGACCCTTCCTACCCCCCTCCCCCAAACCCTTAAAGCCCAGTCTTGTCTGTGCCTGGCATGACTCTCCCTTATGAGTCAGCCCGGCAGGGTTCCTTTCTTCTTTTCAATAAAGCCTGTTACACTGGTCTTTTCAGACTCCAAAGGATTCTAACAGACAGGACATACTGCAGATAGGAAAGTTAAGTAAGAAATATAATTCTTAGAACATTGCATACTATAATTAATATACACTGGTATGCCTGGGACAGGCCCAGCAATGTCCATTGTCCCGGTGTCCCATCTGGTTCAACGTCCGTCACAGTTTTTTCATTTTAATGAAGTATTTTTGTCAATAGCTACATTAAACTGAACCAGAAACGATTTGGTAGAGCTCCACATTGTATGCTAGGATCCTTCCACGGTCTTTCCTAACAGCGTGATAGGTGTGTACAATGACATCAGCCATGCCCACTCAAAAGACAAGACCATATCAGCTGTTGGAACAAGTGAATCAGTCTCCAGAATTGTTCATGAGGAAAAAAGGAATAAAATAGGCCTCCCAGGGCAGCTACTGCCTCAAGGCTGAGAAGACAATGAAAGACAATGAAAAGACTAAAGACTCTTCTCCCCTCCCCCTCCCCCACTCCAGCCCCCCCTCACTCCCCCACAGGCTAAGATTTAGACCTCTTTGAAGAGAGCATGTCTGGCAGAAGAACCTGAAGCCAGCCACCAGACAGTGAAAGTAAGCAGTCAGAGCTGAGCAATAGAAGCCAGCTGACTGGGGGGAAGCGGGCGGGAGCTGGTCTGTAGACCCCAAATGCCAGAGGTCTTCTCATTTAGGATTAGGTAGCTATTTCTACATCTATTTATATGACTATATAACTTTTCTCCTTTGCTCTATAAAAAAAAAAATGACATTAATCTTATTGTGTTTTATCAACTGTGTATTCCTGGGATAAACTCAACTTATTATTTCTGTTTTATCAAGGCTGTTCTAGCTGTATATAATGAAATAAGAGAGATTTTCCTCCTTTTTCATCCCCTGCCTATTTGGGTAATATTGGAATGATTTATGCCTTGAATGCCACATATAGTTATCCACTGCTTGGCATCTGGACCCAGTTTCCATCGGACTGCAAAGCCTCCCCTGTTAAGCCAGATTCAAAACAATCCCAGTAAATGAATAAAAAACAGCATTCACAAAGTTGTTGGGACTTACCTGGTGATTTCATTCTCCTTTCCTCAGACTATGCATCAAAGCTGCAGAAAGAATAATGTGAAGTAAAGGACTTTATCGATGATAAAGCTATTTTTCTTAATTTTTTTTTTCAGTGAGAGGAGGAGAGGCAGAGACAGAGTCCCATATGTACCCTGACCAAGATCCACCTGGTGACCCCATCTAGGGTCAATGCTCTGCCCATCAAGGGACGATGCTTGCTACCAAGCTATTTTTAGTGCCTGAGGCAGAGGCTCCATGTAGCCAACCTCAGTGCCCAGGACTGATGTGTTCCAATCAATTGAGCCATGACTGTGGGAGGGGAAGAGAGAGAGACAGGTGGAGAAGTAGGTGGGCGCTTCTCCTGTGTGCCGTGACCAGGAATCAAACCCAGGACATCCACACGCCAGGCCAATGCTCTACACTGAGCCAACTGGCAAGGGCCAATGATAAAGCTATTGAAGTGCATCCCAGATCAGGTATCTTACTCCTGGGGTCTGGCTACTATCTACCTGGCCACTGTCAGCTACCTGGCCAAGTTCAGAGAAGGCCATCCAGACCAGAACTGTGCTTGTACTTATTGCTTAAACCTGAGTAGTTTCAAAGACTGAATTGATATAAGAACATGTAAGAAAGGTGGATGAAATGAGAGAAATGTGAGACAGGAAAAAACCTTGGCTGGTATATATGATGGCTAAGAGAACATCCCCAACAAAACATTAGCAAGCTGAATTCAAAAACGCACTAAAACAATCATATGTCGACCTGGAAATGCTGAGGTCACCAGTTTGAAACCCTGGGCCTGCCTGGTCAAGGCACATATGGGAGTTGAAGCTTCCAGCTCCCTCCCCCCCTTCTGTCTCTCCTCTCCTCTCTGTCTCTTCCTCTCCTCTCTAAAATAAATAAATAGAAATTAAAAAAAAAACAAACAATCATATGTCATGATAAAGTGAGATTCATTCCAGAGATTTCACATCTACAAATCAATCAACATGATACAACACACTCACAAAATAAAGGATGAAAATCATATGATAATCTTAATAGATGCAGAAAAAGCACTTAAACTAAATTCAACCACCATTCATGACAAAAATGTTCAAAAAGTAGGAACTTACTTCAACATAATAAAAACCATATATGACAAGCCCACACCTAACATTATACACAGCTTTTTTTCTACCATTAAGAACATAGTTTAGGAAGTCCTAGCCAGAGGAATTAGGCAAAAAACAAACAAACAAAAAATCCAAGTCAAAAAGAAGTAAAATTGTCTCTGCTTGCAGAAAATCCTGAGGACTTCACCAATAACTATTACAACTAATAAACAAATTCAGCAAAGTTGCAGGATACAAAATCAATACACAAAATCCTGTCATATTTCTGTATTCATTACAAATGATCAGAAAGAGAAATTAAAAAAGCAATATCATTTACAAGTGCATCAAAAAGAAAAAAATACATAGGAGTAAATTTAACCAGGAAGTGGAAGACCTGTACTCTGAAAACTATTAAGCCATTGATGAAAAAAAAAATGAATAAGATACATAAATGAAAAGATATTCCATGACCATGGATTGGAAGAATTAATAATGTTAAAATACCCATACTACCCAAAGCAATCTAGATATTCAATGCAATTCCTATCAAAATTCCTCTGGCATATCTTATAGAAATAGAACAAACAATCCTAAGGTTTGTATAAAACCACAAAAGACCCTGAATAGTCCATCTTCAGAAGAACAGAGCTGGAGTCATCACACTGATTTCAAACTATATCACAAAGCTACAACAAAACAGTATGGTATTTGGCATTAAAAACAGACACATATATCAGTGGATAAAAATAGAGAGCCTGGAAATAAACCCATGTATATGTGGTCAATTAATTTATAACAGAGGGGCCAAGAATATGGAATAGGAAAAGGATAGTCTCTTCATTAAATGGTGTTGGGAAGACTGGATGGCCATGAGCAAAAGAATCAAACCAAAACACTGTCTTACACCAAACACAAAAAATTAACTAAAAATGGAATAAAGATTTAAAGATTTGAAGCCATAAAATTTGTAGAAGAAAACAAAGGCAGTAAGCTCCTGGACTTCAGTGTTGGCAGTGAATTTTTGGACTTGACACCAAAAGAAAGGCAACAAAACCAAAATAAACAAATGCAAATACATCCAATTAAAAAGTTTCCACACAGCAAGCCTGACCAGGTGATAACGCAGTGGATAGAGCATCAGACTGGGATGTGGAGAACCCAGGTTCGAGACCTGAGACCCCAAGGTTGTCAGCTTGAGTGTGGGCTCATCTGGTTTGAGCAAGGCTCACCAGCTTGAGCCCAAGGTCGCTGGCTCCAGCAAGGGGTTACTCGGTCTGCTGTAGCTTCCCGGTCAAGGCACATATGAGAAATCAATCAATAAACAACTAAGGAGCTACAACGAAGAATTCATGTTTCTCATCTCTCTCCCTTCCTGTGTGTCTGACCCTATCTGTCCCTCTGACTCTCTCTGTCTGCCACACACAGAAAAAAAGTTTCCACATAGCAAAATGAAAAGGCAAACTATGGGTTTTACTAAAATTGTGTATTGAGTGATAACTCTTCAAAGGCATTGTAACAGAGGGCTAAAGTGAAACAACTCAATGGAACCCAGGGTGTCTCTTAAAGCAGAATGTGTGTTTATTCTATGTCCATTATAATTTTTTTCACAACCAAGTTCTGACCGGTATTATAGGTCTATAACAGAACCACTGGCATGTACTTTTATAGCTTATTCCTGGTGTGCCCGAAAGTTCTGATCCAAGAAAAGGAAAGATAGACACCCTGAGACCTGAATGCTTAAAGACTATTGCACAACACGCAGCAAATATGCTTAGTGCTGAGCAGAGAGTGGGTGGGAAACAAGCCAGACCTCATAATCCTTTCCTCTTCTCATCCCATTCATAATATAAATGTTTCCTCAGTCCCAGTCACTCCCCACAACTAAGTTGCAGGCTTGACTGAAGCCGGGGGAATTGCACCAGCAACAGAATGAAAATGTGCATCACATCCGCTAAGTTAGAGGGAGCCCAGGCTCCTGATGACTGCCAGTACATCATTGGGGGAGTCCTTGCGGCTGCCCCTGGAACACAGTACTGCTCTCCCACTTGAACCTCACACATCAATTGGCTCCTGTATCACTGAGCACAGTGGTCATGATTCCAGCAAATAATACAAGTGTCTGCAGAAACCTTAGCAGCCCCCTTTTTTCTACTACTTGGAGTAAAAGAGAAAATCATCTGGTGCGTACTCATGAAGTAGTCTTAAATTACATTATTGTGAATGGGCCTGTCTATCGCTAGCTCCTGTAGCAATTTAACCCTTTAACTAGTGAGTTTTTTTCATGCTCGCTGACCCCTGGAAGTGAGTTTTTTCAAAAAATGGAATTAGTTCCAGTTCTAGTTTTATTAATTTAAAATCATGTTTGTTTGATAACCAATTTATGGAAACAAGAAGAACATTTGCCTTTTTAAAATGTTGTTTTACACATTTTAAAAATAAATCGATCATACTCTGGATGGTCAGGAGGTACGAGGACATACATGAACATTCGTACTACTCAAAGGATTAAATTAACATTTTCAGGGAAAGAGATGGCTGTGCGTGTGAACAGGTACGTGATCACAGATTATGAGTGCAAACTACAATAAAAGCAGAAACAAATGTGGAAAATGGGACTGATTTCCCGGGATCCTAAGTGAATGGCTCTCCCTGCCCCTGCAAAAAAAACTGTTTTGTTTTTGTTTGTTTTAGCAAGAGAGAGAGAAACAGACAGATAGGCAGGCAGGCAGGCAGACAGCAAGGGAGATGAGAAGCATCAATTCTTCATTGCAGCATCTTAGTTGTTCATTGATTGTTTTCTCATACGTGCCTTGACCTGGGGGCTACAGCCAAGTCAGTGACCCCTTGTTCAAACCAGCGACCATTGGGTCATGCTCAAGCTTATGACCCTGTGCTCAAGTCGGTGAGCCCACACTAAAGCTGGATGAGCCCACGCTCATGCCAGGGACCTCAGGGTTTCAAACTTGGATCCTTAGCATCTTAGGCCAACGCTCTACCACTGCACCACCACCTGGTCATGCTGCACTGGCTTCTGGAGAGCTTGCAACAAGATTTGGAACAGAGCTCCTTGCTGAGGTTCTGAGACCTGCTTCCCACAGTTCTTCAATCTGTTTCAGCTGTTATCTCACTAACAGTGCCAATGTGTAGTGAAGAGAGAGGAGTAGCACTGATTACCCTAGCAGCTGGCTGTGGGCACAGCACTCTGACTAAAGGGCAGACCTGAGGCCTCGCATGGGTGTGAGGATGGAGGGGACACCTTTCAGAGCAGGTGTAGGGCATGTGCTAAACCACTAGTGCGGCTACTGCCCATGTGACCATAGGCCCCACCCCCAAATGGCAATTTCAGATCCTAGAAAACAACACTGTGAACAAACATATACACAAGGAGCTCTGAATGTGGAATTTCAAAATTAGGCCCTTTATTTTTTAACTGTTACCAAAGGTCACTTAGGATTTCAGGCACATTGCGAAGCGTTGGGAGGAAAAGCAGGCCAGAAGACAGGTGAAGGGCTATGAGCTGTGCTGCCCACTCCCTCAAGGGGAGGAGACTCGGCCACAGAACAGAATGGCTTTGGTCTTGCTGTGCTGGATGAAGAAAAGGAAGGGGTGGTCAGCGCAGAACCTGGCGGTGAGTCTGGCACACCGAAGCATCATGATGGCGGCAGTGGCGGCCGCAGCTTCCGTGCCTTCCTCGTTGACCTCCACAAAGGCCTTGTGCAGAACCTTGGACAGAAAGAGACCTCCCCTGGATGACATTCCAGAAAAGTCTGCCCTGTTCTGCTCAAAGGCATCAGTCATGCCCAGAGCACGAAGGACATCCTCCATGTCATAATCCTCCTCCAGTTTAAATCTAGGAAGGGATACTTCCACCTCCTCTTCATCCATCATGTCTGGTCTTGTCCATTCTTTGAATTTTTCATAAGTTAGTGCTTTTTCCACCTGGAAGAGGAGGGTTAAAGATTTTATCATCTTTTTTTTTTTTTTTTAAGAGAAGGGAAGATAGACAGATTCCTGCATGCACCCCAACCAGGATCCACCTGGCAAGCCCTGTCTGGGGCCAATGCTCTGCCCATCTGGAGCCATGCTCACAACCGAGCTATTTTAGCCCCTGAGGTTGAGGCTCCAAGGAGCCATCCTAAGTGCCTGGGGAAGATATGTTCAAATCATTCAAGCTGTGGCTGCAGAAGGGAAAGAGAGAGAGAGAGAGAGAGAGAGAGAGAGAGAGAGAGAAGGGAGAGGGGAGGGGCAGAGAAGCAGATGGTCATCTCTCCTGTGTGCCTTGTCCGTAATCAAACCTGGGACTTCCACATGCTGGGTCTATGCTCTACCGCTAAGCCAACCGGCCAGGGCTATACTTTACTGCCCACTAGAACCTATGCCATGATGCGACTGCTCTATGCCGTGCGGTGTGAGACAGCAATGACGGGGAAGTTATGTTGTCACTAGAAACATTCACAGGGAAGATGCAGAGGACCGCTAAGCACAAATGCAGAGAGGATTCCCTAGCCATCACAGCACAACTATTACTCAGCACTCAGTACCGTTTCCAAGTCAATGTTTTCATCAGGAAGCATGATGATCATGTTTAGTTCTTTGCCAACATAAGGCAGCACCAGAATTTTGGTGAATATTTCTCCTACATAGGTCGTATTAAAGGTAGATTTCTTAAACATCATTTGAACAGGTTTCTTCTCATTCTAGAAGAAAAAATGATAAACATTAAATTGAAACAAGACTCAGTTAACACACTGGACAAATCAACAGAGCTGGGCCACTCTGGGCCCCTAGAAATACTTTGTTTGCTTCCAGAACACGACCTCAGTCCCTTCTTTTGAGGGCTTAAATTCACAGCCTCAACCTCCAGATACTGGGGTACCCAGGGCTCAATGCTTTTCCCTTGGTGATGTCATTCAGTCTTGTGATTTTAACTAAAATTTACAAATTTATATTTCTAGCTGGGACCTCTCCCTTGTACTCAAGATTCATATATTATACTGCCCCCTTGACACCTGCACTTGAACATAAAAGAAACCCCCACTGTCATATGTCACAAGTCCCTCTCAGGTCTGCTCTATCTATAATTTTCCCCATCTCAGTTGATTTTGGCACCATCCATCTCATTGTCAAAAACCCGAGACTCCCTTATCTCCTGTCTTTTATACCACACATCTGACTCATCAGCAAATAAATAATCTTGGCTCTACATTTAAAATATAACAAGAATCCAACTTGTATTTTCTACTTCTACCGCCATCAGCCTAGACCTGGTCACTGGGATGACTTCCTACAGACCCTTTCCCCTTGTGACTTTTCTCTGTCCAGCAGCCAGAGGGAACCGTTAAATCAAATCATATGTCAGATCACATCACTCTTTGGCCTAACACCTTTCCATGGCTCACCCTGTACTCTGAGGGAGCAAAAACTGAAGTCCTTAAAGCAACCTGTCATGGTGACAGGAGCTTGCTCCCCCATGCCCTCTGCTCCCTCTCCCTTCCCCCATATGCTACAGTCACAGGGCCCCTCAATGGTTCTGTGGGCAAAGCAGGCCCAGTAAAATCATCCCCAAGCCTGGAGAGCACACCCCCTTGAACACAGCGACTGTTTTCAAGAATCTCCTATATTATTGCAAAATATTCACCTTGCTGACTTTAAATGGTCTTTCCTTGGTCAGTTCTTTCTTAAACTGATTATCCCAGTTTCCTTTGAAGTAGATGGCATTCACGAGAACCAGACAAGTAAGGGAATTAATTGAATTTGGAGACAGCAGCTCTGTAATTTTACCTGAAAAGAATTAAAGAACCAGTTAGCTAAGAGTGTCCTGATGCATGTTTTGGGGATAATATCCAGATAAGGAATCTCCTTGCATAGACAGATAAAGGAGTTTACTGTCCCAAAACTATAACCATGTACGGGATACTGGTCTTTAAAACAATAGCAGCAAAAACAAAACAAAACAACAAAAACCAAACTTAAAATATAGTGGTCCCTCATCTAGAGCAGAGGTTAGGTTCCAGAACCCCCTATGATAGGCGAAAGTCAGCAAAGTAGCAACCTTATATTTATTTTATTATTTATATATATTTTAAGGCTTTATAAACCCTCCTCACAATCTTTTTTTTTTAAACAGAGACAGAGAGAGTCAGAGAGAGGGATAGATAGGGACAGACAGACAGGAACAGAGATGAGAAACATCAATCATCAGGGGTTTTTTGGGAACACCTTAGTTGTTCATTGACTACTTTCTCATATGTGCCTTGACCACGGGTGTTCAGCAGACCAAGTAACCCCTTGCTCAAGCCAGTGACCTTGGGTCCAAGCTGTTGAACTTTGCTCAAACCAGATGAACCCATGCTCAAGCTGGTGACCTCGGGATCTCGAACCTGGGTCTTCCACATCCCAGTCTGATGCTCTATCCACTGCACCACCACCTGGTCAGGCCCCACACTCTTATAAACCTTTCCCACACTGTTATTAACTTTTACCACACTCTATTATAAACACTTCCTATGCTTTTAAACATTTTCTGCACTCTTAAATCTACGTAATTTTAACATATAAAATTCTATACAGGTACTCACCAGTGAATATACAATAATATTCTTTTAATGTTTTAATTTATATTTTATATTGTTTTAAATCTTTTAGGCTAGAAAATGTTTATTTTACCACAAAGAATAATTAAAATAATAAATATATAGGAAGGAAAATGATGATGGAGTAGGCAGACATTACAACTCTCACCTCCAAAAACCAAAGTGGATTACAACTTAACTTAGGAACAATCATCTTGAAAAACCAACTTTGGACTAAACTAAGAGGAATCTATAACCAAGCATCACTGAAGGAACCACATTGAGACTGGTAGGAAAGGCGGAGACGTGGAAAGAGCTGCCCCGCTCCCAGGAGTGAGAGGCAGCCAGAAGGGTCTCTTACTGCGGGGTGGGTTTCCCAGAGAGTTGTGGGCCCTCAGCCATAGTATCGGAATCCCAGCCTGGAGCCTTAGAGACTAGAGGAGGCATACGAACAGTATTTAGCTGAAAGAAGAGCTGGGTTACTGTTTGCGAGAGGGAGACAGAACTCTCAAACCCAGGCTCTGTCTTAAGGGGACCACGCAGAAAACCTGGTTCACAGCCACTTACCTGGGGCTCCGGGAGTGGGGAGCGTGGAGAGGACCGGAGTTGCAAGAGGAGAGTGTAGTCTCAGGGACACAGGGAGAGACTGTGGGGGACAGCGACCCTGACCCCTGTACTGTATCACTCCCCAAACCTAAAGTGATCATTCTTCCTGGGAGAACCAAGTCAACAAAGGGAAGCAATTGCTCCACCCAACAGAGGCTCTCTTGCTCCAGTTAGTGCAGAGAGACACTTAGAAGCAGGGGGTGCATCAGGGACACAGGATTTGAGTGCCGAGGTCTGCGCTACACTGCCCCCCCCCAACCTGCTGAGTACCCTCTGAAGTGGAGGAGGACTGGGCTGCAAAACTCTGCGGGACAAGGCATCCCCTGCGCCCGCACTGAGCGGATCCCAGCATGTGAGGCATCTCGAGCACCCATTGAAGGTGGAGTCTCGCAAGGGGTGCTGCAGTCCCACAGGGGGCGGAGCCAGGCAGCCCACTCTGCCACATCGAGGGGCAGAGCCTGGAGAGGCAGCCTGTGCCGCCACATTGAGGGGCGGAACCTGGAGAGGCGGCCTGTGCATTGGGAGGGCGGAGCCCAGTGGCCCCCGCTGCAAAGGAGAGAGGTGGGTAGAGCCTGAAGAGGCATCCTTCACACCAGTAGGGGGGTGGAGCCCAGAGAGGCAGGGAGTCCCACACACCTGCAAAGCAGCTGGAGCTGTGGCCTGCCAGCCCACGCTGGGGCCTGAGTGTCTGAGCAGGCAGAGGCAGAGAGGGGCTGGCAGAAAGACCTCACTTCAGGAATAGAGAGGCCACACACACTGCCCAGAGTGGATAAAAGCCAGCCTAGGAGTGCAGCTTACAGTTACAATGACATCAGAGCCCAGCAGAGGCAGACACAAATTTTGGATCACCTGTACCTCCAAGAAGGTTGCCAAGGGCCAGTCAGAAGCAGTGACTCCCACTACTCTGTGCCAGGTTCCAGCCAGGGAGGTCCAGGGCTGGTATATACAGCGGCCAGATACAGAGAGCATCAGCTCAGGCCCTAACAACCATAATTAGAGTGGTATCTTAAGGAAAGGCTCCTCACATCTGACCCAGCTAAGGCATTGAAAACAGTGTCACAAACAGAAAAAGAGCAGTAGCAGCAGATTAGTACACAGCAGATAACAAATAACAGGAGAGGCCAACCCAAGAAGATTTAGAAGCAACACAACTGAAAGCTGAAAGCAGACAACACCAACCTATACTCAGCTAGCTACACAAACAACACATCCAAAGGAGCAGTCTATACAGAGACAAAATGGGAAGACAGAAAAGTGCAATTCAAATGAATCAACAAGAGAAATCCTCAGAAAAAGAACGGAATGAAATGGAAATAACCTAGATACCGGATGCAGAGTTTAGAATAATGATTGTTAGGATCCTCAAGGATCTTAGAGCAACAATAGATGGACAAAATGAGCTCCTAAACAAAAAGACAGCTGACATCAAAAAGGACACTAAAATCATAAAATAGAATCAGACAGAAATGACAAACACAATATCAGAAATAAAGACTAAACTAGAAGGAATAAAAAGCAGACTGGATGAAGCAGAAGACTGAATCAGCAATTTAGAGGACAAGATAAGTGAAAGCACGAAAGCAGAACAAGAAAAAGAAAAGAGGATCAAAAAGTCTGAGGAAACTCTAAGAGAGCTCTGTGACAACATGAAGAGAACATTCACATCACAGAGGTTCCTGAAGGAGAAGAGAAAGAACAAGGGATAGAGAACCTGATTGGAGAAATCATAGCTGAAAACTTCCCTAAATTGATGCAGGAAAAAGTCACAGAAGGCCAAGAAATTCAGAGAATCCCAATAAAGAGGAACCCAAAGAGACCTACACCAAAATACATAATTAAAATACCAAAGCTAAGAGATAAAGAAAGAATACAAAAAGCTGCAAGAGAAAAGCAGTCAATCACCTACAAAGGAGCCCTCATAAAAATGACATCTGGCCTGACCAGGTGGTGGCGCAGTGGATAGAGCGTCGGACTGGGATGCGGAAGGACCCAGGTTCGAGACCCCGAGGTCGCCAGCTTGAGCGCGGGCTCATCTGGCTTGAGCAAAGAGCTCACCAGCTTGGACCCAAGGTCGCTGGCTCCAGCAGGGGGTTATTCGGTCTGCTGAAGGCCCGTGGTCAAGGCACATGTGAGAAAGCAATCAATGAACAACTAAGAAGTCGCAATGCGCAACGAGAAACTGATGATTGATGCTTCTCATCTCTCTCCGTTCCTGTCTGTCTGTCCCTGTCTATCTCTGCCTCTGTAAAAAAAAAAAAAAAAAAATGACATCTGACTTCTCAACGGAAACACTTGAGGCCAGAAGAAAATGGCAAGACATATTCAAAGTAATGCAGAACAAGAACCTACAACCAAGACTACTTTATCCAGCAAGGCTATCATTTAAAATTGAAGGAGAAATAAAAAGCTCCCCAGAAAAAAAAAACAACTCAAGGAATTCATTACAACCAAACCAATGCTGCAAGAAATGTTAAGGGGCCTGTTGTAAACAGATCAAAGGGGGGAATAACTAGTAAAAGAGGAATGTAGATTTAAATAAAATGGCAATAAACAACTACATATCAATAATAACCTTAAATATAAATGAACTAAATGTTCCAATCAAAAGACATAGGGTAGCTACGTGGATAAGAAAACAGGACCTGTACATATGCTGCCTACAGGAGATCCACCTCATAACAAAAGATACACATAGACTGAAAGCAAAGAGATAAAAATATATTTCATGCAAATGGAAATGAAAAAAAAGCTAAGGTAGCAATACTTATATCTGACAAAACAGACTTTAAAACAAAGTTTATAGTAAGGGATAAAGAAGGTCACTAAATAATGCTAAAAGGAGCAATCCAACAGGAAAATATAACCATTATAAATATCTATGCATCTAATATAGGAAACACCTAAATATATAAAGCAGATTTTGATGGACATAAAGGACGAGATCATCAGCAATACTATAACTGTAGGGGATTTCAATACCCTACTAACAGCACTGGATAGATCTTCAAGAAAGAAAATTAACAAAGAAACAGAAGACTTAAAGGACAAACTAGATCAGGGTTTGGGAACCTTTTTGGCTGAGAGAGCCATGAACGCCACATATTTTAAAATGTAATTCCATGAGAGCCATACAACAACCCGTGTACATTATGCATTATCCAATAAAAATTTTGTGTTGTCCCAAGGACAGCTGTGATTGGCTCCAGCCACCAGCAACCATGAGCATTAGCGGCAGGAAATAGATTGTAATACATGAGAATGTTTTACATTTTTAACGTTATTGTTTTTTATTAAAGATTTGTCTGCAAGCCAGATGCAGCCATCAAAAGAGCAACATCTGGCTCAGGCCATAGGTTCCTGACCCCTGGTCTAGATCAACTGGATTTAATAGATATCTTCAGAACCTTTCACCCTAAAGCAGAATATACATTCTTTTCAAGTGCTCATAGTACATTCTCTAGGATAGACCACATGTTAGAACACAAAATGAGTTTCGATAAATTTAAGAAGACTGCAATCATATCAAGCATCTTCTTGGATCACAATGGCATGAAACTAGAAATCAAATACAATAGAAAAACTGAAAAACATTCAAACACTCGGAAACTAAATAGCATGTTATTAAATAATGAATGGGTTAACAATGAGATCAAGGAAGAAATCAAAAGTTTTTTTGAAACAAATGAAAATGAACATACAACAACTCAAAATTTATGGGACACAGCAAAAGCAGTCCTGAGGGGGGAGCTCACTGCATTACAGGCATACCTTAAGAAGCTAGAAAAAGCTCAAATAAACAATTTAACCCTGGATCTAAAAGAACTAGAAAAAGAACAACAAGTAAAGCCCAGAGGAAGTAGAAGGAAGAAAATACTAAAGATCAGAGCGGAAATAAACGACATAGAGGCTAAAAAACAATACAGAGGATCAATGGAACCAAGAGCTGGTTCTTTGAAAAGGTAAACAAGATTGATGAACCTTTAACCAGACTCACCAAGAAAAAAAGGACTCAAATAAATAAAATTAGAAATGAGAGTGAAGAAGCAACAACTGACACAGCAGAAATACAAAGGATTGTAAGAAAATACGATGAAGAACTATATGCCAAAAATTAGACAACCTAGGTGAAATGGACAAATTCCTTGAAACATATGATCTTTCAAAAATCAATCTGGAAGAATCAGAAAACCTAAACAGACCAATTACAACAAATGCAAAACAAAACAAAACAAAAACAAACCCAAAAGCCCCGGGCTTCACAGGCGAATTCTACCAAATATTCAAAGAGAACTAACTCCTATCCTTCTCAAGCTATTTCAAAAAATTCAAGAGGAGGGAAGACTTCCAAGCTCGTTTTACAAGGCCAGCATAATTCTGATTCCAAAACCAGGCAAAGACAACACAAAGAAAGAAAACTACAGGCCAATTTCCTGATAAATTTAAATGCTAAAATTCTCAACAAAATATTAGCAAACTGTATCCAGCAATACATGAAAAAAATCATATATCATGATCAAGTGGGATTTATTCTGGGATGCAAGGCTGGTACAATATTTGCAAATCAATCAATGTGATTCATCACATAAACAAAAGGAAGGAGAAAAATCACATGATTATATCAATAGATGCAGAAAAAGCATCCATTTATGATAAAAATTCTCAGCAAAGTGGGAATACAGAGAACATGCCTCAACATGATAAAAGCCATCTATGACAAACCCACAGCCAACATCATACTCAATGGGCAAAAATTAAAAGCAATCCCCTTAAGATCAAGAACAAGGCAGGGGTGCCCCCTTTCACCACTCTTATTCAACATAGTCCTGGAAGTCCTAGCCACAGCAACCAGACAAGAAGAAATAAAAGGCATTCAAGTTGGAAAAGAAGAAGTAAAACTATCATTATTTGCTAATGATATGATATTGTACGTAGAAAACCCTAAAGTCTCAGTCAAAAAACTACTGGACCTGATAAATAAATTCAGCAAGGTGGCAGGATATAAAATTAATACTCAGAAATCAGAGGCATTTTTATACACCAATGATGAACTGTCTGAAAGAGAAATTAAGAAAACAATACCCTTCACTATTACAACAAAAAAAATAAAGTACCTAGGAGTAAATTTAACCAAAGAGGTTAAAGACTTGTACTCAGAAAATTATAAAACATTGATAAAAGAAATCAAGAAAGATACAAATAAGTGAAAGCATACATCATGTTCATGGATAGGAGAAATAAACACCATTAAAATGTCTATATTACTCAAAGCAATTTATAAATTCAACGCAATTCCCATTAAAATACCAATGACAGATATAGAACAAATATTTCAAAAATTTATATGAAACCAAAAGAGAACACGAATAGCCTCAGCAATCTTGAAAAAGAAGAATAAAGTGGGAGGTATCACACTTCCTGATATCAAGTGATACTACAAGGCCATTGTACTCAAAACAGCTTGTTACTGGCATAAGAACAGGCATATAGATCAATGGAACAGAACAGAAAACCCAGAAATAAACCCTTACCTTTATGGACATTTGATATTTGACAAAGAAGGTAAGAGCATACAATGGAGTAAAGACAGTCTCTTAAATAAATGGTGCTGAGAAAACTGAACAGCTACCTGCAAAAAAATAAAACTAGACCACCAACTTACACCATTCACAAAAATAAACTCAAAATGAATAAAAGACTTATATGTAAGTCATGAAACCATAAGCATCTTAGAAGAAAACATAGGCAGTAAGCTCGCCAGCATCTCTTGCAGCAATATATTGCTGATTTATCTCCATGGGCAAGTGAAATAAAGGACAGGATGAACAAATGGGACTATATCAAACTAAAAAGCTTTTGCACAGCTGAAGACAATATGAACAAAATAAAAAGACAAACCACACAATGGGAGAACATATTTGACAATACATCTGATAAGGGGTTAATAACCAAATTTTTTTTTTTTTGTATTTTTCTGAAGCTGGAAACAGGGAGGCAGTCAGAGAGACTCCCGCATGCGCCCGACTGGGATCCACCCAGCATGCCCACCAGGGGGCGATGCTCTGCCCATCCGGGGAGATCCGGGGCGTTGCTCTGTCGTGACCAGAGCCACTCTGGTGCCTGGGGCAGAGGCCAAGGAGCCATCCCTAGCGCCCGGGCCATCTTTGCTCCAATGGAGCCTCGGCTGCGGGAGGGGAAGAGAGAGACAGAGAGGAAGGAGAGGGGGAGGGGTGGAGAAGCAGATGGGCGCCTCTCCTGTGTGCCCTGGCCCAGAATCGAACCCAGGACTCCTGCATGCCAGGCCAACGCTGTACCACTGAGCCAACCGGCCAGGGCCTAATAACCAAAATTTATAAAGAACTTGTAAAACTCAACACCAGGAAGATAAACAATCCAATCAAAAAATGGGGAAAATAAATGAACAGACACTTCTCCAAAGAGGACATATAGATGGCCAATAGGCAGATGAAAAAATGTTCAACAGCACTAATTATTAGAGAAATGCAAATTAAAACCACAATGAGATATCACCTCACACAAGTCAGAATGGCGCTAATTAACAAAACAACACAGAATAAGTGCTGGAGAGGATGTGGAGAAAGGGGAACCCTCCTGCACTGCTGGTAGGAAATGCAGACTGGTGCAGCCACTGTGGAAAACAGTATGGAGATTCCTCAAAAAAATTAAAAATCAAACTGCCTTTTGACCCAGTCACCCCACTTTTAGGAATATATCCTAGAACACTACATCACTGATTCAAAAGAAGAAATGCATCCACATGTTCATGTCCGCATTGTTTGCAATAGCCAAGATTTGGAAACAGCCCAAGTGTGTGTCAGTGGATGAGTAGATTAAAAAGCTGTAGTACATATACACAGTGGAATACTATGCGGCCATGAAAAAGGAGATCTTACCTTTTGCGACAACATGGATGGACCTGGAAACTATTATTTTAAATGAAGTAAGCCAGGCAGAGAAAGAAAAAAATTGTATGACCTCACTCATTTGAGGAATCCAATGAACAATGTGAACTGAGGAACAGAATAGAGGCAGAGGAGGGATCAAAGGGATCAGAGGGAAAGTGGACAGAGGGAGAGGGGATGAGAGGATGGGATCAGAGAAAGAAAAGAGATTGGTGAAATTATATATACGTAACAGCATTATAGAGAGCAGAAAAGCAAATCCTGGAGGGAAGCGGGAAGGGTGTTGGAGGGAGGGGGGCAAGGGGAATGTTGAGGGGAACACGGGGATGGGGGGATGTATTCAGTGGGACACTAGAATCTATGTAAACACAATAAATTTAAATGTATATATATATATATACTGCAAAACCCCATGATATAGTGAAAAATCCGCGATACAAAATTAGATATATACAATTAAAAAATCCACGATACAGTGAGACTGCAAAATGTGAAACACGATATGGCGAGGGACAGCTGTACCATCGCTTGAATAAAACACGTAACATGAACAAGGTAATAGGTATAGGATGAATTCCATCACAATGAGACAGAAGGGAATGCCTTGTGCCTAAAGAAAGGTGAAAGTCTGCAGCAAGTGTAAAGACCAGTTAAACTCAAGTCCCAGTGGGTGAGGGTATTTTTGAGTGCCTCTGCAGGGCACTATCTACGCTGTCCAGGAAGACAGCCTGAGACCCATATCCAAAGTATTCCTTAAATTATTTGTGGAAAGAAAGACTAGATTAACATTAACAACAAAGATTAAAGTATGGGTTGTTCTGGAAAAGGTGTACTGGATATTCAGAGACATCCCAGATGTATCATTAAGAACAGGAAGACTCTAGAGAAAATTATCATACATTGGCATATTTCAGAAGATTTTTTTAAAGATTACAGTTATTTTGAGAAAAAAATCATTTATTTACAGCTGATGAAGAAACTGGCACTAAGATTAATTAAAATACTATTAAAAGAGAATAACAATATATTGTCACCTTCTGTCTTGTCAGTGACCCAGGTGTTGATGTGTTTTCTCGCCTCCTCTGTGGCTTTGAAGAAGTCGAGCTCTTCCATCTCTGCCTGGTAGAATTTGCGGCAGGAATCTTTGAAAGACTGGAGGAGACAGCAACACCATTGCATGGCTACAAAAGCACCAGTGGATTTCTTTTGTGCCAATCAGAATATAGATAATTGCATGACTTATATGTGCTGAGGAATAAAAATACTGAGAAATGAATTAATAAATAACACTAGTGAACAAAATTTTTGTTGCATCCTCAAAAACACTTGTTCTTATCTAATTCGAGTGTGGTGATATCCAATCTGACATTAGTTTTTCTCTGTAAGCTACAGATTTTTTGCAATTCAAGATTTTAAATTTTCATCTTACTGTAAAATTTTCAACATTTAGTTTAACATAATGAGGTAGAATGTCTTCTTGGGAATCATCTTTGTGAAAATATAATAATTTATATAATGCAGTAAACACATTAATATACTAAAAGATATGATTGCATCAGAATTTGTCTACAATTTCGAAATAGAACATATCAAAACACTTATTTTAATCATAAAATTTGCGCAAAACATTTAAATTCTATTCTGGCAAAAATTTGCGTTTGTAGCTCTTGCATTTTTGTACTTGTTAAGGACAATCTTGTTTGATGCTCCAGCAGTAGTCTGCTCATCACTAACAGCTCCAAGATTTTCAGGAAATTTATCGAGGTGACTGCTCAAGAAGTAAATCTTAACGCTCCTGTTACATCCAGTGTCGTGAAAACCCAACAGCATCCTTTGAACCAAAAGTTCATAGTTTTCTGCTTTTTTATTGCCAAGAAAGTTCTTTGTAACTGCCACAAGACTGCCATGCTGCTTTCTCCTCTTTATCTTCCTGGCAAATTCTTCATCACATATGAGGATTCAAATTTGAGGTCCATCAAATACACCTGCTTTTATCTTCTCGAAAGCCAAGGCAGGAAAAGCAGAAATAGTATGTTGAAAGCATTCGCTTTCTCTATTCAAAGCCTGAACAAATTGCTTCATTAAGCCAAGTCTGATGTGAAGTGGGGGAAAAATGATCCTGTCTCGATTAACTACAGGTTCATTCACAATATTTTGCATCCCTACTTCCAGAGCTTCACGTTTTGGCCACTCCTTCTGTGTCCAGTGTTACTCCCGAGCTCGGCTGTCCCACAAACACAGAAAGCAAGGATACTTCATGAAACCTCTCTGTTGTCCTAGCAGGAAATTTACCATTTTAAGATCCACACAAATGGTCCAGTTATGCTCCTCATACTTCAGAAAGTCGAGGACAATTTTTATGTCATTATAATCTTCTCGCAGATGAGTTGAATAACAAATTGGAACAGTTGCATAAACATTACTGTTGTGTAGGAGAACATATTTCAGACTCCATTTAGAGCTGTCAAGAAATTGCCGCCATTCTGTCGGGCACCTAGCTGGCTGAGAAGACTACAGATATCATGACAGTAAACAAAGTGTTTGTCTTCGGGAAAAAAGTCCACAAAAATTTGTTCACGCTTCCTGAAATGGGATACTTTAGCTGACCAGTGAAATACATTCTTTTCTTGAAGCCTAGAGGCTAATAACTCAGCTGCTTTCTTTGACAGGCCCAAATCTCTTACTAAGTCATTCAATTCAGGTTGGCTAAACTGCTGAGGGGTTAATGACTGCTTGGCATCAGAAGACCCTTCAGATTCTATAATCATTTCCTCATGCATCTTATCAAAATACACTGGATCACCATGTTCACTTTCTTAGTCCTTAGAAGAAATAAAACCATTGAAAACTGGAACTGGGAGTGTCTCAGAGTGTGGGACAGGTCGTATTGCTGAGGAATATTAGGGTATGCGATCATATGCCGTTTTTTCTTGCCGGTGCCCTTTGTATGAATCAGACAGAAATAACAGTCTCTGCTGTGGTCCTTAGGTTCATGCCAAACCATGGGAATACCAAAAGGCATTCCTTTGCGCTTTCCTTTCGTCTAGTCATGAAGCATTTCCTCACAATTATGACACACAATATGAGGGGCCTAATTCTTGTCTTGATTGCCAAGGGGAACTTGAAAATAGATAATATATGCATGTGTCACAAATGATGAAATACTGAGCCTTTGATGTTGAAGTAACAGCCACATATATAACAGAAAGTGTCAGGATATTCTTACATTTACGCCTACCTGAAGAAGCCATGATTCAATCTTAAAACAAAATAAGAGGGTGGTTTTATCAGATAATAATTTTTTACATTTAAAAACAACTACAATTATGTAAAAATGATGTTTGTAAAACATTAATTGCCTTGTGGTTATGTTCAATCCAAGAGTCGTTGCCCTTTAACTCCAATTTAAAAACCAATGCATGCCACCTGACCAGGCGATGGCGCAGTGGATAGAGCATCAGACTGGGATGCGGAAGGACCCATGTTCGAGACCCCGAGGTCGCCAGTTTGAGCGCGGGCTCATCTGGCTTAAGCAAAAAGCTCACCAGCTTGGACCCAAGGTCGCTGGCTCAAGCAAGGGGTTACTCTGTCTGCTGAAGGCCCGCGGTCAAGCCACATATGAGAAAGCAATCAATGAACAACTAAGGTGTTGCAACAAAAAACTGATGATTAATGCTTCTCATCTCTCTCCGTTCCTGTCTGTCTGTCCCTATCTATCCCTCTCTCTCTCTGTCCCTGTAAAAACGACAATAACAAAATACATTCCATTAACTGTAACAAAAAGAAAATTAAAATTGCATAAAAACTGGAGTATGCACCAAAAAACAGGTTTCAGATTTGGACTCAGCAATGCAGAAATATATAGAAATAGTTCTAAAACCTCATGCAACAGAAAAAGAAAAAAAACTTTCCCCAGTGTAATATGAGAAATAAGTAAATGATGAATTAACCTAAAATCAGCTACATTTGATCTTAGCTTATAAACTAAGTACAATAAGTGTCTGAATACCAAATAAACATTAAAAATTGCTAAACCCTTTAAGGAAGTAGCTGTGCATCAAGGAGGTAGATACAAAGACTTTAGATGCAGCAACTATGGTGTGTTGCTCCCCACAAGCCACTGCATTTGCTAAGTGACACCCTGCCGCAGCGCCCTCTACATTTCAGAACTGGGGCCTATTTTTCAAAATAATGAGGGGAAAATGTGCAATTCTACACCATTTCCACCACACTTTCTTTTTCTTTTGTCCTTTTTATTGAATTTTTTTTTTGGGGGGGTGACACTGGTTAACAAAATTATATAGGTTTCAGGTGCCCAATTCTATAACACATGCTCTGTACACTGTATTGTGTGTTCACCACCCCAAGTCAAATCTCTGTCCATCACCATTTATCCCCCTCTATTCTCCCCTCCACCTTACCATGCCCCCCAAACTCCCTGTCCCACCACAGCTTTCTTTGAAGATGGAAATGTTCCAAATCTAAGCCACATGTGACTGACTATATTGAGCACTAGAAATACAGCTACTCCTGCTAAAGAATTGAATAGTTACCATTATTTGACTCTAACTAACCATATGAAAGGTAAATGGCTTACACATGTGTCCAGTGGCTACCATTTAGGATGGATCATTCTAGAGTGTGAGCAACTCCCCCAAAATGTTTAAAAACTATATTTTGTCAATATAGTCTATGAAATGGTAGTACTGACGACCACCTGCATCGGGCCACATAAAAGCAGACAATCCAGCCCTGGCCGGTTGGCTCAGTGGTAGAGCGTCGGCCCAGTGTGTGGAAGTTCTAGGTTCGATTCCTGGCCAGGCCACACAGGAGGAGCGCCAATCTGCTTCTCCACCCTTCCCCCTCTCTTTTCATTCTATCTCTCTCTTCCCCTCCCGCAGCCAAGGTTCCATTGGCGCAAAGTTGGCCTGGGCTCTGAGGATGGCTCCATAGCCTCCACCTTAGGCACTGGAATGGCTCTGATTGCAGTGGAGCAATGCCCCAGAAGGGCCGAGCATTGCCCCTGGTGGGCATGCTGGGTGAATCCTGGTCAAGTGCAAATGGGAGTCTGCCTGTCTGCCCCCCCCTTCTCACTTCGGAAATATACAAAAAAAAAAAAAAAAGACTGCTCTGTCTATTCAAGGTCTTTTGTGGTTTCATATACATTTTAGGATTGTTAGATCTAGTTCTGTGGAAAGTGCCCATGGTATTTTCATAGGGATTGAAATGAAGCTATAGATTGCTTTGGGTAGTATGGAGATTTTAACAATATTAATTCATCTTATCCATGAGAATGCATATCTTTAGATTTATGTATTTTTCAATGCTTTTTATCAGTGTCTTATGGTTATCATATACAGGTCTTTCACCTCCTTGGTTACATTTATTCCTAAGTGTTTTGTTCTATTTGATGCATTTGTAAATGGATTGTTTCTTAATTTCTTTTTCCAATCATTCATTATTAGTATATAGAGAAGCAACAGATTTTTGTATACTGATTTTATATCCTGCAAACATACTGAATTACTTAAGAGTTCTAACAATTTTTTTTGGTGAAATCTTTAGGGCTTTCTATCTATAATATCATATCATCTGCAAATAAAGACAGATTTACTTCTTCCTTTCCTGTCTGGATGACTTTTATTTCTTTATCTTGCCTAACCACTCTCCCTAGGTCACTGTGTTTCTATTTTCATCATCTAAAGGTATAGTGTGATTTCTTCCTTGACCTTGTTAACTCATTCATTGTTTAATAGCATGCTATTTATCCTCCGTGAGTTTGTGTTTTTCATTTTTCTTCCTATATTTGATTTCTAGTTTCATACCATTGTGATTGAAGAAGATGCTTGACATGATTTCAATCTTCTTAAACTTACCGAGATGTGTTTTGGGGCCTAATATGTGTTCCATCCTAAAAAATGTTTCATGCACACTTGTAAATAATGTATATTTTTTTGCCTTTGGCTAAAATGTTTGAAAGATATCTAATAAGTTCATTCAGTCTAATGTGTCATTTATGGCCACTGTTTCCTTATTGATTTTCAGTCTGGAAAATCTATCCATTGATGTCAATGGAGTGTTAAAATTCCCTGCTATGACTGTATTGCTGTTGATCTCTCCCTTTATGTCCATCAAGATTTGCTTTACACAGTTAGGTGCTCCTATGTTGAGTGTGTCAATATTTTCAAGGGTTATCTTCTCTTGTTGGATTGCTCCCTTTATCATTATGAAATGCCCTTCTTTGTCTCTTGTTACAAACTCTGTTTTAAAGTCTATTCTCTGATACATATATTGATACCCATTCTTTTCTTTTTTCCATTTTTATTTGCATGAAATACTTTTTCCCATCCACTTACTTTCAGTCTATGTGTGTCTTTCAACCTGAGCCAGGTCTGTTATAGATAACAAATGTACAGGTCTTGTTTTTTATCCATTTAGCCACCCTGTGTCTCTTAATTGGTACATGTAGCCTATTTACATTTAAAATAATTATTCATGCGTATATAGTTATTGACATTTTATTGTTTTCTGACTGTCTTTGTAGTTCTCTGTTCCTTCCTTATTCTCCCACTCTCCTCTATGTTACTGACATCCTATACTATGTTTGGATTCCTTTCCTTTTATTGCTTATGTAGCTCTTACAGATTTGTGTTTTGTGGTTATAATGTACTTCATATATACCACAATATGTTTTTAGCAGTCTGTTTTAAGTTGATGTTTGCTTATGTTCTATCACACTCAAAAATCACTAGTTTTTACTCAGCCCCTTCATGTTCATGTTTTTGTCATTATCTTTACTTCATTCAGTTGTGTGTGTTTGTATTTTTTTAAAATTCTATTTATTGATTTTTAGATAGAGGGGAGAGAAAGAGGGTTGGGGGAGAAGCAGGAAGAATCAACTCAGTAGTTGCTTCCTATATGTGCGTTGACCAGGCAAGCCCAGGGTTTTGAACCGGTGACCTCAGCATTCCAGATTGACGCTTTATCCACTGCACCACCACAGGTCAGGCTGTGTATATTTCTTAATGTGTTGTTATAATAACACATGATCTTGAGACCCTTTGTGTTTATTGAAAATTTTGTTTTTCTTTATATCTAAGGCTTATAAAAGATACTAACCTGGAAGCAGCTAACACTAATAAAAATAAGTAAAACAAGTTGTAAAAGCAAAAACAAAAAATACTGTGGTGTGGCTGCAGCCTTTTTGACAGCAATTCCACAATATTCACTAACATTCACTTAAAAACTTCACTCCCTTCCTTTCTTTTACAAGTTCACATGTATTCACTTTATGGCTCAGATTAGGTACAACCTAACTGCCCACCAATGGAAGAATGATTACAGTACATCCATATTTAAGAACACCAGATAACAGAAAGAAAAACAAAAAAAATTTTTTTTAACTAAGGAAATAAAAACAAAAAAAGAAAGACTAAAAAAGAAAAAAGGACACCAGATAACAGTTGAAGAGTAGGGCAGACACACATACACTGAGAGGGAAAGAATTTAGTCACAGTGTTAGGGGGAAAGGAACCAATTATTAACAGAATATGTATGTTACAGTGACAGTGTGTAGGGGAACTCACAAAACAAATCTCTCTATATATAGAAGAGTACCCTTCAAATCTATAAAAGCTCTTATACAGGGGAAGGGAGTAATGGGGTACAGACAAAAGTTGAGGGGGCTCATGCTTTGTCTGCTTTTTTGTGTTTTCACATAAGTGGAATATAGTCACATATCACTTGATTGGTTTTTGAAAAATAGAAAACATTATAGCCTGACCAGGTGGTGGCACAGTGGACAGAGCATTAGACTGGGATGCAGAGGACCAGGTTCAAAACCTCAAGGTCACTGGCTTGAGCACAGGCTCACCAGTTGAACGTGGGATCATAGACATGACTCCATGGTTGCTGACTGGAGCCAAAAGGTCGCTGGCTTGAGCGAGGGGTCACTCGCTCTGCTGTAGTCCCACAGTCAAGGCACATATGAGAAAGTAATCAATGAACAACTGAAGAGCCACATTGAAGAATTGATGCTTCCCATCTCTCTCCCTTCCTGTCTGTCCCTATCAGTCCTTCTCTCTGTCTCTGTCACACACACAGAAAAAAGAAAAATACAGAAAGCATTATAAATAAAGAAAACCAATATATTTAAACAAATAGGAACTTTTAAAGAAAATCCTGTGCTGGGGAAAAAAAACAATCAAAATATGTACATTTTTAAAACATGGAACATATCTCACTGCACAAAAAAAAATGCAAAATGTAAAAAAATGATTAGAAATATTCATTTTGATAATTTCTCTGTTTTGGCTGATTCATATTGAATTGCACTATGCCTCCAGGTTAGCTTCTTTATAATGATTTACCCAAGCTTCAAGAAATTTTAGACAGTACTTGTTATGACACTCATTTTACAGAGGGTAAAACTAAAATATAGTTAAAGGAAATGTGTTAGGTTAGTAGACCTGAGCTCAGGCCCTTCCGTGCAAATTTGTAGCCCACAGGCTTTCCGCTGGACCACATGACCGCCTCCCCACCACCTTGTAGTCTTTACTTTCTTAGTGAAAAACAGCAATTATGACTTACTGAGTTGAAATCATAAGTCTTTTCTCCAAAAAGCCTGTTGGCAGTTCTAAGCAAGTACTGTGTGCCAGTCCTGTTAACTTCGGTGAGAAGCAATTCGAAACCCTGGTGGACATCTTCACCTCCACCTCCACTTTTACTTAAAGAAAGTGCCTAAAATACAAAGCAATAAAAACATACAACTTCAGTATTCTTTGACTTCAGGATATTGGACACAACACTAAACTCTGCCTAAGAATGGTAGAGATCCTTGCTACAGCGTAAAAGAAGATTCATCCAACTAAAGACAAACTTTGTTTAAAAGCAGGCATCCCTAAACTACTGCCGGCGGGCCGCATGCAGTCCCGAGGCCATTTATCCTCCCCGCCGCACTTCCGGAAGGGGCACATCTTTCATTGGTGGTCAGTGAGAGGAGCACTGTATGTGGCAGCCCTCCAACGGTCTGAGGGACAGTGAACTGGCCCCCTGTGTAAAAAGTTTGGGGACCCCTGTTTTAAAGTCTATTTTGTCTTGATACAAGTATTGATACCCATTCTCTTTTTAAGTCTCTGAAAAGCCGCTCTTTCTTTATAAAACATCTGCACAGACTCAGAGCCCTGCCTCACTGGCAAGAGTAAAAATGCCCCTTAGAAAACCCAGGTTCTGGGTGCTCAATCCTTGTAGGTTACGTGAAAATAAGGGAGTCAATCTGGCCTTCCATGCTCTGTAAAGACAGGCCACTCCTGAAACCAAAAGGTGCAGCCTCTCACCCCGTGCACGGGTCGAGGCTGGCCCTGTGATGGCGCTGACCGACAGTCTGCAGAAGTGACAGTGGGCCTTCAGAGGCCTGGCAGCTCCACATGTACTTTCCTGTGTCACAGTGACCATGGTGTAAAGAGTCCAAGCTGTCCTGTGGAGATGATGTGGAAAACCCTGCAGAGCAACACCAGACGGGAAGAGCTACTTGTAGACTGGGCGGCCTCGGCCAACAGCCAGTACCAAGACCCCAGACGTGCAACAGAGGCCTGCCCTGGACCATGAGTAATCCCAGCTGGCACCATGGGGTCAGGTCACAAGAGCTGGAATGTAATCAACCATTGTTATTTCCAACCACTGTGTGTTTGGGATGGTTTGTTTTACAGCCACAGGAGACCCACACAGCAATCTGGACATGGAGTTCCGCCATAATAAAAACCTAAAGCATGTGTATGGCACGGGCTCTGAACCCGGGAAGCTGGCAAAGGCTGCTCAGGAAGAGAGCGGGGAGACTGTGAGAAGAGGCTGGAGGGAATTCAGTAAACAACTCCTGGAGGCCAGGGAAAGGGGCTCATGGCATGTACCATCAGAGGAATGGGAGAGACCGTCACGTGCAGTGATGGGAAAGGTTGGACATTTTGCCAGTGGTTTCCTCTAGCTCTCTGGATAAAGTATGAGAACACAAAGATGAGCTAAAGAAGAAATTCTTTTGGGCCTGGCCTGGTGACTTGGTGGATAAAGCATTATTCTGGCACACTGAGGTAATGGGTTCAACCCCCAGTCAGGGCACATATGACAGAAACAATGAGTGCACAACTAAATGGAACAAGTGGAACGAGTTGATGCTTTTCTCTCTCCTCTCTCTCTCTCTCTCAATGGAAAAGAATTTTTAAATAAGAAAGAAAAATAATTTCATTTCAAGCAGAATTTAAAGGAAATATTTACAACCTAGGACTTGCTTGGTAGAAAATTAAAATGTTTCTTATTCCCAGCCCTGGCCGGTTGGCTCAGTGGTAGAGCATCAGCCCAGTGTGTGAAAGTCCCGGACTCGATTGCCAGTCAGGGCACACAGGAGAAGCGCCCATCTGCTTCTCCACCCTTCACCCTCTCCTTTCTCTCTGTCTCTTCCCCTCCCACAGCCAAGATTCCATTGGAGCAAAGTTGGCCAGGGCACTGAGAATGGCTCCATGGCCTCCGCCTCAGGCACTAGAATAGCTCTGGTTGCAACAGAGCAATGGCCCCAGATGGGCAGAGCATCGCCCCCAAGTGGGCATGCCGGGTGGATCCCGGTCAGGCACATTCAGGAGTCTGTCTCTCTGCCTCCCCACTTCTTAACTTTAGAAAAATTAAAAAAAAAAAATTTTTTTTTTAAGTTTCTTATTCCCAGCCTCTCCAGCTAGCAAATAATTCCAAAAGTAAGAAATGACCGCAGGGCAACAGTCAAATCCAACACACAGGCCTCAAGGGCAGGATACAGATCCACTCTGTTAAAACCTTGGAGACTAAGGAAGTGTTTCACAGACCCTCTTGCTAGGTAAGTAGAGGCCTTCTGAGCATCTTGAGGAGACTGTCCGCTAACACAGAGCCCTGCCTCAAACAGGTATTGGTCATATGCTTTTGTCCAGTGAAGTGGATTTAAACAGACATGCAGAAATCCCACAACTGTTTAGAAGAATATCACTGACACCCTGATCCTGAACTTCCAGCCTCTAGAAATGTTAGGAAATAAATTTCTGTTGTTCAGGTCACTTAGTGTGGGGTACTTTGTTACAGCAGTCCTAGCAGACTGAGATATGTGCCCACCCCCCAATTTTTGAAGGGTATGTCCACTGTAGGCATCCTTTCCTGTCTCACTATTGCATATTGGGATGGAAGGGGTGGGGGTGGGTGGGAGCAACAATTTGTCTTTAAAGATCTATACCCAGGAGCCACACTGAGGAGCTGCAATAGCTCTGTTCCTCTCAGACTTCAAGCCTGAGCCTGGCACCAAGATGAAATGAGATTCCAGGGTCTTGGGATGGCTAAGAAACATCAGGAGCCAAAGGGCAGACTATGACAGTCAGGCATAGCCCACCCCGAACAGAGTACAGGCTCAAGAAGCACTGGCACATTCCAGCCAGTCTCCCTGGAAGCGGGGTCTGTGCTGGAAAGAAGCCCAGGATACCCTGCCAAAGAGTCACATTGTGGGAGGCCCCGGGGACCAGGCAGCACGCAGAACCACCCGCAGATGTGCCAGTGACTCAGCAGGGCCAAGTGCAGCAGAAGCACCACTAAATCCAGCTAGAGTAAGTCTTCATCTTAAGCACTAAGCTTTACAGTTCAATAAGAAAAGTAAAATAAACATTTTTAACAATTGGAAAGCAGTTGACAATACCCAAAGACCACCACAGTACTCAACCTACCTGGACCCTGTGACTTTATACCTACTCACAAACTCCTGCACGGGCCATTACCAGGGCACGGTAAGGCCACTCATTCTCCTGACTAGAGGGCACCACTCCATCCCTAACAGATCCTAAGTACTCACCGCAGGGCATGCACGGGGCTAACACGTCCTTTCCTGGCAATAGTCCACTCACACCCCGGCAACGCTAGCAGAGAGCGAGTCCTTCGGGACCTCAAAGGTGGAGGAAGCGTTAACTGACAAATTAACTATTTTCTATTGCCCAGAAATGGCTGCAGGCACGTACCTGGACCATCTGGGTTGCCGTGTTTCCCTTGGCTCCCATGAAAACCATGGCCAGGGCTGAGGAGATGCTCATGGGCGAGAAAAACACATTTTTCGAGTTGCCTTCACCCAGTTTTTTCAAAAGGTTTAAGGCGAAAGTGCCATTTACTTCCGACAGGGCATCCATGATCTTGAGTCTGAAACAATGGACTTAAAATCAGTTTCATGTAAATACAGACTTATAATGTTGACTGCATTTCACTCTGTTCACTGTTACCACTGACACTTTCGTCCAATCAACAAACAGGTACCCATACAAAACTCTGTGTTTTGGGGGGAGACCTCTAAGTTATTTTGTGTCTTTCTAATATATATTAAGTGAAAAAAAAATTGAGGTTATGTTTATAATATAGTCCTGTGTCATGAGCGGGCAGCAGGACTTATATCTGTGTGCTTGTCTGGGAGCCCAGGGGAGGTGTGGAAGGGGGTGCATTCAACTACTTACCCTAGTTCCTTCCTGGTGGAGAGATTAGAAGTTACTGGCTTTTGGTTCTGTTTCTACATTGTTTTGTGTGTTGTATGGGCATGTATGTATTACTTTATAACTTAAAATCATTCATAATAATAAATCCAATCACAATATTGCATAAAAAAAGGTGGCTAGCCTGACCAGGTGGTGGTACAGTGGATAGAGCGTTGGACTGGAATGCCAAGGACCCAGGTTCGAGACCTTGAGGTCGGCTCATCTGTTTTGAGCAAAGCTCACCAGCTTGGACCCAAGGTTGCTGGCTCGAGCAAGGGGTCACTCGGTCTGCTGAAGGCCCGCTGTCAAGGCACATATGAGAAAGCAAACAATGAACAACTAAGGTCTTGCAACGAAAAACTGATGATTGATGCTTCTCATCTCTCCATTCCTGTCTGTCTGTCCCTGTCTATCCCTCTCTCTGATTCTGTCTCTGTAAAAAAATAAAATAAATAAATATTTTTTAAAAAAAGGTGGCTAAATGTTTGTATGACACAGAAGAGAAGACTCCATGTTAGGATGCCCTCAAGCCTTAAGATAAAACGTAAGGCCCTGTGAGAGAACTGGCATCCGCTATGGAGAAAGGGCTGGGAGGAGCAGGAGCAGGAGCAGGACCAGCTAGGGGCCTGGCACAGTCGCAGGGAGTGTCTGCTCCCGTGGGTTAGCTGTGGGCAGCAGACTGGGAAGTTCCTGTGTAAGGGACAAGTGGAGGTTCCTGCGGTAGGACGGTGCCTGGCTATTCTCTCTTTTGGATAATCTCGCAAATACACACTTGGACCTTAACCCTAAATTCCAACAGATATGCAGAAAAATTAGCAGTCTTCTGTCAGAGATGGCCTACAGCTCTTCACGGGCTAATCTGTCTCTCTCACTCCATGACCACTGTCATTATAATTTAGAACGTCTCAAAATCTTTTCTTGTCGCAAGCTAAGGAGCACACAGGCTGACCTCAGAGCCAATGTCCTGTCTTTGGACCACTGCCCTGAGAGCCATTTGCTGAGGAAGAGCCTGCAGGGTGCAGGAGGAACCAGGGGAGAGGAAAAGCCCTGGGGGCCACCAGTCAGGACTGTAGCTGCAGTCAGCAGGCCAAGGAGGGGGCTTCGTGGGGAGCAAAGCCAGTTAAAATATTTGTCAAACCAATACTTCTCAGCCGAAGATTGGGGAGATGACTCATCTGAGCAGGGGTGGAAACCTGCAGAACATGCAGAAAGGAAAGCAAGAGCAGCTGTTCTCATGGGGGAAGTGGGGACAGGAGAACAGCAAGGCCACGAGACTGCTGAGTTAACCCCTTCTTTGCCAGGTGCCTTTACATGTGTACCTGTGGCTCCAAAGCACTGCAGTGGACCAATGTTTTGCCACCTGGAAGCTGCTTTTTGGGATATAAATTTTAAACTGGTTATTAAGAAACAAAAGACTCAGAAAGAACCTTTGACCTTTCCTCCTTTTCTAAGAGAGTTAGATGAAAGGCCTGCTTCAGTTAGGAAACAGGATGTTCATCTTGGCCTAATTTGAATTAAGATACACACACATACACACACACACACACACATACTTACATACATACATACATATATGAAGGCACCAAGCAGGGGCCTGGTAGCTAGATTACCCCATGTTCCATTGAAGCAAGAATGTTCCTGCCATGTGTATTTGGCTATTCCTCAATCATCTGTAAATCACCCATCCTCAGTTCTGAAAAGAAGATCCCATCCCCCCTTCTCCTTTGTCCAAAATGACATATCAAATTTTGCCCGTCTTTAGAATTTCCATGCCTATGTGAATTCCCCATACATGTATTAAAACTTGATTTTCTTCTTTAATCTGTCTCTGTTGATCTGATGATTAGCCCAACCAGAAGAACAGAGAGGTAGGAGAAAAAGTAATTTTTTTAGCACCCACAACTGAATAAGGTGACTCTATACATATCCCTGGAACCTGTGACTGTTACTTTATATGATAAAACAGAACGCAGATGTGACTGAATAAAGGATTTTGAGATGATGAGGATTCCTCCAGAGGTTCCTGTGTTAGCATGGGTAGCTAGTTTAAAAAGGGAGCTGAACTGGGCATTGCCTGATTCACTAGAAAACCACAGCATCCCTAGGGGACAGCTACATCTTCCACTGTGAGGGACTTAATCTATTACTGGTCATTAGCTGGGATTACCCAGGGAGGAAGAAAACAAACAGAGAAAATGCTGCTGCTAGGTACACACACAGTAGAAGGTAGATAGATGATGCAGCAAAACTTTGAGGCATGCAGAATAGGTGTCAGAATGGTGACCTAGAGGGGCAGAGTGTAGCCTGGAAAACCTGGGGAAAAGAAGACTGGAAGGACCCAGCACAAGCCCACAAAGGATTAGAAAAACGATGGATTAGACCAGGGGTCCCCAAACTTTTTACACAGGGGGCCAGTTCACTGTCCCTCAGACCGTTGGAGGGATGGACTATAAAAAAAACTATGAACAAATCCCTATGCACACTACACATCTTATTTTAAAGTAAAAAAACAAAACGGGAACAAATACAATATTTAAAATAAAGAACAAGTAAATTTAAATAAACAAACTGTCCAGTATTTCAATGGGAACTATAGGCCTGCTTTTGGCTAATGAGATGGTCAATGTCCAGTTCCATATTTGTCACTGCTAGCCGTAACAAGTGATATGACGTGCTTTCGGAGCCGTGACGCGTGCATCCCGCGTCACTGGAAGTAGTACTGGACATGAGTGATAACGCGCTTTGCAGGACCACCATACAGGAGCACAGGATACATCCACATCCACTGACCACCAATGAAAGAGGTGCCCCTTCCGGAGGTGCAGCAGGGGCCGGATAAATGGCCTCAGGGGGCCGCATGCGGCCCGCAGGCCATAGTTTGGGGACTCCTGGGTTAGACTGAAAGAAAGCCTGCTCTCTCCCAAGCCCAAGGCAATATAATCAAAGCTCCACAAAGGTGCATATCAATAGCATGGGTCAAGTTAGGAGAGTTCATTTGTGTGCACTCTCTCTGTGTAGCAGCCACGTGGGCCTGGCAGTCTCCCAAGCTCCAGTGCAGCCTTGGCAGTGGAAGTGCAGATGTGGAAACGAAACAGAGAAGCTCTGCATCTCTGGTTCCTGGTCGTCCTGGGCATGGTGAGGATAAGCTCAGGCTTGCACCCCTGAGACTGGACTTATTCCACAGCAGGACAGAGCTGAGCCATCTGGTCATAGATGAGACACTGGGCACCTGGGGGAAGTCCTGTATTTTCACTCCAATAGATCCTGTCATTACACCTCATCCTCCTAATAAGTACATCCCCAAAATGCTTTTTTCCTGATTCTGTGGAAGAACCCTATTTCCTGAATGTAATTACATGGATCCTTATAAGAGGGAGGCAGTGTGAGGCCCGAAGCCAGATGCCATGCTGGCTTGGAAAATAGGGGAAGGGGAGTCAACCGAGGAGTGCAAGGAATGCAGCTCAAAGCTGTTTCCCCAGGGAGCTGAGCTCAGTGAAACCTACTTATTTCAAACTTCTGGCTTCCAGAACTCTGAGAGAGTTTGTGGTAACTTCTTACAACAACCATTGGAAACTAATTTAAATTTAATAACTAAAAACTGATACATTTTGTTTACTTTGTCTAAACATTTTGTTTTCAAACTCCCTCTTTATTACAGAGAATACTTGCAGTTCTGATTGTACCTGGTGTGCTGAGATTTTCATACAAATCTTAGATTCTAATTTAATGAAAGCACAATGGAACGTACACATTACTAAAATGCTTCTGAATATAACTGATTCTTTGATGACACAACAGCAACCTTAGGGTTTTTCAGAGCCTTGGGAATAGCTATATAAACAAAAGTAGCTATGTATGAAATAGTCAAAGTTATACTTATTTGTAGTTATTTGGATTTTACATTAGCAAAGGCTGCCTGCTTCTCAATACTCAGAGAAACACCTGGAAAAACAAGAAGGCTTCTGACTTAGGAATTAGGTAAAAAAGTAAATACCCAAAAGCAAGGCACACAGCCCTGAGCATCCCTCACACACTCAAACGCACCAGGACTAAGACAAGTGTCTGTGAGCCCTCCCACTGCACTGGTCTTCCCTGGCCTGGGACAGGGACACCTCTGGCTTTGGCCCCAAGATGTCACAGCCCACACAGAGAGGTTGCTGGGCCACAGAGCGCCTTGTACCTTCGACCCCCAAATGAATTGAGAAAGAACAGTTTTAGGGCTCTGGGCATATCTGGTTTGTTACAAGTTCAATGGCTTAGGAAAGATCCTACATGCCTGCTCATTATCCCATCTGCATATATTTTCCCCTCAAATGTTGGAGTACTTAATTCAATGGCCAACCTAAGAAAGACCATAAGTGGCCCTGGCCAGTTGGCTCAGCGGTAGAGCATTGGCCTGGTGTGCAGGAGTTCTGGGTTCGATTCCCGGCCAGGGCACACAGGAGACGTGCCCATCTGCTTCTCCACCCCTCCCCCTCTCCTTCCTCTCTGTCTCTCTCTTCCCCTCCCACAGCCAAGGCTCCATTGGAGCAAAGTTGGCCCGGGCACTGAGGATGGCTCTGTGGCCTCTGCCTCAGGCACTAGAATGGCTCTGGATGCAACAGAGTGACGTCCCAGATGGGCAGAGCATCGCCCCCTGGTGGGCATGCTGGGTGGATCCCGGTCGGGCGCATGCAGGAGTCTGTCTGACTGCCTCCCTGTTTCCAGCTTCGGAAAAATGAAAAAAAAAAAAAAGAAAAAAAAAGAAAGACCATAAGTAAAACACTGTGTCCCCAATAATGTCCTTAGTGAATCTGTTTGGGCCTCTGATCTTTCTGTCACTGATAACCAAAAAGGCACACCTGCCCTCCCTCTCCCAACAGGTACACACCAGCCTGGCCAGACCTCAGTGCTCTATTAGAACTGAGGAGAAATCAGTGCACTTCTGTTTCTTTGTGTCAAGGGGAATTTAAAACTGAAAGATCAATAGTTCCTCAATATAAAGCAGCTTTGCTCTTCTTTTTTAAAATACTGAACTGAGAAAAACAAACGAGGACATCAAGAGGAAAAGGCCTGAGTCAGGAGAGGTGCACACCCAGATCTGCAGCCTTGAATACAGTACCTGACTTCTATTCCTTGTATCAAGAAGGGGAGATACCAGATGATCTGTGTTTCCTTCCATCTTTAGTATCCAATAATTATTAACATTAATGTAGAAAGAGGAGAAGAAGTATCTCAACCTTCAAAGCTCACAGTGAAATCAGAAATAGCATTCCATTTGAAGGGAGCCAAAGTTTTGCCACCCTGAAGCTGCCTTTTTGGGACACTGATTTTAAGATGTTAAGAAACAAGAGTCAGAAAAAAACGTTGACTCTCTCACCTTTCTTGCCCAGGAGATTCTGAGAAAGAAATCTGCTGCAAAAAAGGAAGACTGAGTGTGGTCAAGTCCTGCCGGGGGTGAGGACGACGGAGATGCAAAGACCCGACTCTGGGGACCAGGTTCAGTGACGCAGATCCACTTTATTCAGTAAGTAAACTAGCTTATATACATGGGTTCAGCCAATAGGGTGTTACAGCGTGTCTTTCATAGCCAAGGACTGAAAAGATCAGGGAGCTGCATGGTTGGTGCTAAGTCACTTCCTTATAGCAGGCGAGCTTCCTTCCTGGGTGTGCCCAGAAGGCTTCTGGGAGCTGGAGTATTCTCGCAGCATTGCATCAACCACAGCTGCTAAGAATGCGCTCTGCGCTCCACCCATATCTCCCCCTTCTCTTTTAATTAAGGCCAATTGGACTTGATGAATGACAGCTTGCTGTTGTTGTAGCTTCTGAATGCTATGCATTATGCAACGGAACCCTAGTAGAACTAAAACAACTACAATACCTATTATACTATATGCTAATAGATTAGCTGGATTAAACAATGAGGCAAACTTCTGTAATGTTTGACTAGTTAGGAAATAGAATGGGGGTCTTAAACAGGGGATTTCTCCTAGGGGTCAGGATGTCATTTCCCTCCCATTGTGTTACAAAGACCTTCTAGGTTCCATTTTGATTGTAAAAACTGGACGTAGGTCCATGCACGCCCCCTTCCCACAAAGGTCCCAGCATCCAAACACAGAACGGATGGCTTGCCATGGGCTGCGTAATGCATATGGTTGCAAGGCACATTACACAAATTACAACAATATGACAAATGATACAATTTCAACAATTATAAAGGTACATTTCACCAGTCTCTGAGCACTTTGCCAAAAGCACAAAATGTCCTCAAACTTCTTCCTAGCTTCCTGGGGCAGGGGACGGGCCTCCAGCAAAGCCACCCTCCACCTCCATCAGGGTATTTTACCTTGTCCAAAATCCGTAAGTCAATCCAACAAAGGAGCCAGTGCTCACTCGGGTTGTGGTCCAGGAAATCAGTCCATGCACATGAGGCCTCAGCCACCCCCCTCATCCCTGCCATCCTGGCAGGTCTTACACTGTCCCAAGAGGAGCACGTGGCAATGGCAGTCAGCATTTTCATCTCTGCTCTGGAGAGCATGATGGCATCCAACCCTATGTCCGAAAGTATCAGCGAACCCACCAGCGGCTTAGCAGGCACTCCCTGCAGCAGCCACTCAGTAATGCAAGCCTGGCTTCCGTTCATCCTCCCGCCGCAGCTGCCGCCGTTTACCTTCTGGAGTCTGCGAATCGCAACTCCGGCCCAATTCTGCTCATCCTCCAAAGATGAACTGAAAACACTAGCTTGCACTGCTGGGCTTGAGCCCCAGGCTGCCGATGCCTGCATCTGGGAGTCAGCAGTCACTATAGCACACATAAGCAAGATCAGAGCACCAGGCCCTGGGGGCCTGTCAGGGGCAATTCTTTGGGCCCTCCCCGCCAAAGCCTCCACATCCCCCCAGCTGATGGGGCGCGCATGCCGGCCGTGAGATCTTCTGGAGCACTGAGGACCTCCTCCCCGCAGGCGTAGTCGGTGTGGAGAAGTCCAGGGCTGTGTCTTTGGACGGGTGAAGACTGAACCACTTAGTGGGTGCCCAAGAAACCCTGTCAAGCAGGTTGGGGGGTTCTTGGGATCCAAACTGGCTGAAAAACAAAAGCATAACCTCTCCCTTGCGTTAGAAGAAGGTGTGGTCCCTGCCACTGAGCTGTGGCTGGGTCCTTCCAGCGTCATTTCAGAGAGAGGTGGGGGAAAGAGAGAACGAGAGATACAGAAAAATAGACAAGACAGACAGAAAGAAAAAAGACACATGGGGGTGTATAGGCTGGCCCATGGGTCTGCAGCAGGAACATGTTGGAGAAAATGGTGTCTGAGAGGCTGGAGTGGGGCGTTGAGCCCCGGCAGGGAATGCGGGAGTAGCGACTTCTGCTTTTTCTGGTGGCAGAGCTGATGGCGCAGTTAGCAATTCGGTTGGTTTCGTTTCTGTGTGCTCAGCCGCAAACTCGGAGGCTAAACTACTTTCCTCCTCAGTGGAGGGGGGCGAATAGGGAGGTAGGGGCTCTTCAGAGAGAGAGGCAGCCTGCAATATCTTTAGCATTGGGGGAGGGTCCCCAGGAGGAGCACTGGTCAGGCAGGCACGTATTGCTAGCAGGGCAGGAATGAGGCCAAGAGGGAAGGTTTGTCCCCATGTACTTCAGCCGAAGGGCCGTGCTGGAAAGCTCGGGCCCATGTATCTGGGTCCCACAGGGGCATGGCCTCAATCCAGGGATTGAGACCAGAGAGAATCTCCCAGTAAGTACAGAAATCCTTTTCACATTCATCAACTCGCTTACTCTGCAATAGGGCATGCGGGGCTCGAGCCTGCGGGGCCCGAGAGTGGGGTAGGTTTCCCATTGCAGAGGGTCACTCACCCGTCCCTTGGATGCGGGTTAGGCCCCTACCCGACGTTGGGCGCCAGTTGTGGACAAGTCCTGCCGGGGGTGAGGACGACAGAGACGCAAAGACCCAACTCCAGGACCAGGTTCAGTGACGCAGATCCACTTTATTCAGGAAGTAAGCTAGCTTATATGCATGGGTTCAGCCAATAGGGTGTTACAGCGTATCATTCATAGCCAATGGCTGAAAAGAACAAGGAACTACGTGGTAGGCGCTAAGTCACTTCCTTTGAGTGGGCGAGCTTCCTTCCTGGGAATGCCCAGGAGGCTTCTGGGAGCTGGAGTATTCTCACAACATTGCATCAGCCACAGCTGTTAGGAATGCACTCTGTGCTCCACCCACAATTGAGGATGTCTCCTTAGCCTAATATAAATTCAGTGCAGTAAACAAGAAGGCTTCAGACAAAACTAGTTAGCCTAGTACGCCCCATGTCCCACTGTTTCTGAGTTGCCTGACAAAAATTAATTTGATTATTAACCCAGCTAGAAGAACTTAGAAAGTCGAAAGAAAGGTAAATTATTTTACCTCCCACACATTTCTCAGTTGAAATATTCATGTCCTATAAAAGTTGCTACATGAAAAAGAGATAAATCAAAATGCTCTATGACCAGGCAGTGGTGCAATGGATAGAGCATTGACTTGGGACGCTAACGACTCAGGTTCGAAAATGCCCTGGAGGATTTATCCAAGATATACAGGATAATCTTGTGGCAGGAAATACACTAACCATGAAATAACTTGATAGTCTTCTTATGATAAAGGTCCTTAAATAGGAAAGATATCCAGTACTTCCTTAACATGACCAGGATTACCTCTGCCAGCAGCCAACATCATTGACGAAATATTAGAGGTACTTCTCTTCTTTCCCGACCAGGGACATGATACAGACATGTGTTATCTGATACTTGTGTAGCTTTGTTTCAATAGCTCTGGCAAAGGCAAATAGAACTCATGAAACAATGAGAAGAAAAGTTATCAGAAATAGGCCCTGGCTGGTTTACTCAGTGGTAGAGCATCAGCCCAGCATGTGAAAGTCCTGGGTTCAATTCCCAGTCAGGGCACACAGAAGTGACCATCTGCTTCTACCCCCTCCTCTCCCCTTTCTCTCTCTCTTTCAAGCACATTGGTCCTGGGCGCTGAGGATGGCTCTCTGGAGCCTCTGCCTCAGGCACTAAAAATAGCTCAGTTGCAAGCATCAGCCCCTGATGGGCAGAGAGCATCAGCCCCAGATGGGGTCACCAGGTGAATCCTTGTTGGGCATATAACAGGAGTTTATCTCCCCTCCTCTCAAATTAAAAAAAAATTATCAGAAATAAGACAAAATAAAGATAACTAGCAAATACGTGATAGTCCACTTGAAAAGCAGCCAAAAGCAATAAACTATTCTGAGAACGGAGTAAAATGGGCTCCAAAAAGAATTTATTTAAAAAAAAAAAGATAAACTAAAGGAAAATAGCTAATAATTATTTTTTTAAGTGTTTCAATTTCAGAAATAATAATTAATACACTTTTCTGAGCATATCCTATGAACTAGTTCCTATGTTAGCACTTTCCCTAAAAGATCCTTACAACCCTAGGAGGCAGGATGAGAACTGATATTGGACAAAGGAACTGAGTCTTAATACTTCAAGTGTCTTGTCCCTGCAGTCACAGGACTACTAGTCACATAGCATGGGTTAGAAACCAGGTCGATGTAACTCTGGAGTTCACTCTCAATCACTATGGCACACAGCCTTCTCAGAGAGACAGAGAGAGTTGGAAAGCAAATTAAAGATACCTTTTTAAAACATGAGCTTTGTAAGTTCCAATACTGACAAAGTAAAATAGGTATTCCTTCTTATACTGTGCAAATGATGCTATAAATTGGTATACCAATACTTCCCAAGTATAATTTGGGATTATGTAAAAAATAAAAGCAAAGGAAGAGTATGTTATGAAAACATTTATACCATCTGAACAAAATACTTCACCATGGGGAATTTCACTAAAGGTGTAACACTCAGGTACTGATAAAAAATACTGTTAGAGTAGGCAGCTAGGAATTAACAAAAGAGTCCAAGGGAGTCAGACTGGCTGGGCCTGACTGAGTTTGGAAATTACACATCATTAGGCTTAAATCTGAAAGTTAGAACTTCAGAGACCCCAGGGAATAGGGGAATCCTTGCAAAGAGGATTAATACCCCTATTCACTGCTGTAGGGAGCAGCTTTTCGACCTCTCCTGGGAGTAACTGGCCCAGTACGGAGGATTACCAGTTAAAGGGTAAAAAAAGGCAGGGGGCCCTGGCCGGTTGGCTCAGCGGTAGAGCGTTGGCCTGGCGTGCGGGGGAGCCGGGTTCGATTCCCAGCCAGGGCACATAGGAGAAGTGCCCATCTGCTTCTCCATCCCTCCCCCTCTCCTTCCTCTCTGTCTCTCTCTTCCCCTCCCGCAGCTGAGGCTCCACTGGAGCAAAGGATGGCCCGGGAGCTGGGGATGGCTCCTTGGCCTCTGCCCCAGGCGCTAGAGTGGTTCTGGTCGCGACAGAGTAACGCCCCGGATGGGCAGAGCATCGCCCCCTGGTGGGTGTGCCAGTGGATCCCGGTCGGGTGCCTGCAGGAGTCTGTCTGACTGCCTCCCCGTTTCCAGCTTCAGAAAAATACAAAAGAAAAAAAAAAGGCAGGGGAAATTCCCTTGCTAGGCACAAGCACAGTAGAAGCTATGTAATATGATGCAGGGGTAGGTAAACACATGACTAGTACAAACCAGATGATGCAAAACTCTGGGGCATGTGCAGTCGGAGCCAAAACAGTGATGTAAGGGGGTGGAGTATATCTTGGGGAAACCTAGGTTAAGGATTGGATTTAATAAGGGTGTAGAACCCCAAAAGATCCAGGATCCAGGAGAGGGGATTAGTTGAGGGGAGATCCCACACAAGCCCAGAAAAACTCAGGAATTAGCTTGGGTTGTCTGAAAGCAAGCCTACTCATTCCCCAAAACCAAGAAAATATATGGTGGATTATCAGGAATCTCCAAGCAGTTGCTACTAGAGCCGGTCCACCCTCTATATCCCTGAGGGCCTCTTATTTCCCTTCACCCCAATAGGTCTTGCCACTGTGCTTAAACTTCTCCCACACGTGTGCTCTTTGAAATGCCTTTTCTCCAGACATAACAAGAACCCATTTTCACTGGCAACAATACTAAGCACAAAAACAACTAGTCATCTCTTGCCATATAGCAGTTCACTTTTTGTAGTCTCACTGTATCGCTGATTTTAAAACTGTATATATCTAATTTTGTATGGCAGATTTTTCGCTATATTTTGCAGTATATAGGTATTTTTATATATTATTTTAATTTTTTGTCAGTAAAATAAGCATTTTCTAGCCTAAAAAATTGAAAACAATATAAAAAATATAAGTATCTTAATTAAAGCATATTAAAAGGATATTAAATCAAAATAAAATACGTAGTGTACAGCAGATGAGTAGACCAAGACTCAGAGGGATGGAAAATGCAGCTGTAGCCGCTTCCACTTGAGCTAGTTTGCCCAGGTGAGATTGTACACGGCACACTATTGGCTGATGGACGGGAGGCGACCAACCAGAGCACTGCGTTCTGCATCTGGGGCACTGACTGGGTCAGCGATCGTAGCCTTAAAATATAAATAATAAAATACAAGGTCTCTACTTCGCAGATTTTTGCCTATCGTGGGAGGTTCTGTAACCTAACTCCCACGATAGACGAGGGACCACTGTATTAAGTACTTCATAAACTACAGAAAAAAAAATCTCGGAAATGCCACAAAACAGAAAACCATTTAGATTTCGTCACATTCATGACAGGATGTTAATGGAGATATTAACGTTTAACATATTAATATCAAATCAATTTAAAATGTAAAAGAAACCATAAAAATAATTTCAATGTAAATTAAATTAGGAAGAAAAGTACATGTAAAAATTTATGACAGAATGGAAGGAAATAATGTCTACCAAATGTTTCTTGGTTATGAGTAAATTTTCATGTTTTTTTTATGTTTCTGCATTTTCACATCTTCTACAACACTCCTAATTCTTTTGGGGAGGTTGGTTGATTTTTCTTTTTATGAAATTAATATATATTCACTTGGTTTAAGGATCAGTGCCAAAAGAGATACTGCAAAGGAGAACTGGGTAACTCTTAGCCACTGGCCCTGCCCATCCCCCATCCATGGTTTTCTTTGTAACTCAGAATGCATTTCCTCTCTTTCACTTAACATTCATTTTCCTTATGTTAATATTGCTTCTCCCAACCCCTTTTCTCTAGTTTTCTAGCCACCTATGGTGACACTTCCTCAGATGTTGTTAGTCAAACTCTCTCAGTATTTTTTTTCACATGCTCAGCTATAAGGAATAGTCTACTAGCTCCCTTTTGAACTCCCAAAGTGAACCAAGGGGTTTTTATTCACAAAGAACAATTTTCATAAACAGGAAATGACATTCCTTACTAAAATATTTTATTTTAGTTAATGGTCAATTGTCTGGTGAAATTTTTTTTTCTCAAATAAAGCATACTCCTTACAGATAAGGCACACAATATACCTTCATATTCTAAGGCAGTGCTTCTCAAACTTTTTGAAGTCTGGAGCACATTTAAAATCCTACAAATACTTGTAGGCGCACTATATACAAATTTCTGAGAATATATGTTATAATAATTAAGTCAAATATTAATTTCTGAGAAATATGTTATAATAATTAAGTCAAATACTAAAGAAAAAATATAAAGTCCAAGTGTGCTTTTATGGTAATATAAACAAAAGAAATACTATAAAATTTAATTTATTCTGACATTAAAAAACATTTTTATGTTACATTTTTTGAGTTATGCTTTTTAGAATTCGTAAAAAAGGGGTTAAAAAATAAAAAAAGACAAAAAGTTATTTTATATATATATAGATACATTCTTAGTAAGATTTAGTAAATTCAGCAGGTCCCTGTGCAAATGTGTTAAGTTTTTTCATTCTTGTGTTTATAAGAAACATGAGCCTGATATGTCCTAGCGATTTCTTCAATGTTTGGTCATATATTTGAAAGGCAAACTCTCATTTCCTCATCAATACATTAAAGAATTCCTCTCTTTTTACTCTTAATTGTGTTGAGTGCAGAAAACCCCCACCATACATATATCATCTTAACTTTACACCAAACAAAGGATAGAAGAAACTTGCCTCCAGTCTTTCTGGGGAACATGGGGGCAGTGTAAACAATCCAGCACCACAGCTTAACAGCCTTTTGCAACCTAATCAGGCAAGTGAGGTGGGGGTTGGGCAGACTGTCAGCTTACAGCCAATTCTCCACACCTCTGTGCCCCCAAAATCTAAACTCCAAAAACCCTGTTGGTTTTTTGGTCCCCAACAGGCACCTATTTCTCTGGAATACCATAGGGCGCACCTGGAAATCTTCTAGGCCAGGGTGCACCAGTGCTCCCTGGAGCACACTTTGAGAACCACTGTCCTTAGGTGATAGTAATGCTTATTTGGGGATCATTGCACTGTCCCAGCTGCTTCAGGGGCCCAGCACTCATTGATAGCCAAGGGCATTCTAGTAGATTAGGGAAGTTTTGAGTTTCCAATTCCTCCTCCTTGAAGATTTTACAAGGTCTCCACCAAACACTAAGTTGCAGTGTTGCCCTGGCCAGATTGTCTGGTTGGTTAAGAGTATCGTCCTGAAGCACAAAGATTGCCAGTTTGATCCCCGGTCAGGGCATGTATAGGAACAGATCATTGTTCCTGGTTCTCTCTCCCTCTCTCACCTTTCCTCCCTCTAAAAATCAATAAGCAAAAGAAAAAAAATTCAGTATCTTGTAATGTGGTGTCTTTCCTAAAAATGAAGTACTATTTGAGCTTTCCTCTGTTGGTGTGTATAACGTGGTTATATATAAGGTCTACTGGAAAGTTCTGTCCATTTTTAGAATAAAACAAAATACAAATTTTTCTTACTGTCAATAAACTTTATTAAATAATACAAATGCCATTATTATTAATGATTTCTTGCCAGTGTGAGGGCAATTTGTATATCCCCCCTTTTTTTTTTTTTTTTTTTTTTTTTACAGAGGCAGAAATAGACAGGGACAGACAGACAGGAACGGAGAGAGATGAGAAGCATCAATCATCAGTTTCTCGTTGTGCGTTGCGACTTAGTTGTTCATTGATTGCTTTCTCACATGTGCCTTGACCATGGGCCTTCAGCAGACCGAGTAACCCCCTGCTGGAGCCAGCAACCTTGGGTCCAAGCTGGTGAGCTGTTTGCTCAAGCCAGATGAGCCCGCGCTCAAGCTGGCGACCTCGGGGTCTCGAACCTGGGTCCTTCTGCATCCCAGTCCGATGCTCTATCCACTGCGCCAACACCTGGTCAGGCTGTATATCCCATTTTTTAAAAAAATGTTTTATCTTTTGATGCGAAAAATTGAACCAGTGCTTGTTTGATATCTTCTTCATTTTTGAATTTTTTGCCCTTCAAAAAAATTTTTTAAGGACAAAAACAAGTGATAGTTGGAGGGTGCTAAGTCCGGGGAATATGGTGGATGCGACAGACATGCTTCTGTAGCATTTCTTTCTTATTGAAATTTGTAAAAATTACAGTGGCGTAAATTAACTTTATCAGTAGCCATGGGTACACTATCACTTCACACATAAGACTAACGTGAATCAACTTTTAGTTAATTTGCTACGTCAGTATGTATACATTAAGTGATAAAAATAGAGAGGCACACATGCGCCAAATAAACATGTGCTTACGTGTCAAAACTTGTGATAGAAACGAACAGAACTTTCCGGTAGACCTTATAATTCGGCTATAACTCTTTCAGTTTAATTTTTAGGGCTTTAGGATAGTTTGTATAATGACTGTAATTGTTAGCTCAGGAAACTAGAATAACCAAACTTTTTACATTAGTGAAATTCTTTTGTGCCTTTTTTTTTTTCTCTTTGAGAGAGCATGAGAGAGGCAAGAGGGAAAGAGGGTGAAAAGCATCAACTCATAGCTGCTTTCACTTTAGTTGTGCATTGAGTGCTTTCAAGAGATGGAGAAGAGAGAGTGAGAAGCATCAACTTGTAATTGCTTTCACCTTAGTTATACATTAATTACTTCTCATGGGTGTCTTGACTGGGGCCCCACCAGTGTCCCCTTGTTCAAGCCAGTACCCTTTGGAATAGTGTGGACAATCCCCTACTCAAGCCAACAACCTTGTGCTGACGAGCCCACGCTCAGAGCCAGCAACCTCAGGGTTTTGAACCAGTGACCTCAGCGTTCTGGGTAGACAATTTATCTACTGCGCCATCACCAGTCAGGCCTTTTGTGCCTTTTTAAAGCATATCTTGTTTGCCTCATCTGAATTTATTGATAGGCTCATGGCTTTTTACAAATAATATATTTCAATTAGCTGATGTTTATTTTCTCCTTGGTTCTCAAATTGTCATAATTTGACACTGGCATGGTGGAGGTTCTCTTTAAATTAATCTCAAGATGTTGATCTCAAACATCCTTGCATTACAGCAACAGCAAGGTCTTACACACTCATTTTGAATTTTTGTCCAGCCCAAAGACACAAGGTACCAGCCTCTCTCCAAGTTTCTTTTCACAGAGGAGTTGAAAGTACAAGACCTGAAACCCTGAGGAATGTATGAGTTTTGGTGCTGTTTTTGGACCACCCCAGTGACAAAGCTGGACAGAGGTTGCCTTTCTCACATTACCTAATACATCAGGGGTCTCAAACTCAACTCAGCATGTGGGCCGCAGAGCAAGATCACAGCCGTTCAACGGGCCGCACTAGGTCTACAAAGGCAACTGTTACGCAACACTTTTCTCACTGCAGTTGAAAACAAAAAAAAATCAGTACAATAAGCACAATCGTACATGCAGTTTACTCAGTGTCACAAAACGACCAGAAACTGTAGTTCGCATCACAACTGCTGTTAACTAAGCTAATATCTAGCTAGGATGCTAGAGAAATGAAAAATACAAGTAGGCCCCTAGGCTTACTTAATTTTATCCAAAATATTTTGAACTTCATGGATTAGTCTGCGGGCCGCACAAAATTGATCGGCGGGCCGGGAGTTTGAGGCCCCTGTAATACATCATGCTATTGAGAGGAACCAAAGTTTTGCCACCCCAAAAATATGCCTTTTGGCATATTGATTTTAAGCTGGTTATTAAGAAACAACTCAGAAAGAATGTTTCACCTTTCCCCTTTCCTGCCTATAGGAATTCAGATATAAAAAACCCAGTTAAAGAAAGGGAGCATCACTTTAGCATCAAAAAATCAACTAAGGGAAGAAATCCAAGTCTATTCATTGGCCTCACATAAAGAGCCTTAAAAAAAAATTTATTCACAAGCATAAAAACTGGGTATGAAGGTTTAATTAGTGAACAATTTTATATATGCATGTGTGCATGTGTGTATGTATGTATATATAAGTCTAACAAATCTCTCCTAGTACCATTTTTCCCCTATAGCACTACTAATGACTTTGAGCAGTTAATATTCATAACTGATTTTAGTCAATTGATTAAGTCTTAAATAAAACTTTTTTAAGGTGCCACTAATTGTGCCTCTTGCCTTCTGGATTAACGATGTCTTAATTTCCCACAAAATTGAACCATTTCAAGATTGGTTTAATGGAGACTGGGGTTCCTGCTTTGTCCCTACCTTTGTTTTCTGGCACTGTGTGTGCACACACTTGCTTAACTTCTCTGAGCAGCAGTCACCTAATGTTTTAACAGGGTATGATTCTACTTTATAGGTTTACTATGAACATTAAATAAGTTAATGGCTGGCACAGAGTAGGTAGTCCATAAATGGTGGGTAAATTATACCCAAGAAAATAAATTCTTCTTTCCTCTGATATCTAGGCATACCCTCAGGTCCAAAAACATGGGAATGTAAGGTATGTGATCTTCCCCACGTCATACAACATACGCTGGTGTGATAGAGGGTGTTTTTAGTATAAACCTGCAATTTTCAACATCTTGCATCTTATGGCACACATAAACTAATTACCAAAATTCTAAGTACAACAAAAATATATTTATTGCCAATCTGACCAAAAAAATAACAGTAATTACCTACACTTTTTCCTCCAAAGTGACTTTTTAAAAAATCAGGTGCCTATACTTGTATATAGGGATTTCTGGTACCAAGAATTACCCAATCAAACACAATCTTATTTTGCCAAGTGACCAGTAAGATGAAAAACTCTATTATACAACCTATATATTTATGATTCAAGACAGATCATTCACATGAATGGCTGTTGTTCTGTTTGCTGTTGCCACTTTTTTGACATTCAAAGAAAAAAGCGGTCAGTGCCCCTTGTTAAACAGTCAAGTATTACATGTTTTAAAATTTTTTGTGGCACACCAGTTGAAAATCGCTGATATAAACAGATGAGAATGGTGATTCCACTCATTCTAACAGCACTCTACTGTTACTGGCCAAAGTTAACTCTTAATATGCTGAATTGTAATGAAATGCCTTGGATGGGAATTGGCCTCATATAAATTTAAATACTTAAGTCATCTGACCCCACGTATGACTACAATTTCACCCTTTCTCTCTGTGTTGGCACAAAGTGAAGGATGTAATTACTCAGTGATCATGAAATACTGGGACACACCCCATAATACAGATAACAGCGGTCATTCATGTTATCACGGTACACATTACATGACCCCAGCAATACAACACCGTAAGACTTGAGTCCATTTCACATCAAACACACAGCGGAGGAAGCAAGCAGCCTAAACTCGTATCCCTACCTTCAGGTACAACTGGGGCCCAGCACTGACCCAGCTGCCCTAGCCTCTGCGTATTCCCGGCAGCATTTGAATTTGCTTTTCTAGACCTCTCATTTCCGAAACTGAGCTTGGAGCGGAAGAGAAGGAGGAAAAAGTAGCTTAAGTGCCAGTTACACCTAGCACCACAATCCGCAAGTGCCAGTAAGTGTTTCCACGTCTTCTCAGTCCTTAAGACACCAAATTGTAAGGATCAAGAAAAGATCAAATTGTTAGATTCAGGAAAGTGTGCTGGGATTGCCAGAGTGTAGACGCAGAGACAGGGAGGTAAGGATAAGGGACCCTGTAAGGCTAAGAACAAAGGAAGACAAGTTTGCATTCCATTGGTTAGAGACCCTTATCAGAAGTTTATGTTTGAAGTTCGCCAATGAGCTAGACCCAGCCCCTGTTGCTATGCTGTGTGCAATTCCCTTAGCGAATAGGTAACCGCTACTTTTGCTTCTGTATTATGCTTGCTTACTTAGGATATATATAAGGAACTAGCTGTAAGCGCCAGGCGCGATTCCCATTTACAGCTCCTACTGAGTACAGTGTCTCTGGATACCAGGGAATTCGCCGCTGCGCAGGTGAAACTGGCCAATAAAGTTACATCTATACCTCTGAAAGTCTCCGACAATTCACTAATCTAGTAATATTTTGCAAACAGTAAGTTTAACTTTAAAAAAAAATTTTAAATGGGAAGTAACAAGATCTGGAATGGTTCTCACTTTTATCTACTACGCAGGCCTGAGTCACCTCGACAGTGCTGTTTTTCCCAAGTTCCTTCCCAAGCGCAAGCCAAACCCGGTGGGCAAGACCAGTAGCCTGGAAGCCCAGAGCCGGCACCCTTGGCATGGACCCTTAGGTTTCTACCCATTCCTCCCCCAACTCTTAACCCAACCTCCCTCCCACTCACACCCCATCCTCCCACCGCCCCCACCCCGGTTCCCAACGACCGGCGCCCGGCCGCGCGCTCCCGTGGCCTCCAAGCCACGGGGTCGGCGAGGTCACCTGTGGCCGAGAACAGGCTGGGTAACCGGCGCCCACGGGGGGCGGGCGTCACCTGTGGCCGGGGGGCCGGGCGCAGCAGTGTGGGCGGCTCGGCGCCGCCCCCATACCTCCGGCCGCCTGCCCTGCGGGCGCGGGGCTGCGCGTCTCAGTCCGAACGCTGCTAGGCGTCACAGGCCTGGCCGGCGGCCAAGCCCCGCTCACCAGGCGGGGTCACTGGGCACCGCTGCGCTGCTGTGGGAAAGGGGACCCGAGGCGGGAGCCCTCCCGCACTGCCCATCCCGGACAGCCCCGGACCCGGCTGCCCCTCCCGCATGCCCTCGCCCGCCAGACCCCCGCGCGTCCCACCCCAGACACGTACCCCAGGGCCTCGGCGGAGCGACTAGGGCAGCGGAGCAGTAACTGGGGCCGGCGGAGCCACTCGGGGCCTCAAATAGCGGCGGGGCCGGAGGCGGGCGGGGCCGGAGGCGGGCGGGGCCGGGAGCGGGCGGGGTCGCGGGGTGACCAGATGTACGCAGGTGCGCTTCCACCGCAACCCCGGAGCCGGAGCAGGGCGGATCCGCTGGCTCAGGACACACTCCCGGTACGGAGAGGGCGGTGCGTCCTTTCTGGTCCTAGTTGCAGTAACCTCGCCCCCAGAGCCACCAGAGTCTAAACAAACGGAGGCCTGACTCCCGAGATTTTCAATCGGGTAGGCGGCAGTGCGCCGCCCCACCAGCGTGTTATTGTGGCTTTCTAAAACTTGTAAATTATTTCCTCCGTGGCCAGAAAAGTGCCGGCTCCTGGCACAGAGACCTGAGTTTTGGCAGTGCAGAACATAAATTTAAAACGAACAGTTCCCAAGCGATTCTCTATGTATTCAAAGACTCCAGTACTCTTCTGGCAGGTGTGAATTAGCCTCCAGGATACTGACAAATTATACAAATGCAATGAAATCCTGGCTTGCCCTTAAGTCTCATATCATTGGGGCTCCTATGGTTCGAAATTAAATTTGGTTTTCTCCTGGTAAACTGTCAAGCCAGTTCAATATGTCAGCTGAAGAATCTGCCCAAAGGTGTAAGAGATTGAAGGGATCAATAGTAATTTTTAGCAAGAATAAATTGCGGGGCCCTAGCCGGTTGATTGCTTCAGTGGTGCAGCATCGCAGGGCCTAACGATGTTCCGGTTTGATTCCTCGCCAGGGCACACAGGAGAAACGACCACCTGCTTCTCCACTTCTCTCCCTCTCCATTTCTCTCTCTCTCTCTCTCTCTCTCTCTCTCTCTCTCTCTCTCCATCTTTCCCAGCCATGGCTTCATTGATGAAGCACATCCGCCCCAAACAGCCAGAGGCTGAGGGTGGTTCAGTGGAGCCTCAGCCTCAGACACTAAAAATAGCTTTGTTGTGAGCATGGCTGCAGGTGGGCAGAACACTGGCCCCAGATTGGGGATGCTAGGTGGATCCTGGGGAGCATGCCGGAATCTATCTCCTCTCCTCTCACTTGCAAAAAGAAGAAGAAAAAAAGAATAAATAGCCTGTCTCATGAACAATATAATCTTTGCTCTATGTCTTTCCAAGGAATATAGGGAGTTGTTTTGCTCATGGGTTCCCAAGGATTCAAGATTTCAGTCAGTACCTTGGAGGCAAGGTTAACATCTATAAGGCTCTCACTGACCTGCCTCAAGCTCACATCCTGGAGGGCATTCCTGCTCACCAAATCCCGACCATCTGTGTGCTACTATGTGGCTGACTACATGCTCACTAATAAACTAACCTCTCCAAAGATATATAAACTGCCCAGTCACCCGAGGCCATGAAGGCAGTTGTTTTTCAGACCTGAGCCCTCTCCTTCTCAGGTTGCTGACAATTTGAATTAAAGGTATTCTTATACCTGCTCTCTGTCCTTGTCTCCTGTGAATTGTCTTGAAGGGCAGTGGGCAAAACAAACGCCAGCTTGTTCCATAACAGGCAGTCAGGCAATTGAGCCATCCTGAGCTAAGGAATGGGATGGAGACCTGGGACTTCAAATGGGATGAAGGCAATTTGCGGGTAGATAGGAGAGCAGAGAGCAAATGTTTGGTAATAAGATGTCCCTACCAACCTTTGCATATTGATTGAATTGTCCTAGCCTCTTTTTTAAGGTGTGTTTTTAAAGTTCTCTTTATATAAGATTTGCACATTTCATATTTATTTCATTCTTAGTTATTTTATCTTTCTGTTGATGTTATAAGTAAACATTTTTCTTCCAATATAGTTTCTAACTTTTGTTTGTATGTGAGAAAATTAGGTTATTACTCTATAACCTGATGCCTTGCTAAATTTTATATTTGTTTTAGGGATTTTTTTTTTCCCATTCTTTTAAGTTCTGCAGCTATATTATATTACTGCAAATAGAAATAGCTGAACTTTTTCTCCACTTTTCATGTCTTTGTTTCCTCTTGTTGGATTGCATTGGCTAACACCTCCAACAGAGTAAATTACTTAATCAGTTGTGCTGTTAATACTTACATAAGAAGTTATTTCTAACCTCATTCACTTTTTCTAAAAATAGGTTTAGTTGACAGGGAAACCTAGGCACAGGTGTATGATCCTGGCTGGCTTTAATTTAAATTGAACTGTTTCCAAATTATGTAATTCTAGGCTAGTAATTCTAGGGTAGTAATCTAGGTTCAGCATCCTCCTAGAAAGAGTTCTCTTAGCATAAAGTTGTTAAATACATGTTTTCCACATTTTCATAACTTAATATCCTAAAAGGCTTATGATGAAAAACAGTCAAAATCAAAAGTAATCAGGTGTTTTTAAATAAGTGATATGATAACACTCTGTTGGAGGTGTTAGCCAATGCAATCCAACAAGAGGAAACAAAGACATGAAAAGTGGAGAAAAAGTTCAGCTATTTCTATTTGCAGTAATCTTTATTATATGCGGCTTAAGTGTCTGTTTGTCGCCGATAGCTTATTGGTTGCTTGCGTAACTGTACTAGCCAATGGGGTGAAGTTGCCACGGCTGAACACAAATTGAGCGGGTCAGGGGGAAGGTGAACATTTGTTTGCATTGGCAATCATCTGTTTTACATAAAAACTACGTCTTAACGTAATTTCTTTTAAGAATGCCTCTTAGAAAATACAGCACTGAAGAGGAGAGAAAAGGAGCTAAAGCTGCACAAAAACGGCTTTCTCGACAAAAAGAAACCATTGAGCAGAGAAAGACAAGGCTTACTTCAGTCGCAGAGCAAATGTGTCTTTCTTGGCAAAATGAGACTGATGAGCATAGAGAAACAAGGCTTGCCTCAGATGCAAGACAAAAAAGCCTGTCTCGACAAAATGAGTCCCTTGAACAAAGGCAGGAGAGAAATGCAAAAAAATGACAGAGTAATGCTGACCGAAATGCAAAAAGGATTAAAACAGTTTCAAACGGAGAAACTTTAATTTTGAGCATTCCTCTGGTGACATGAATATTAAATGTGAACACTGTCAGTCCTTAAACTTCAAGTTAGAAACTAATCAATTTGACTGTGGCAAGAAAGGATTTTCTCAATGTTGCAAGTACGGAAACATTGTAGTTCCACTAATTGAGCGTCCTTGCTGCCTGCCCTGGGTAATTCAGTTTGAATTAGCAGACACCTTTGCACAAATCATTTTAATTACAATTTATAATATCTAGAACAGTGGTCATTTCGTATGAACGCTGGGCTTTCTAGTATAATATAGCTGCAGAACAGTTCTACACAACTGAAGAACTAACTACATACTCTGATCACAGTTCATGTGAAAAAGGCCTGGGGTTTTAGTCATCTATAACCAAACATGAAACACCAGTTTGATGTGGCATCATTGGAAATACTTTCAGGACATTTCCCCTATCCTTTTAGCCACTGATTTACAGAGGGGTGGAGTTTGCTAGAATTCTTTAATAAAAACCCCTTGCAAACCAGTCTCTAGAGCTACAAGTCTAAAAAGATTTTTTTTTTTTCATTTTTCTGAAGCTGGAAACAGGGAGAGACAGTCAGACAGACTCCCGCATGCGCCCAACCGGGATCCACCCGGCACGCCCACCAGGGGCGACGCTCTGCCCACCAGGGGGCGATGCTCTGCCCATCCTGGGCGTCGCCATGTTGCAACCAGAGCCATTCTAGCGCCTGGGGCAGAGGCCACAGAGCCATCCCCAGCGCCCAGGCCATCTTTGCTCCAATGGAGCCTTGGCTGCGGGAGGGGAAGAGAGAGACAGAGAGGGAAAGCGCGGCAGAGGGGTGGAGAAGCAAATGGGCGCTTCTCCTGTGTGCCCTGGCTGGGAATCGAACCCGGGTCCTCCGCACGCTAGGCCGACGCTCTACCGCTGAGCCAACCGGCCAGGGCCTAAAAAGATTTAAAGATTATCATTTCACTGCCATTCGGAGCTCTTCTGTGGGTTTTTGTTTTTCTTTTTTTAATAACATTTATTGGGATGACCTTGGTTAAGAAGATTATATAGGTTTCAAGTGTATGTTTTTTAATTATTATTCAGTGAGAGGAGGGGAGGCAGAGAAAGACTCCCTCATGCACCTTGACAGGGATCCACCTAGCAAGACTACTAGGGGCAATGCTCTGCCCATCTGGGGCTTTGCCCCGATGTCTCAGCAACCTACTTCTTCTTAGTGACCTGAGGTAAGGCCATGGAGCCATCTTCAGTGCCTGGGGCCAACTCACTCCAATTGAGCCATGGCTGCAGCAGGAGAAGGGAGAGAGACAGGACAGAGAGAGAGGTGAGAGGGGGAGGAGTGGAGAAGCAGATGGGTGCTTCTTCTGTGTGCCCTGACCAGGAATTGAACCTGGAACATTCACATTCTGGGTGGATGCTCTACCACTGAGCCAACCAGCCAGAACCACAAGTGTACATTTCTATATTACATGATCTGTATGTTGCATTGTGTGCCCACCACCGAAAGTCAAATCATATTCTGTTACCTTAGATTTGGCTTCCTTTACCTTTTATTACCCCTCAAACCCTTCCCTCCAGTAACCACCATACTGTTGTCTGTGTGTATGAGTTTCAGTTCTCCCACATTTAAGTGAAATCATATGGTTCTTAGCTTTTTCTGACTGACATTTCATTTAGCACAATATTTTTAAGGTCTATCCATATTGTCACAAATGGCAGTATTTCATCTTTTCTTATGGCTAAGTAGTATTCCATAGTATATGGACATATCTTCTTTATTCAATCCTCTATCAAAGAACCCTTTGGATGTCTCCATGTCTTGGCCACTATGAATAATGTTATAATGAGCATAGAGATATATATAAATGTTTTCAAATTTTGGGGGTAGAAACCCAGAAGAGGTGTTGCTTGGTCATGTGGTAACTCTAGTCTTAATATTTTGAGGAACTGCCATACTATTTTACATAGTGACTACCAGTTTACATTCCCACCAGCAGTGAATGAGCTTCCTTTTTCTCCACAGCTGCTCCAGCACTGCATTACCTTGTAGATAATACCCATTGTAACAGGTATGAGGTGGTATCTCGTTATAGTTTTGTTTGTTTGTTTGTTTGTTTAAGTGAGAGGAGGGGAGACAAAGAGACTCTCGCATGCACCTCAACTAGGATCCACCTGGCAATCCCCATCTAGGGCTGATTTTTAAATCAACTGAGCTATACTTAGCGCCTCAGGCCTATGCTCGGATCACCCAAGCCACTGGCTGTGAGAGGGGAAGAGGGGGGGGGGGACAGTGGGGGGAGAGAAGAAGATGGTCACTTCTCTTGTGTGCTGTGATTGGGAATCAAACCTGCAACGTCCACCTGCCAGGCTGATGCTCTATCTGCTGAGCCAACTGGCCAGGGCCTCACTGTGTTTTTCAATCTTTTTTTTTTAGTAATGATTTGTAGTTTTTTGGATTTTCAGTGTTTTTTGTCTCTTCTTCCTCATTCCTATTGTTCAGTCATTCAATATACCTTTGGTACTAATTTCCTGATCAAGAGTGTCACTCTTTCTGGGACCCAACTGCTCAACAGAGAAAAAGACAAGCAAGGATGTATCAAGAGAATGCTGCATCTCATCCACACTCAGTTTTTGTCAAGGCTCTTCAGCGTTTGGGCCTTTATTCACAGAGTGGTCAACACTGTGGCCTTGGGAGCCTCTAGCTATTTCAGTCCCAGCTGATAAGTGGAGGAGGAGAGGGCAGTGCCATAGCCGTGAGCAGTGAAAAGTGGAAGGTAAGAGTACCCCAGTCTGTTTGAAGAAGGCCACACATACCGTTGTTGCTCATTAGTGCTTGGTGATTCACTGGCATCTAATGCTTAGAAAATCCTCTTCAAAAATTGCAGTGATGTCAACAGAAAGATCTGACTCCAAAGAATGTCTTTTTGTTTCTGATCCCAGTTTCTTTCTGATGCCAGGGTCCCCACTACTGACCCTGACTGAAAATATGGCTCTCGCTCAGCAACAACGTGGCACTTGCTTATCCCAAACTTCCCTGGATGCAGGACTGCTTTCATTTTTTGTTGCAAAGGATTGTGGAAAAATAATATTAAACAGAGTGACTTTAAAATAGAGCTTGAGCTTCCATCCCAGAAGAACTGTCTCGCACAGCTAAGTCCTTAAACCTTTGGAATATTAGAACAGGGGAAAATAGCCTTAGGACTGGGTCTAAAGCAGCACTGTATCTGAAAGCAAAGTTTGTTATAGCAAACAAACTGAAAATAAAGACTTCTTTATAGCATCACTGTGTTAGCTTATTAGCAACTATAAAAATTCCTTCCTTCTATTTATGTAAATGTTGCCCTTACTTGCCTCATAAATACTCCTGGCCTTCACCCATTAATCAGAATACTATTTCGGTTCCTGTCTTCATCAGTGCTTCTGAAATAACTCTTCTTTTGGATTTCAAATGCTTGTTGCCTCTTACTTGGGCTTTTTATTTTTAGGCTAACAGGACTTTATTACTCAATAAAAATAAAATAAATAGAGCCTTTTAGGTGTTTGTAATGCTATTAAATTGGAAGTAAAGATTAACCAATGATCTTAATAATAGTCTTAAACATAGCTCATTCTATTTAGGTATTTGGGGCCCTGGCTAGTTTGCTTAGTAGTATAGTGTTAGCCTGGCATGTGATTCCTGGTCAGGAGAAGCATCCATCTGCTTCTCCACCTCTCTTCCCCACCCAGAACCATGGCTTGATTGGCTCAAGCGAGTTGGCTGAGGATGGCTCCATGGCCTCCGCCTCAGGCACTAAGAAAAGCTCAGTTGCTGAGCAACAGAGCAATGGAGCAACACCTCAGATGGGCAGAGCATTGTCCCCTAGTGAGCTTGTTGGATGGATCCTGGTCAGGGCACATGTGGGATTCTGTCTCTCTGCCTCCCCTTCTCTCATTTAAAAATTTAAAAAAAAAGAAAGAAATTTGGGATTTTTACAGGTAAATGTTTTGTTTTGCTATGTTTTACTTTTTAAAATAATCCCCCTTTCAAATAATACATTGACAAAAAACACATTCAAAAAGCATGCTGCAACCAATATCCTGCTCATTTAACACAAGTTGGTTTTGACATTAGAATACAACACATAATAACTCACCCATGGCCAGATCAAAGAAAAGCAACTTAAACAACACCTTGAATAAATACATTATGTTCTGCTGACATTTCAGTTCTAAAACAAACAAAAAAGAAAGGCTGCTACTCTCATAACTGGGAACATTTGACTGTGATATATGTGTTCACAGCTATACTGGCTCTTGGTTCTTGAGTTGGACAAAGAATTCAGAGCAAATAGGCTGCTCAGAGAAAAGCATTCGCCTTTTAGAAAGAAAGTCACAGAGGCAAAAGTAGTAAGCCAAATGGGCTACATGGAGTTAGGCAACCAGTTACAGAGGAAAAAGGGGGCTTTTAGAGACAGATCTCTCTCCAGGGGGTTAGCCCAAGATTAGCTGCCACTGCTCAGTGCTTCCCTGGTTGCAAGCCTCATGAGGATCCTTAGAACTTAGGGGAAAGAAAGTGAAGATGCACGCCTGAAGAAAGAAGGCATAGTGTTTTTCAACCAGTGTGCCGCGGGACACTAGTGTGCTGTGAGACATGGTCAGGTGTGCCATGGGGAAATTAAACATGGGTCCCCAAACTACGGCCCGCGTGCCGGATACGGCCCACGGAGGATATTTATCCGGCCTGCCGCCAGCCGCCTCCATCCGAACATAAACATTCCCCTCACAATCCCTCCAGCTATCAGCGACAGGAAGAATGGAGGCACAGGGAATGCTCACTGACCAATCACCTTCTAGGATTCATCCCGACCACTAGTGATGAACCAATAGTAGGCCACCTCTCATCCACACCCAGGAAGGTCCCTGCTCGGGCTGCCACGCACCTGTCATTGTGTGGCCACGGCTAGTAGTTGAAGCTGTTACTCCTCCCCGTGGTCCCGATTTCTAATCCTGGTCAGGACTGGAGGTAAATGTTGCCACCACTAGATGAAGCCTCAGCCTCAGCTGGTTATGTCTATCCTGATGGTGTATATAGATATTTGACCTTTTTCTTTTTAAAAGAAGCTCCCGCAGAGGGTGATATACAATGCATCACAATGTTATCTAACTTTAAAGCTAAAGTTTGCTGATCTTCCTTTGGACAGTTTTTGGTTATCTGTTGCCAAGGAGTCCCCCATTCTGGCCAACAAAGCTATTTTGACATTGCTCCCGTTTTCAACCACATATCTATTTATGTGAGCTGAACTTCTCAAGCTTGACTACGATAAAAACTAAAAACAGAGAGAGACTGAGAACTGTTGAGGAAGAGCTTCGTGTGTGTCTTTCTACCATTCCTGCCAGGATATCCCTTTTGTGTTCATCGAAACAGGCCCAGGTTTCACACTAAGTGAGTATAAATACATTTAGAAACTATATTATTAACTATATGTATAATATGTACTGTGTTAGAGTGTCATTTTGGTAAGTGGTGTGCCCAGGATTTTGTAAATGTAAAAAATGTGCCGCGGCTCAAAAAAGGTTGAAAATCACTGCTCTAGAGAGAGAGCATGTACTGTTTCCTTTATCTTAAGAGTTTTTCTTGTTTTCTAAAGGCAGGAATTTTAAGGGATGACTCAGGGCAGCATCTCAATGGAGTATTCACCAGCTTACCAGATGTGTCCTTTAATATGCTGATTCATCAATATAAGTATATAAAGTCAGGACCACAATCTCAACTGATTGATCAGCACTACAATAGAGGGTCACTGGCCACTGCATCTGGTCCTAATGCCAGCCATGATGTCACTTTGTCTGTTTTTTTGCTGCTTTTCTGGACCTGGAGCTGGAAATACAATCAAGGCCTAGATGTTATCTCTAGTTTGACCAAAACTCTGTCTCTGTGGTCAGCAGACCCAAGGCTTTGTTCCTAAGATTATTTGATGCTAATCAGACCTCATTGTCCTGAGGACTTATGCTTAAGGAGTGTTAGTGCAAAGGAGAATGAGGCAGGGAAGTCAGGGTGCTGGATGAGGCCAGTTTGAATCAGCTCTCTGTCTCAGTTTTCCCATTCCTCCTGCCAAGGAACTTCCCTGGCTTCTAACTATCTTGCCTCATATATATTATGTAATGTTATTGTTCTCCATGTATATTTTGCAGTATTACATGGGTTGATTGGCTCATAAAGCTTTAAGAGAAATTCTACCTTGATATTGTTACAGAACAGAAAGAGTTCATCTGCCCTGGCCAGATAGCTCAGTTGGTTAGAACATCAATCTGATATGCCAGGGTTGTAGGTTTGATTCCCATGCAGGGCACATATAGGAATTAACCAATGAATACATAAATAAGTGGAACAAAAATATTTCTTTCTTTCTCTCTTCCTCTTTCTCTAAAGTAAATAAAGAATTAAAAAAGAGGCCCTGGCCGGTTGGCTCAGTGGTAGAGCGTCGGCCTGGCGTGCAGAGGTCCTGGGTTCGATTCCCGGCCAGGGCACACAGGAGAAGCACCCATCTGCTTCTCCACCCCTCCCCCCTCCTTCCTCTCTCTCTCTTCCCCTCCCACAGCCGAGGCTCCACTGGAGCAAAGATGACCCGGGCGCTGGGGATGGCTCCTTGGCCTCTGCCCCAGGCGCTAGAGTGGCTCTGGTCGTAACAGAGCGACACCCCGGAGGAGCAGAGCATCGCCCCCTGGTGGGCAGAGCGTTGCCCCCTGGTGGGCGTGCTGGGTGGATCCCGGTCGGGCGCATGCGGGAGTCTGTCTGACTGTCTCTCCCTGTTTCCGGCTTCAGAAAAAATACAGAAAAAAAATAAAAAATAAAAAATAAAAAAAGAAGCCTGACCAGGCAGTGGCATAGTTTATGGAGCATCGGACTGGGATGCAGAGGACCCAGGTTCAAGACCTCGAGGTCGCCAGCTTGAGCGCGGGCTCATCTGGTTTGAGCAAAAGCTCACCAGCTTGGACCCAAGGTCGCTGGCTCGAGCAAGGGGTTACTCAGTCTGCTGTAGCCCCCCGGTCAAGGCACATATGAGAAAGCAATCAATGAACAGCTAAGGTGTCGCAACGAAAAAGTAATGATTGATGCTTCTCATCTCTCTCTGTTTTTGTCTGTCCCTATACCTCTCTCTGACTCTCTCTGTCTTGTAAAAAAAAGAAAAAGAAGAAGAAGAGTTCATCTACCTGGTGCTAACAATGCCAAACACTAGACACCAAGAATTGCAGTGGAGAAATATTGGTTATTTTATTGATGAATGGCACCATCCAGGAGAATGGGAAGCTAATGTTCAAATGCCTGAACTCTCCGGTGGTGTGCAGGTTACAGACTCTACAGGGTAGGGTCACAGAACACCTTGGTTAGGGAGTTTGTTGCCGTGGACCAGCACGGCTCCTAATAACAGTGCAGAATTAAGGAAACACACTTATCAAAACAAAAACGATGGGGCCAGGAGGACTCTTCAAAATGCCTGGCAGTATCCAAGTGCCCCATAGCCCCAGTTTGCTTCATTATATAGCCATATGCAAATCAAGGACCTTGATACAAAGTTGCACATCCAAGGCTAAGACAGGAACTCTTTCAAGGCAAAAACAGGATACATTAGTGAAATCTACCAACATCTGAAAACAAACAAAGAGTGAGAGGAAGAGGATGTAAATTGCTTCCAGCAACCTAAGGAAGCAAGTGAAGTTGCAAATACTCAGCATCATAGCCAATATGGAGATGGTGAGGGGTGAACTTAGCCTTTTGCTAAGCCTTGAATCTACAATGGCTTTTTGCCATTTATGGTCCACAACAGTTTGTGGCTTAGCTGAGAGCTGACTGGGTGAACATGAGGGTAATGAATCATTTCTTCAGGTCTTGAGGACAGCTCTGAGGTCTGTTCTGTGACCTCTGTCAGGTCTCATAGGGAAATAGCCAAGGGTCATTCTACCTTGGGGCTCAAGAACTCAAACATAACTTAAGTCAGGGTATTATCCAGAGACAGATTAAGGTTGGTGAGGCCCCGGGCACAGAAGAAAATATTGGGCCCCTTAAAAAAAAAGAGACAAGAAAAATAACTATAAAATATATTTTAACTATATTTTTAAATAAGTAAAAAATATTATGTACTATTAATGTTAAAAGTGCATGTATGAAACCAAACGTGGTGTCATTAGGAAAAAGCGTAAAGTTGGGGTTTTGCGGGGCCCTTCAGAAGTCGGGGCCCAGGGGTGCACCCAGTGCACCTGCCATTAAATCTGCCTCTGGTGTTATCTTTAGCCTGCCAGAGGTCCAGACCTGTGACCACTAGTCAGATCTGGGCTACTGTCCTCTGCTGCCTCAGGGGCTGCTGATGATCCAGGGGGAAGGCTAGGCCAGTGAGGGGCAGAGAGAGGAGAGAAGAAAGAGGAGAAAGAGAGAGAGAAGAAAGAGAGAATTTTTAGAGCTAGGATTTTTTTTTCCTTTTTTTACAGAGACAGAGAGAGCGTCAGAGTGAGGGATAGACAGGGACAGAGGGACAGACAGACAGGAACGGAGAGATGAGAAGCATCAATCATTAGTTTTTTGTTGTGCATTGCGACACCTTAGTGCTTTCTCATATGTGCCTTGACCGTGGGCCTTCAGCAGAGTTACCCCTTGCTTGAGCCAGTGACCTTGGGTCCAAGCTGGTGAATTTTTGCTCAAACCAGATGAGCCCTTGCTCAAGCTGGCGACCTCGGGGTCTCGAACCTGGGTCTTCCGCATCCCAGTCTGACGCTCTATCCACTGCACCACTGCCTGGTCAGGCTAGAGCTAGGATTTAAAGCTAAATTTAATCGAGGTCTTAAGAACCCTCAGCTTTAATGTCAATGGTAGAAATGGTTTTGTATTGATTTAGGCATATTTTTTAAATGTCATATCACAGTAAATGAGTCCAGGAAAAGCTAAGTGTCTAAATAGTCAAGTGGGGCCTTCAATAAGGGGGGGAAAAAAAAACAAAAAAAACCTTACTATGATGGGTTAAACCATCAATAATTAGGTCATTGCTTACCTAACCCAATCTAACTAAATAAACATTTACCACACATTTATAGCACAAACACCAAGATTGTTCTGGAGCTAAGGCCCCTGCCCTATAGCAGAAGATATAATGTTCTCAGGCAACTAAATACATTCATTTGGTTTTCCTTATAGATAACGTGTTGGGGGGGGGCATACAATAATTTTCTCCCTACCTTCCTAAATCCTTCTGGCTGAACTAATAATCAAATTAACATGAGATAGGTTGATTAATAGAAGAAAACTTCAGGTTTATTATGTATATTCAAAAGTTTCACAGGAATATGAGACCTGAGGACATTTGGGGCAGTTGCCATTCTGGACAAAGCAGAGAGAGGCAAGGGTCTGGATTTCCCAAGGACAGCAGGCAATCTACAGGCAGATAAGAAAAAGCAAACATGTGGTCAACAAATTATTGCTAGGACACACAGAAACAATGGAGCTGAGAGGGGAGTTCAGCAAATAATGTATTTTTCACTCCATAAGACGCCCCTAACCATAAGACGCACCTAGAGTTTTAAGCAGGAAAATAAGAAAAAAAATTATTCTAAACCAAATGGTGTGTTAAAATATTTAATAAAATATACCATAATAATATTTCAGCACTGTAAACTCAACAGCAGTATTAACAACCATTAGCACTGTTATTAACAAATGAGAAGAGACTTTGATGTTCAAATACTCTTCCAGTTGTCCAGGAACCCCAGGAACTCATCATCGCTAGTGTCAGAATTTAAGAAGCTCAGTTGCTCACAATCACTGGTATCACTTTCTTCACTATTTTCACATATGATACCATCTTCAATGCCATCTAAGGCATTGCTAATGCCACATTTTTTGAATGACGTACCATGGTTTCATTCTTCACTGACTGCCATGATGTTTTCACCCATTCACAAACTTGAGTGATAGCAGGTCTCTTCATTCGTCCAGTTTGTGTCAGAGCATGATTACCAGCAGCCATCCATTTGTTCCACTCTTCTCGCATAAAGACTTTAAATGGTTTGTTGATAGAAACATCGAGAGGTTGCAACTGGCTGGTAAGATCCCCAGGAATTACAACTAGATGAATCTTCACTTCTTTGAAGTTTTTTTTGTGTGTGTGGTTTTGCTAATATGAGCTCTAAACTGGTCAAGCACTAATAGTGCAGCAGGTGACATCAGCACTTCACATAGAGCTCCAGCAGCTGCAGCGCAGCCCTCCACTGCTACAGCGTGCCTCTCACGTCTGCCCTCGATGATGCAGATGAATGCGCCCACACATCGTGGCTTGCCTTCCCCCTGCGCTGCATGCAGCTGTGGAAACCGGAACCAGGAGATCACTCAGCAGTTGCTGGGGTTCCACATGCCGCTGTGGCGGGTATGATTATGCTCCCACTGGCACTCATTCTACATGTTGACTGGCACAGTGCCCTGCAGCAGCTAAAAAAATGAACATTTGCTCCATAAGATGCACGGGCATTTCCCCCACTTTTGGGGGTGGAAAAAGTGCTTTTTTTTTTTCTTTTTTTTGTATTTTTCTGAAGCTGGAAACGGGGAGAGACAGTCAGACAGACTCCCGCATGCGCCCAACCAGGATCCACCCGGCACGCCCACCAGGGGCGAGGCTCTGCCCACCAGGGGGTGATGCTCTGCCCCTCCGGGGGGTCGCTCTGCTGTGACCAGAGCCACTCCAGCGCCTGGGGCAGAGGCCAAGGAGCCATACCCAGCGCCCGGGCCATCCCTGCTCCAATGGAGCCCCGGCTGCGGGAGGGGAAGAGAGAGACAGAGAGGAAGGGGGGGGGGGTGTGGAGAAGCAAATGGGCGCTTCTCCTATGTGCCCTGGCCGGGAATCAAACCCGGGTCCCCCGCATGCCAGGCCGACGCTCTACCGCTGAGCCAACCGGCCAGGGCGGAAAAAGTGCATCTTATAGAGCAAAAAATATGGTAGACTTTGCTACATGTCTCCCTGTCTGCAAAACTTAGTTCACATTAAGCGGGTTTTTCTATCTAAATTTCTTTAGGCAGGTAAAGGGGGACAATCAAGGTGCTTTCTGAGTTTTTTCTCTCTTAAAATTAACCAGCTTAAAATAATATCCCAAAATACATATTTTGAGTAGGCAAATTCTGGTTCCCTTCAATAATTAACATCACAGTGTCTTCTACAAGCAACAGAAAAGTTATTTAAATGACACATGGCAATACCCAGTTGACAACATCACAGTATTTAATATCTTTTCCTGTTTAATGTCCTAACAGTTCTTTCAAAGAAAGGAAACCACTCCTAGAGACTCCTTTGAGATACCTGTTCTGATCATGGATCACTTCTAAAAGACAAACACCAGGCAGGCAGCAGAGAACATGTTATTTGTTCATGAATACAGAGTGTTGCTGGCAGATCGACCCCTGCCAAGGACAAAATACAAGTCACCTTTCCTTCTGCCAGCTATAGTTCATTGAAGAGGCTAACTTAAAATAAGACATTGCCTAAAGTGGGCAAAATGTAAGAAGCAGAGCTTTGATGAGACAGCAGGCACTGGGTAAATAAAGGACACGCATTCCATTTCTCTGGGAGGTGTGCACGCCGGAAGTCTCCAAGTTTCTTATTTAAGGGCAGTCTGGGGAGGACCCTAAGCTCTGAACCCTATATGCTCCCACCATACTCCCTGCCCCTGGATTTATTGCAAAGAACTTGGCTTTCTTTCAGTGCTTCCTCGTACTATGACAAAGACCTGACTTCTTTCCTCAAATATTTATTTATTTATTTTATATATAGTTTTTTAAAGCTTAGGTTTTTATTTATTTATTCATTTTAGAGAGGAGAGGGAGAGACAGAGAGAGAGAGGAGAAACAGAGAGAGAAGGGGGGAGGAACTGGAAGCATCAACTCCCATATGTGCCTTGACCAGGCAAGCCCAGGGTTTCGAACCGGCAACCTCAGCATTTCTAGGTCGACGTTTTATCCACTGCGCCACCACAGGGCAGGCCACCTCAAATATTTTAGCAGAGGATTAGGCACCAACACTGGAATATATTTTTCCAGGTGGTCACTCCCCAGCTTTCCCTTCCCACTCATAGAGACTACATGCTAGGGAAGATACCTTATTTCACCAGCTTTCCTTCCCCAAAACATCACTGTAAACCTGCAACTGAAGTAAACCGAGGGCCCTTCAATCTAGACCTAACCTTCATTTTTCTTTCTCTACTGTAATTCTTGAGAAAATCCAGCATGGACTTACCTCTTCCATTCCCATAATTATGAGGGTAATGGTCTGAGAGATGCAACCACACAGTGTTCTCCTGCCCTACTTCATTATTTTCTATTGTACAATTTTTTTAATAAAAAAAAGTGACTTTTTTAACCACTGAGGAATAAATAAAATAGAGTCACTATGAAGTGTGAAAAAGAAAGGCTCTTAACATGAATAGTTTTTGAAAAAAAATTACTTTCTCTAACACAAAGAGACTTTTAGCAGAATTAATTTTTCTGAAAGTAAGATACTCCTTATTTTTGGCCTTGAGGCCAGTCTCCCAGACTATGGCCTTGGACTAGCTCTGAAGTAGCAGGTGTTCTCAGAGTGTTTCTCCCTGAATTAACCCTATAGATCAGGGGTCCCCAAACTTTTTACACAGGGGGCCAGTTCACTGTCCCTCAGACCATTGGAGGGCCGGACTATAAAAAAAACTATGAACAAGTCCCTATGCACACTGCACATATCTTATTTTAAAGTAAAAACAAAATGGGAACAAATACAATATTTAAAATAAAGAACAAGTAAATTTAAATCAACAAACTGACCAGTATTTAAATGGGAACTATGCTCCTCTCACTGACCACCAATGAAAGAGGTGCCCCTTCCAGAAGTGCGGCAGGGGCCGGATAAATGGCCTCAGGGGGCCGCATGTGGCCCACGGGCCGTAGTTTGGGGACCCCTGCTATAGATAAACATTGTAAGAAAGCTTGTTTCACTGCTTTGTTTTACTGCTATGCTTTCTCCCCTGCCCATTCCTCAATCAGTATGTAATTCTCCCTATAAAACTTAACTCCAAATTGCAGTCCGGACCACATTGATTTGAAGGGCTTTGGCCTCCATGTGGTCCACGTGCATAATGAGCTAATAAAAGTTCCCTAATTACCTAATTTGGTTTTGTAATTGTGTGGCAAGACGTCAGTTATCTCATTATCTCACTGTTCCATCACAACAACTATAGTCAAGCTGCTAAATTACTAACATCAAGTTGGTTGAGGTATAAGGAAATGATTTTATTCTTGTTTAAGCTAGCCTAAGTTGTTTGGAAACTAAACTTTTGAACTTCTCTAGTCCTGTGCTAATGCTTGATTTCCATCAAATATCCTGATTACCCACTGAAGGACTAAGGAAAGAATTTTCATATCTACAGACCACCCGATTTTCACTGTCCAGACTACTGGTCATCTAGAGCAGTGGTTTTCAACCACCACTCCATGGACCAGCACAAAATTTCTGGTGGACTGGCACTGGTCGGCAGACTAGTGTTTGAAAGCTACTGATCGAGGATCATCATGTCAGGCCAATGCAAAGACTAAGAATGCAGGATTGATTTTTCTCCAGAATGTATTTTATACTATAGAACCCTCAGTGTTTATTTCTTCTTTGCAACACTCTGGGTATTGCCTAGTTGTGTTTCTTTTTTGCAAAGACTCCTTGTATAAATCTCTATCATTTATTTCTAGCAAACCCTCCAGACTCTATTTAAGTTCATTCAACACCACAAACCACTTTTAATGGTCAGATACCTGGATTTTGTAAACTCTCCCCACAGTATATGTATACCTTTGAAGCCCCACTAGGTAGCAGAGCTGGAAAACCCCAAACTTCATTTATTAAACATGTATTGTACTGACAACTATATCAGGTCACAAAGAAGTTGAGAAGTAAAACTGAATAAAACATGGGCCTTCCTTTTTTAGAATTTCTGAGGGATGGGAAAGATCGTCTTTACAGCTGCTCTAATGGAACGCACACATAGAATGATGAGAACAGAGGGTGGAGAGAGTAACTCCGTGGGGCTCATCATGGGTTCACAGTGCTGTCAGTTGAGCTGGGTCTTCTGTGAGGAGTGATTATCCAGCTAGATCAGCAGTTCTCAACCTGTGGGTCGTGACCCCGGCGGCCTTTAGGCGACCCCTGTGTTTTGGTCGTTCAACCCCCCGCCCCTGGGGTCGCGACCCACAGGTTGAGAACCACTGAGCTAGATAGTGGGAAAACAACTTAATCAGAGTACAATCATGTGCAAAGGCATAGGTGTGACAGAGCTTGCAGTGGGCAAAGCATGAGTATACTTTATTTCTAAGTCATCTTTAATTCCATGCCTCAGATGAAATTTGCACTTTTCAGCCTGATATATTAACTTAGCACCTGCAAGACAGGTATCCATAAGTAAAAGGGCTTTGAGACAGGGGTGGTGTGATTCACATACCTGAAATCTAAAAGATGTTTTTCCAAATCTGGGTTTCAGTTATTTTATTCAGTTCTCTTAAAATTATATTATCCTATTAAAAATCTCAGTTAAAAGAATCTTGTAACTCTGGGTATTTTTAATATGCCTGATCATAAGATTTTAAGAAACAGATATATAAAAATAATAATAAATTAAATAGCTAAATAAATAATAGCTAAAAATAAATATAAAATAGTAAAAAGAACTGATAATTCCTGATCATAGATTTTAAAAATAGCTAAATGAGTACTAAATAACTGATTGTGAGCAGCTGACTCTGGGAAGCCTTCCTCTGAGGTCCCAGATCATCACTGAAGGGAACTAGATGGGTTTCATGAGACGTTCAAGGAAAGTGTGCCCTCAAATGCCAGGGCTTAGCAGCTACGAGGCAAATTTCAGCCAGTCTGTGAATTGTGCCACGGTGTATGCAACAAGCCCCTTCAGACCCCATTGTCCTGGTGCTGGGCATGCTCCAGGACAGAGGAGCTAACCTTGGACTTGCAATGCAGAACAGTGACCCTGGAGACCCAGAGGCTGCTCAGTGCTCAGGGAGTGGGATCCCTTGAAAATGTACTGGATTCCGCACAAAGGGCAAGAGGTTTAATTTGGACATGCACTCTTGGGTATCACAGAACACAAGCAAAAAGGGACATAAGATAAGTATTTTCATTATTCCTGCTTGGGGAAGGGTGGTCAGCACATTTTATTCTTTTTAAACAAAGGCTAGCAGTTCCAGCACTTTCTAGGTGCCCATCGACCCTGAGGTACTGAACCTCTCAGTCCCTTAGCAGGAAGGTAACTGTTTATTGAAATCCAGGGACAAAGTAGCAAGGGCTGAGGGAGGGGCTCTATCATCTAGTCACTCCTGCTGCCTCCCTTTCTCCCGCCCCAACACCCACCCTGAAACACACATACTTTCTCTCTCTTTCCCAGGGGCCAACGCCACTTCCAAAGTCAATTTAAGATCTTCACAAAGATTATGGAAAGTTCTTATCCCAAGAGTCATCTTTAAGCAATATAATGGGCAAAGTCTTTAGATCACTCAAAACGTAATTCTTGGATAACTTGATGTTTGCTCATCAGCCATAATAACTTTATTGTTTGGACTATCTAGCATTCATAAAATAATAACCGTGATACACAAACAGGAGGTATGATCATTTCATTTATTCCACAAACTTTTATTGAGCACCTACTGTAGGCCAGAAGCTACACTAAGCGATATAATGATAGAGGACATGGTCCCTGGTCTCGAGGTATTGTGAGAGAATAGAAAAACCATAAGTTTGTCTCTGCTTCCTGTTCCTGACACAAAACTCCTGAAACCCTCATAGTTCCTGTGTGGTCGGTGCATAAGGAGCAGCTTTTGTTCTAACATTTGGTCTTTAACTCCAGTTTCCGACACAGGGCTCCTGAAACCTTTGTAAATTGTGGGGTGGGAATGGGGGAGGGTAGCACTGGCTTTTGTTCTGATGAACTCTAGGTGGGCTCCTGGATAAAGACTGCTCACCAGAGAGGCAAAATCATGGTTCAAATGTTGGTATTTAAAAAAAAGAAGAAGAAACTTGGAATTTTCATCCTCACCCTTCATTTTCCTGAGAAGGTACAAGGGTTAAAAATGGAGTTAATGATTAACCATGATTAATGATGAAGTGTCCACCAAAAAACCCCATAGGATGCAATTTGAGGGGTTTCCAGGTTTGAAAACACATCCACACTGGGAAGATGATGTACCCCAACCCACAGGCACAGAAGTTCCTGCACTTGGGACCCTCCCAGACCTCACCCATGTATCTGTTCATCCGTCTGTTTGTATGAATCCTTTATCAGATCCTTAATAAACTGGTAAAGGTAAGTGGGTGTTTCCCTGGTACTGTGACCTGCTCTAGCAAATTAATCAGACTGGCAGGAGGGGCCGTCGTGGAAACCTCCAGTTTGTAGCCAACTCGGACAGAAGTTGTTGGTGACCTGGGAATCTACTACATGCAACTGGCATCTAAAGGGTGTGGAAATCTTGTGGGACTGAACCCTTAACCTGTCTCCAAGTCAGAAGTGTCAGAATTGAGTTAAATTGTAGGACAGCCAACTGGTGGTGTGGGGGAAAAACCACACATTTGGTGACCAGAGGGTCAGAAGTAAAGTGTTCTGTATGAGGAATAAAGAAATCTCACAGGAGAGAAACATAGGAAGAGGAAAGAACTAGGCTATTCCCTGTTCAGGAGGAAGTTTGGACTGAGGGTTTTCCTCATATGGATAAGCAAACACACGAAATATGATGTAATGTGTGCTGTAACGGCACAAAGTATACTGGGCAAGAAACCATAAAAGCAGCAACAAGAAGTCTGGCTAGGGAACAGAGGCGGATTAAGGTTGGTTGAGGCCCCAGGTGCAGAAGAAAATATTGGACCCCTTGTCATAAAGTTGAAGTTTTGCAGGGTCGATCAGAAGTTGGGGCTCAGGGTACATGCTTGGTGTGCCCACCATTAAATCTGCCTCTTCTGGGGAACCAAGAAAGTTGTCAAAGAATCCATGACAATTGAGCTGAGATCTGAAGAATAAGGATGAGCTAAGCAGGTGACACCCAAGAAAAGGATATTCCAAACTCAGGGACAAGAAAACTTGGGAAAGTATGCATGTTTGAGGAGATAAGTAACTTGCTATTACTGTATCATTTGACACGGGCAGTGTAGACTGGTGTGGAGGAGAGACTGACTGCTCCAAGACGTGGCCACTGCCAGACCAGCAAGCCAGACCAGGGCTGAACAGAGCTGCTTCCCAAAAAACACCCCTGGAAATTATAGTTAGGAAGGAGGAATCCAGCATAACTTTCAGATTACTGACTTGGCCCATTGGGCAAATGGCTGACAACCAGCAAGATTGGGGAAACAGGAAGGCAAATGAATTTAAAGGAGGAAATAAATTTTATTTTTGATATGGTAAGGTCGGGGTTCCAAGGAAGATTCAAGGCTAAGCACCAGTATCATTGTGGGGGTCATCACCAAGTGACTGTAGTGAAGTCAGGGGTTGGGGAGGTTTTCCAGGAAGTACATGGAACCCCCAGGGAATGCCAATAAGAAATGGAAAATAGAGAAAAAAGAGCCAGAAAAAGACAAGAAGAGGCCAGATAGGCCAGAAAAGCATAAAAAAGAATCAGAAAGTTATTAACAAAGATCAAAAGAGTTTTAAAGAAGGAGCTGATACAATTATCAAAACAGACACTCAGACCAATGGAACAGAATTGAGAGCCCAGAAATAAACCCACATGTGTATGGGCAACTAATTTTAGACAAAGAAGTAAAAACCATGCAATGGAGAAAGGAAGGCCTTGTTAACAAATGGTGTTGGGAAAATTGGAAAGACACATGCAAAACAACGATATTAGACTGTTAGACATCAAACACAAAAATTAACTCAAAATGGATTACAGACTTAAATGTAAGACTTGAAACAATAAAATACATTTAAGAAAACATAGATATAAAACTTATGGAACTTAATCTCGGAGAGGCTTTTCTAAACTTGACCTCAAAGACAAGGCAGTAAAAGCAAAATTAAATGAATGGGACTAAATCAATCTAAAAAGATTCTGCACAGAAAAAAAAATCAACAAAACAAAAAGGCAACCTGTTAGATTCAGGGAGGTATGCTGTGGCTGCCAGAGTGTAACTATTGAAGAAGCAGGAACAGGGAGTGCTGATAGGGCCCCTGTGAGGCTGAGAACAAAGAAGTTTATGTTTGAAATTTGCCACTAAGCTAAACCCGGCCCCTGTTGCTATGCTCCGGCCCCTGTTGCTATGCTGCGTGCAATCTCCCTAGTGAATAGCTAACTGCCACATCTGCTTCTGTATAATGCTTGCTCACTTAGGATATATAAGGACCTAGCTGTAAGCGCCAGGCACGGCTCTCGTTTGCAGCTCCTTGTGAGTACGGTGTCTCCAGACATCTTGGGAGTTCGCCCCTGCGCAGGTTAAACTGGCCAATAAAGTACCTACCATCTACACTCCTGAAAGTCTCTGACGTTTGTTCTCGCACCTGGTAGATGCAACATTTTGGGGGACTTGCCCAGGATTCTCCCTCGGTGGAGTTTGGGGTCGGAGACCAGAAGGACAGCTCGAGCTGAGTAAGTATTCACGGAGGATCCTCATTTGGTTTGGCTTTTGGGCTCCGGAGCACACAATCCTGAGGTGGTAGGTGGGACACTGCCAGTAACCTACCCAGGGCTTTCAGAAGCGGGACGCCACTCTCTGAAATTTGGATATTTGGATTTGTTAACTCTAGGAGTGACCGGTCACATTAGGAATCCGTTTTGCGCTGCACTGCGCTGCGCTGCGTTCTGTCTGAGCTCAAATGACTGAGTTGAGTGTGAGAGAAACAAGTGTGTTCCTTGTGTTAATAGTGTGTGTTGCCTGTATCCTACCCTTTCTCATTATTCCTGAGTCATCTAGGATGGAACAACAGGAGTCTGTGCTGGGATCCCCGCTCGAGTGCCTGTTGAAGAATTTTTCTGATTTCCAGAAGAGGGCTCAGGGGTACGGAGGTCCGCAGCCGAGTCCAGGTTTCCTCCGGACCTTGAGCCAGCTGGCATGGCCTACATTTAATGTGGGATGGCCCACAGAGGGCACTTTTGACCTTCCAACTTTGTTTGCTGTCAGAGCCACGGTCTATAGAGCTCCCCACCCAGACCAATACCTGTATATAGATGTGTGGGTAGATATAGCCACCGAGAGGTTTAGGTACATCAGAAAGTGTCTGAAGGACAGCCAGTGAGGCAGGCAAGCGGTTTGTCTCACTATGGGAATAGGAAAGTTGGGAGGGTCAAAGAAAAGGAAAAGGGAGAAGCCCATTCCCAGACACAGTCTGGTGGACCGTCCAGACTTTACCCCGTTTTGCCTGGACCGCCGGAGGACCACCTAGACCCGGTGAGTTCCCCTCCACCCTATCAGCGGCAGGAGGAACCAGATTCCTCACGGCAGGACATGAGCGGGCTCTCGAGCCCGTCCCACACCCGAGGAGAGGCGGTCTATGGTGCGGGAGGCGCAGCCATTTTGCCTCCTTCTCCGGGAGGTGAAGCCATTTTGCCTCTCTGGGAGGTGCCACCAGCACCAGATGCTGGCCCACGGGCACCTCCTCGCCTCATCTATGTGCCTTTTTCCACTAGTGATTTATACAATTGGAAACATCAGAATCCTCCATTTTCCGAGAAACCTCAGGGACTAATATCTCTCCTTAGACCATTTTTAGGACCCATCAGCCCACATGGGATGATTGTCAGCAGATTTTACAAACCCTCTTCACTTCTGAAGAAAGGGACAGAATAATGAGAGAAGCTGCTAAGGCGGTATTAGGTCGAAGAAAGGGAAACTCGGGAGGGAAGAAGGGAAATAGAAGATGTTCTCCCATCTCAACCTCCTACCTGGGACCCTAATACCGCTGGGGAAGGGATGCGCTCCTCCAGTATCACCGGGCTCTGTTGAGGGAGCTCAAGGCAGCAGCTAGAAAGTCAACCAACTTTAGCAAGGTAAGTGAGGTCATCCAGGGAAGGGAGGAATCCCCGGCAGCCTTCTTAGGAGACTCATGGAGGCATATAGAGTGTACACCCCTTAGACCCAGAAGCGGAAGAAAACAAGAGGCTAATAAACATAGCCTTTGTGACTCAACCCGCTTCTGATATAAGAAAAAAGCTTCAGAAGATTGAGGGGTTCGAGGAAGAGAATAGGAGTAAGCTATTAGAAATAGCCCAGAAAGTGTGTGTGTGTGTGTGTGTGTGTGTGTATATATATATATATTTTTTTTTTTTGTATTTTTCTGAAGCTGGAAACAGGGAGAGACAGTGAGACAGACTCCTGCATGCGCCCGACCGGGATCCACCCGGCACGCCCACCAGGGGGCGATGCTCTGCCCCTCTGGGGCGTCGCTCTGCCGTGACCGGAGCCACTCTAGCACCTGGGGCAGAGGCCAAGGAGCCATCCCCAGAGCCCAGGCCATCTTTGCTCCAATGGAGCCTTGGCTGCGGGAGGGGAAGAGAGAGACAGAGAGGAAGGGGGGGGGGTGGAGAAGCAAATGGGCGCTTCTCCTATGTGCCCTGGCCGGAAATCGAACCCGGGTCCCCTGCACGCCAGGCCGATGCTCTACCGCTGAGCCAACCGGCCAGGGCCCAGAAAGTATATATTAACAGGGATGATCCGGAGGTTGGCAGAGCAAAGGAGGTAGCCAAGATCCTAATTGCTGCTCAGAAACCTCCCCCCAAAGGAAAAGGGGGACAGAGGAAGGGCCAAGGACAGCGAATAGACAAGGATCAATGCGCCTATTGCAAGGAGAAAGGACACTGGAAGAGAGAGTACCCAAAGTTGAGGGCCGACAGCCAGAGGCCAAAACGAGCCCCAGAGGTCTTGCTCCAAACCTTAGACTGACGGGGCCAGGGCTCCATTCCCATCGGCTCCCAGGAGCCCATGGTCACCTTAACAGTCGAAGGAAAACCATTAGACTTCCTAGTCGACACGGGAGCCACCTATTCAGTCCTAAAGAAACCACAGGGCCAGATGCAGAAGGCAGCTGCATTCTAAGATAATAGGGGCAATGGGCAAAGCAGAAGCCTACCCATGGGCCACTGCAAGAATTACTGACTTAGGTCGAGCCACCATCACCCACTCTTTCCTAGTCATTCCAGACGGCCCTTACCCACTGCTTAGAAGGGACTTATTGCATAAACTTCAGGCCACCATAACCTTCTGACGGGAGGAAAGCCCTATGGGGAACAAAGAGGCAGAGGTCAGCATGGAAGTAACTGTCCCACTGTCTGAAGAACACTTACTTGCCACCATCCTAGAAGGTAAGGAGGCCGAGGAAGGGGTACCTGAGGTTTGGGAGGAAACCAACCCCCCAGGTTTGGCCGCTCACCAACCGCCTGTCCTGGTGCAACTGCTTAGCACTGCTAGACCAGTTAGAATCAGGCAGTACCCGGTCCCAGCCTGAGCTAGACAGGGAATCGCCCGGCACTTGCAACGCCTGCTGGAGGCAGGCATCCTTCGAAGGTGCCAATCAGCCTGGAACACCCCGCTGCTTCCTGTCCAGAAACCAGGGAGCCAAGACTATTGTCCAGTCCAGGACTTGCAGGAAGTGAATGCGCAGGTAGAGACTATTCATCCCACGGTGCCCAATCCATATACCTTACTGAGCTCATTGCCCCCAACCCATACCTATTATTCTGTCCTGGATTTGAAGGATGCCTTCTTTTGTATTCCCCTAGTGCCTCAGAGCCAAGAGATCTTTGCCTTTGAATGGAATGACCCAGATAATGGACTGGTGGGGCAGTTCACTCGGACCAGACTACCACAAGGGTTTAAGAATTCCCCCACCATTTTTAATGAAGCCCTCAGCAAAGATCTGCAGGCTTTCCACTCCTCCCATCCATCAATTGTACTGCTCCAGTATGTGGATGACATCCTCATAGCTGCCAAGGATGAAGGAGAGTGTGAGGAAGCTACCTTGGACATGCTACAAAATCTCGGGCGAATGGGGTATCATGTCTCCGCCAAGAAGGCCCAGATTGTGACGCAAACTGTAAGTTACTTGGGGTTTAACTTGCAGGGAGGGCAAAGGACATTGTCCAGCCAGTGAATTCAGACGGTCTTGCAGATCCCCGAGCCTACTAACAAGAGGCAGGTACGAGAATTCCTGGGTGCAGTAGGATACTGACAACTGTGGATATTAGGCTTTGCAGAACTAGCTAAACCCCTACATGAACTAACCAGGGGTAAGGAAGAGCAGTTCACATGGAGAGATAAGGAGAAGCAAGCATTCCAAGCGCTTAAAGAGGCCCTGGCGGCTGCCCCGGCTTTGGCCCTGCCAGATCTGGCCAAACCCTTTCAGCTATTTATAGCAGAAAAGGGAGGGGTAGCTTTAGGGGTACTGAGCCAGGAACTTGGGCTGTAGAAGAGGCCTGTCGCCTATCTGTCCAAGAAACTTGATCCTGTAGCCTCAGGACGGCCAACATGCCTGAGGGCGCTTGCTGCCACCTCCATACTAGTCAAGGAGGCTAGTAAATTGACTTTAGGGCAGGACATCAAAGTCATTGGGGAACACTACGTAGAGCAAGTGCTGCGAGCACCTCCTGACAGGTGGGTATCTAATGCGCGGCTAACGCAGTATCAGGCTCAGCTGCTGAACCCTCCATCTGTTCAGTTCCTCAAAACTGCTGCCCTGAACCCAGAGACCCTGTTGCCAATACTGGACTCCACTTTGGTCCACAGTTGCAAACAAATCCTTGACACAGTGACTGGCTCCTGCCCAGACTTAAGGGATCAAGCATTCGGGAAGGCAGACTTGACCCTCTTTACTGATGGGAGCAGTTTTATTAAGGATGGACAGCGACATGCAGGGGCAGCAGTGACCATGGAAAATAAGGTCCTGTGGCAGAAAGCACTGCCCGCAGGAACATCTGCACAAAGGGCGGAGCTAATAGGACTAACCCGAGCCTTACAGATAGCAGAGGGAAAAGTTGCCAACATCTACACTGACAGCCAGTATGCATTCACCACTGCCCACATCCACAGAGCCATATACAAGGAGAGAGGCTTACTGACAGCAGGGGGAAAAGACATTAAAAATTGCAATGAAATAATAGTGAAACTAAGAGACATTGATAAGAGTGTGGTGGTTAGGGGGGGGGGAGGGGGGAATGGGGGAGGGAAAGGGGGAGGGGGAGGGGCACAGAGAGAACAAGATAGAGGGTGACGGAGGACAATCTGACTTTGGGTGGTGTAGCACTTGCCGGGTAAAACAGACACTGGAGACGCTTGGAGAGTTTAAGACAAATCTTTATGGCCAAAAGAATTAGAGAACAAAACAAAGGAAAATAAACCTGCGCAGGGGTGGACTCTAGTGGTAGTAACAAGAGCCACACCGAGCGCCTACAGTCTAGGGGTTTTTATAGCGTAGCAAGCAAGCAGTTCATACAGAAGCAAATTTGGCATTTAGCAATTGGCTCCCCTAAATTAAATTCTAGTCACGTGCCTTAGTAACCAGTCATACAGTTGAAAGCCCCAGCTGGAAATATCCCTATCTATCCCCTAGGATGTGGTTACATTTACTGTCTTAGGAGTTCTTGTGGCTTCCTTATCTCAAGGACTCCTTAGCTCCTAACCATCCTGGGAGTCTAACGACTTCTCTATCTCAAGGACTCTTCAGCTCCTAGCCATCCTGGGAGTCTGGGCTCACCTGTTTACTGGACTAGTTCCTTTGAAGTTATTTCTAAAGCCTATTAATATATTTTATAGCTTTTTATTCGAATGTCACAGGTGGTGGGTATGCAACATAATTGAACGACAAGATAACCTGGACTTGTTATCTTTGAATATATGTATCCTGATTTATTGATGTCACCCCATTAAAAAAATAAAATTATAAAAAAAATAAAAATAAAAAAAAATAAAAATAAAAAACAAATCCACTTACAGTAATATTAAAAAGAATAAAATACCTAAGAATAAATTTAAAAAAAATTGCAATGAAATTCTTGCCCTCCTAAACGCCATTTGGCTACCTACCAAAGTTGCCATCATTCACTGCAAAGGACACCAGAGAGGGTACTCTCCTATTGTAAAGAGTAACAACCTAGCAGACTCAGCTGCAAGAGAGGCAGCCACTGGGCCACAAGAAAGCCTTCTGCCATTGCTGCTTAAGCCAACACTACCTCCGATCCTAGATATTCCCCAGAAGAAGAGCAGGAAGGGATGCAGTTGAAAGGGAAGAAAAATCAGCAGAGATAGATAGAGCTTCCTGACTCCCGGCTCTATTTACCCCAGGGAATAGTAAGAGAAATAGTAGGAGATACTCATACTAGTACCCATCTAGGACAAAACAAGCTAGAACAACTTATCAGGAAGTATTATATAGGGCCCAACATCAGGGATATTGTCCACTCCATTGTCTCGAGGTGCAGCATCTATGCCAGAGTAAATGCGCAGAATAAGAAGCTACCCCCTTTGCAAGGTATCGAGGGAAAGCTCCAGGAGAACTGTAGGAAATAGATTTCACAGAGATGACCCCTAGGAAGTCAGGTTATAAGTATCTATTAGTATTAGTAGACACCTTCTCAGGATAGGTGGAAGCATTCCCCATGCAAGGAGAGGCTGCTTCCACAGTTTGCAAAGTCTTATTAAGGGAGATCATACCTAGATATGGCATTCCCCTAGCCCTAGGATCAGACAATGGATCTGCATTCATATCCAGGATATCCCAAGAATTAGCCACTAAGTTAGGTATTAATTGGAAATTGCATTGCATTTATAGGCCCCAAAGTTCAGGACAGGTAGAAAGAATGAACAGGACTCTGAAGGAAAGTATAATTAAGCTGAGAGGGGAGACCGGCGAAAACTGGGTTGAGCTCCTCCCTTTTGCCCTTTTTAGAACCAGATGTACCCCCTATCTCAATAAATGGACCCCTTATGAAATCTTATTTGGGCAACCTGTGCCCCTTGTACCTCGATTGACCAGAGGGGAACTAGAGATTTCTAATCATAATTTCCTCAAGTCCTTGCAGGCCCTGCAGCACATCAGAAACGAGGTGCAGGCCCTCCAGAGATCAGCCCAATCGAATGCGGAACACACCTCCTGACTACCGGAGCCACCGGAGCCTGGACAGTGGGTGTGGATTCTCAACCACAGATGGGGCAACCTTGAGCCGTGGTGGAATAGACCGTTCCAAGTGATCCTGAGTACACCCACAGCTATTAAGGTAGCTGAAAAGCCCTACTGGATCCACCTCTCCAACGTGAAGCCGGCCCAACCACCCAATGAAGGATCTCGGAGATGGCAAGTCAAGCAGACCCCTGGAGAGCCTCTAAAGCTCACCTTCTCCTCCACTTAGGATTAATGACTTTTTATTGTTTACCCAGTAAGGGACTAGAGTTGCAGGAATGGGTTTTAATCAGGACAGCTATCTGCACAGTTATAGCACAGAATAACACCTGGGAAAGGAACCTGCTACCTCATGGCAAATTTCACCTTAGGTAATTCCAATTACAGTGACTATTGCCTTAGCCAAGAAACCCTACCTGCCAGCCTAAAGGGCCCAAAAGTAACGAAGGCACCTGAAGGACTACAGTTTGTGTGCACTCAAGGTATCTTCAAGTGTATAGTCCCCACTCATCCTGAACTTTGTGTAAGTGCTTATATTATTCCACAGGTATATCTGTATGGGGGAAAACCCCGAATTCCTTTTTGCTCCCTCGAGGCGGGCAAAACGAGCTCCATTCCTTATCCCTATCATAGCTACCATAGGAATTGTAGGGTCAGCAGCATTAGGGACAGCATCCCTCATTCAAGGGGAACTCACCCTCAGACAGTTATCCAAGACATTCTCCAAAGATATTACACTTCTCCACCACCAGGTAATAAATCTCGAGAAGCAAATAGACTCCCTAGCCGAGGTAGCCCTTCAGAATAAGAGAGGACTAGACCTCCTCCTCCTTGAGCAAGGAAGACTGTGTGCTGCCTTAAGAGAAGAATGTTGTTTTTACGCTAACCACTCTAGAGTAATTAGAGAGAATATCAAGATACTTGCAAACAGATTAAAGAATAGGAGCCTAGAAGAAGACAGCCCTAGCTAGTATGCCTCTATGTTCAAGACTTCTCCTTGGTTAACTACCCTCATATCCGCAATTGCTGGACCCCTTCTATTATTCTTTTGGCTCTTACCTTTGGACCAATAATCCTTAACAAGCTCCTTGAGTTTGTAAAGAAGAGGGTAGATGTAGTAAAGTTAATAGTTCTGTCCCAACCTTATACCATTCTCCCCACTGATGAAGAATCAAGGGTTTAATTTATGCCCAAAAGAGATGGGGGAATGTTAGATTCAGGGAGATGTGCTGTGGCTGCCAGAGTGTAACTATTGAAGGAGCAGGAACAGGAAGTGCTGATGTGCTGTGGCTGCCAGAGTGTAACTATTGAAGGAGCAGGAACAGGGAGTGCTGATGTGCTGTGGCTGCCAGAGTGTAACTATTGAAGGAGCAGGAACAGGGAGTGCTGATAGGGCCCCTGTGAGGCTGAGAACAAAGAAGTTTATGTTTGAAATTCGCCACTAAGCTAAACCCGGCCCCTGTTGCTATGCTCTGGCCCCTGTTGTTATGTTGCGTGCAACCTCCCTAGTGAATAGCTAACTGCCACATCTGCTTCTGTATAATGCTTGCTCACTTAGGATAAATAAGGACCTAGCTGTAAGTGCCAGGCGCGACTCTCGTTTGCAGCTTCTTGTGAGTACAGTGTCTCCAGACATCTTGGGAGTTCGCCCCTGCGCAGGTTAAACTGGCCAATAAAGTACCTACCATCTACACTCCTGAAAGTCTCCAACATTTGTTCTCGCACCCGGTGGATACAACACAACCCAACCAAATGGGAGAAGAATTTGCACCTTTGACAAAGAGAAAATATCAAAAACATATAAAAAACTCATACAACTGAACAAAAAAAAATTTAACAATCCAGTTTAAAAATGGGCAGAAGATATAAATAAACACTGTTCCCAAGAAGACATACAAATGACCAGCAGGTACATAAAAAGGTGCTCAACTTAACTAGTTCTCAGATAAATGCTTATTAAAACCACAATGAGATAATAACTCACACCTGTTAGAATGGCTATTAACAACAATACAATAAAAAATACAAAAATAAGTGTTGGAGAGAATGTGGAGGAAAAGGAACCCTCATACAATGCTGGTGGGAATGTACACTGGTACAGCCACTACGGAAAACAGTATTCATTTAAAAATTAGGACTAGAGCTACCTTATGACTCAGCAATATTTCTTCTGGGTATCTACCCCCAAAAATGAAAACATTTATTCATAAAGATATATGTATCCCTATGTTCATTCTAGTATTACAGTGGCCAATACATGGAAACAACCTAAGTGTTCTTCAATAGATGATTGCATAAATAAGATGTGGTACATATATACTATGGAATACTACTCAGCCATAAGAAAGGATGAAATACTGTCATTTGTGACAACATACATGAATCTTGAGAATATTATGCTAAGCAAAATAAGTCAGATGGAAAAGGACAAGAACCATATGATGTCACTCATGTGGGACATAAAACAGAAAGCAACAAAAGAATAAGCAAAAGAAACAAGCTCATAGACACAGACAACAGTATGGTGATTATCATGTGGAGAGAAGGTATTAAAGAGTAAAGGGGGTCAAATATATGGTGAAGGTGATAGGAGAGCCCAAAAGTTAGAAATTTGGGTTCAGTAATAGCAGCTTTTTAGTTGTAATGAATAGGAGATATGTAAGGGTTAGGAGATAGTTAATCTGCTTTTACTAGTTTCTCTTAATGGCTCCTTGGTCTTTACTTTGAAATGTAGCAAAAAAAGTCTACCTTTGCAGAAATGTCAGGGAAAGCTTACATTGGGGAGGGACTTGACAATTAGGGAAGTTTAGTTGTTTGTAAAAGCCTGACGACAGGATTTACTGTGAAAAGTTAAGGCCTATATATTAATTAGAAACTCAGTTTACCAATCTTAAATGTTTACTTTGCATCCTAAGAAAATAGGGAGCCTTTTCACAGATAGTTCCCAGAGGCAGACAGTCCCAGAGGCTCCAGGTCCCAGCTGTTCTTGGGAGACACCTGACCCCGGCTATCTTGAAGATTTACCAAGGACATCAGCTAGGCCTATGCTAATGCAGCCTGTGCTACACCAGAACTTGCAGAGATGTTTCTGCAGCTGAACCCCCGCCTCCTGAACATTGTTACATGATTGACTGCATAAACTTTTACTTTTTTTCTTTTTCCTTGAACCCTATAAAAACTGCCAGCACCAAGAGTGTGTTAAGGCCGCTTTGTGGACAGGATTCCCCCGCCTTCACAGTGTACCAGTATTTCTGAATTAAAGACACTCTTATACACTCAGTCCAGTTTGTCTCTTTTGATTGTCTGAGTGCAAGGAGCTGCCCCAAACCTGGCTCATTCAGGTAACAAAGGAACGAGACTAGACTTTGGGTGATAAGCACACAGTGCAATACATGGATTATGTATTATAGAACTGTATGCTTGAAACTTTCATAATATATGTATATATTTTAAGTGAGAAACAGGGATGCAGAAAGACAGACTCCCGCATGCTTCAGGACAGGGATCCACCCCACAAGCCCACCAGGGGGCAATGCTCTGCCCATCTGGGCTGCTGCTCAGTTGCTCAGCAACCAAGCCATTCCTGGCACCTGAGGTGGAGGCCATTAAGCCATCCTCAGTGCTCCAGGCCAACTTGCTCCAACTGAGCCATGGCTGCAGGAGAGGAAGAGAGAGATAGAGAGAGAGAGAAGAGAGAGGGGGAGGGGTGGGGAAGCAAATGGTCAATTCTGTGTGCCCTGACCAGGAATCAAACCCGGGACTTCCACATGCCAGGCCAATGCTCTACCACTGTGCCAACCAACCAGGGTGAAACTTACATAATATTATTAACCAACGTTACCCCAGTGAATTTAGTTTTTAATAAAGAACCTGAACAATTGAGCAGTTTGGGGGGACTAGTCCATGTGGGACATGTGTGGTGTCCATGGCTGAGTGGCAGTGAGGGTTCTTAGAATTGAGTGAGCATAGGACCTCTGAGGACACTAAAGGCTGCAGATGTGTGGAGGGATGATGGCTGAGGGACGAATGGGGAAGCTTAGATGCTAAAATCCTGCACACAATTACCAGACTAGGGGTGTGGTAGGCAGGTAGACAGACATGAGCAGAGCAAGGACTGTAATGTCAGGCACAGAAAGTCCTGGGTGCCTAGCAAAGGGAAAAGACTGGGAAAACAAGGATCTTGCCCCCAGAGTAACCTTTCCTTCACAAGCATATGACTGTTTATGTGGCAGTCATGTGATTCAGACCCTCCCCTGACCTTTTGTCCCTGGCATGTTGCTTGCTAGTCCTGCAGGTTAGACCTCCTGCCCCTTAGCAGGGGAGTGAAAAGGGGACCAGAAAATATCCCTTAAGCATTAAGCCTCCAGGACAATGAGGTCCACATGATCTGATCCACATCAAATACATCTAGGACTAAGTTGTGCTTCAGCTCCAAGCCTAGAAAAAGCAGCAAAACCACTGGACCTCAGGACCAGCTGCACCAGTTGATGACCTCCTACTCTGGCACGGACTAATCATGTAAACCAGACCCTAAAGGGACACACCTGGAAAGCTAATGAATATTCTATTTAATCCTCCCTTGCGACCTCCCCTAAGCTCTCCACCCTTAAAAGCCTTTAGGTTGGAATACCCAGAGTGCTCTCCCTCCTAGAACATGTCTCCTCATCTTCTCATCCCCCTCTTATTAACCCCAGGCCCGATTTGCTTGCCTCTCTGTTTCTCATAAGCTCTAAGAGACTCCGCAGACTTGCAACCAGGGGAGCAAAGGCCAGCGTCAGCTCCACCTGGGCTAACCCCCTGCATCTGTCTCCAAGGCCCCCTTTCCTTGCTGGCTCAGACCCTTCTTCTGGGTGTACTCCTACAATAAATCCTTCCTTTACTTGCTGTGCACTTCATTTCTTGACTGAATTCTTCAAGAAGAAGCAAGGTCTGGTCCTTTCGCTGATAAGGAAAGTGGTCGCTTGGGAGGAAGACCACCGTGCCTCCCTCATCCAGAGCCCGAGGGATCAGAACGCCAGGCTTGGGCGGGAGGGTTGAAGGTAAGGCGAGGAGGGGTAAGGCTGAGAGGTTGACGGCCCAGCGGCCCCGGAACACTAGGGCAAATGCCAGGGTGAGTCAGAGGGCAAAGCGCTAGGATGAGTCATGGAGCGCAGGGCGCGGCGTTCCCGGTAAGACAGCCCTGGAAAGGGCCGGCGCCAGGAATAGGAGTCCCTGGGAGCGACAGGCACCGCTGGACGAACCCCAGGCGCACCCAGCTCCGCTCCCGCCTTGGTTCGTGGAGCTGGGGGAGGGAAGGATGGACCCCCGAGGTCTGCCCGGGAGCAGTTTGGGGTCCCTTTCTCCCCGCTGCATTCAGAGCCTGGGCCTGGCAGGAGCCCCCTCCGCGCCCTACCTGGCTCTCTCCCTGGAGTCTGCATCCCACGCTCTCCCACACGCTGCGCCCAAGGCGGAAGCGCTCCCTGAGTCCCGGCTTTTCACCCTGGAAAGGGTCGGCATGGGGTGGAGGCCGAGGGAGCAACACAAGGCTGGGACTGGCTGGGTGTGTGTGTTGGGGGGGGGGGGGCGTCGTCCTGTGCCACACAGATCACTGCCCGAGTCCCCCTGGCTTTGCCAAGGCGTGGGAATGGGGGTTGGGGGGATGGGGGGGCACGGAAGCGTGGCGCTGCTCCAGGGGGACCTTGGAAGAGGGTAACTGGGGTGAGTCACTTGGGGCCCAGGCGGGCAGAGGAGGTCCAGTAGTGACACCCTACGCAGGCCAGTCTGTTAGCTTGTACTACAGCGCCCTCCTCATTTCCTTCACCGGACTAGCCACGATCGCTCAAAGTAGAATTTCTTCATCCTCGGTTTCCACTGCAAGGTCATTTTCAGGAGTGGAGGCCAAGTTTCCTTACACTGGACAGACGCGTGGTGCACCCACGAGGGGCCAAGGGGAGGGGGGAGGATGGTCAGGCCCCGGAGGCTGGAAGACCCAGGAAAAGGGAAGAAACAGCTGCTCAGCATGAGGAGAGCTGTGGGTTGGGGAGGAAATGAGGGGTGGTAAGGTCAGCATTTAGGGGGTCTGCATTAACTCAGCAGTCCAGCACGAGAGAAATTTACCATCAGGAACCCTAATCATATCACATCTGACCTGCTGATCCACCCAATGCCACTCAGACCACTCTCAGAGCACCCCCCCCCCCCGCCCACTTTGCCAAGGGTCAGTCTATCTATAGATCATGAGATTCACATCAAGTCACACCTCTATTGGGACAGTGTGAGTGCACTGTGTGTTCATTGGTAGATGTTTGAGATCTTATCTACACCTCAGACCATTTTTACTTCACTTTCAAAAAAGAAACAATATATAACTTAAAACATAGAGTTTTCATTATCCTATGCTCATCCTTAAAATAACTAGATCGGTCTTTGAAGTTTTGCTGGTCAATTACTTTAGTGTATTATTCTCAAAGTAGTCCAGATAAATATTGTAAAAATTTGCTATCACTTTGGTAGACACATCATGCTCCAGTTCAGGAGCTGATCTTCCTCTCGGCTTCTGTTGGGGTCCTGGGGCAGGATGCTTGAGAGCCAGGGTGCTATACCTGTATCACTGTATCCCTGTGTAGGCCTAGGGCTTCCTTGGAGCTGTTCCCACCTTATATAGAAGTATTCTATGGATGTTTTGATTATAGTATGCTTTTACACTAATTCCAGCTTTCTATTTTTTAGTCCTTACTAAAAATTTCTCTGATCTACAAAAGATTTTCTTCTTTGGGGGACTAAAGATTTAGGTTAAAAAAATTTTTTTTTTCTATTTCTAGGGATTTGGATGAGAAGACTTCACTCAGCATGAGCTCAGTTTACCATATTGCAACAGAATGTTTTTTATCCTATTTCAATTCTGCAAATATTAGCCTCCCCCCTTCCACTTCAAGCCCAGTCCAGAGATTGTTCAATATAGACTTTATTAATGTTGCAGGTGCCTCGTAAGCACAGTAGGTAGCACGTCAGTCTCATAATTAATGTTGCAAAACAATGTATCTCTGTGACAAAATCAAACAATTCAGAAACAAATTTTAAATGAAATATTTCTCTTTCTCCCCCAGACAGCCTATGTACCCATATATATGGAAACAGCTGCATTTATGTAATATTTTATATAACATCTACATTTATATATTTTTGTATAACATCTACATTTATATTCATATTTTTATATAGAACCATAGTATATATAAAGGGAAGCCTGCAAGATAAAAAAAAATCCCAACAGGAACTGAGACTGACACTACTCTGAAATCATTTTATTTTTCCCTGGGAATGAATGAGGTTACCAGCATGATTATCTACTATTCCTAAGGTCTGTGAAAAAGACAGGCTATATACATTTGCACTGAAGGAGAACATGTAACATCAGCAAAAATTTCCCCACTTAATGCCTCTATTTCAAAAGCCATACACATGTCTTCAAGATGATTGCAATTTATTTTGCAATCTTTCTTTGCACTAGATGCCATTTCTCCCATAGTTTGTACGCTCCATGACACCAGAGTACCAAGCCACCAGGGTCTGTTTTTGCTCAGAATTGAGTTATCTTTGCCCTAAACAATGGCTGATAGTAGGTGCTCAGCAAACACTTTCTGAATGAACGAACGAACGAATGAATCTTACTAATTTCAAGCTTTTAGAGTCATTCTTTTATTTTTAAAAAATATAGCATGTTTAAGATCTTCTAATTGTTAGCCTTCAAGATAGTATTGTACTGTTTTATACTGGTTTGGTTCCCACACTCTCAATTCACTTGTTACCCACTTCTCTTTTGAGTTCACAGTGATACAAAACATTTAAAGACTTTTAATTTGCTAGAATACAAACATGGCGATTTCTTTCATTGATACCTGATGTGAAATATTATGATAAGAGGTAAAATGTTTCATAAAAATATGATCAAATGTCATAATTATTATGATTTTCTCTCTTTGGTGTTAAGGTATATAACCATTCTTTATTTTATATAATACAGGACCAAGATTTAATTCAGAAAAGTGGTTTTCTTGTAAGAACACTTAATAGTCTCCAAGACAGTTCCCAACACTTGCTATTTCATGATTCCCTGGTCCTTTCTTGGGACCCATAGAGGTCTGGCTGTTCTTTTTTTTAGAAGTCCTCATAGCAAAAAATACCTGTCGACACCCCTCCCACTAGACAACAATGTTACTTGCTCTCCTTGTAAGAAGATCTACCTTTGCCCTGGCTGGATGGCTCAGTTGGTTAGACCATCATCCCAAAGTACAGAGGTTGCCAGTTCAATCCTTGATCAGGGCACATACAGGAACAAATCAATCTTCCTGTCTCTCTCCCTTCCTCACTTGCTAAAATCAACAAATAAATGTTTAAAAAGAGAGAAAGAAAGTCTACCTTCAATCATTCCAGAGAACCTGACCTGCACCTACCTTTCTTAGGACAACCTGTTTATTTTCTGTGACACAAGATTATTTGAGGACCCCTAGTGAATCTCACCAGAAAGGGGGAAAACAAAACCAAATTTCATCTTTGTGGACAGCCTGATACATTTGGAAATGCCTTAAGTACTTTTCCTTGATAAAGGTCATTCTAAAATAAAGACTGCCTCCAGGATTTCCTAGGCTCGCACAAACAAGGTGGCCCTGTTTCCAGCTGGCATGACGGCGTCTCAGAGAGAGGCCATAGTCTCATCCCTGAATATAAGAAAAACATCAACAGCAGACAAAACTAACCCCAACACTGGTCTACAAAGAGCAGCAACACTTATTCTCATTAGAAATACAGGAGAAACCTTACTTCTGCTCCTCCCTGGGCTAGAAGAGGACTATCCTAGGATACCAGACATCAAGGCATAGAGTTTGAGGACAATCCTTAGGGATGTCACAATGGTAGATGGGCTATCAAATGAGATGACAAACTAGAGAGTGCTGGAAAATGAGAAAAGAGATAATTAGCTTATATTGCTCATCAGCAAACCCATGTCCCCCTTGTCCCCCCTACAAACATCCCCACACAAAAACATCTATAGGCACTGTAGATGTTCCATGCCTTTCCACCTTGTAGGCCCTACAAGGGATGTTCTTGGGCTTGAACCATCTATTTCTTAAATCAATTTTATTATCATTTAAAATTATTTGCAGACAGTAGAACCTCTTCCTGAAGGTGAACTGCCTCACATTCAGTATACTTTTTTTTTTTTTAAAGATTTTATTGATTGATTTTATCGAGTGAGGTGAGAGAGGGGCGGGGGAGTAAGAAGTATCTCATAGCTGTTTCAGTTTAGTTGTTTACTGCTTGCTTGTATGTGCCTTGACCAGGCAAGCCCACAGCTTCAAACTGGTGACCTGAACATTCCAGGTCAATGCTTTATCCACTGTGCCACCGCAGGCCAGGCAATTTTTTATCTAAATGTTTTCTTTTGAGAAATCTATAGATTTATATGCAGCTGTGGGAAGTAACACATAGACATCCCATGTGCTTTTTATCTAGTTTTCCCCAAAGAAAACATCTGGCCAAACTACAGTATAATACCCCAACTAGGATATTGACATTGATAGTTATATACAGAACATTTCCATCACCACAAGGTTTCCTACTCTTACCTTCTTATAGCCACGTCCACCCCTCCCTGACAGCTGGCAACCACTAATTTGTTCTCAATTTCTATAATTTGTCATTTCAAGAATGTTACCTAAGTATGTGGGACCATGTACATGTAAATGTACATTTTCACACTGTATAGAACCTTTTGGGATTGGCTTTTTCCCCTCCATGATTCTCTGAAGATTCACATGGGATGTTAGCTGTATCAATAGTTTATTTCTTGCCTGACCAGGCAGTGGTGCAGTGGATAGAGCAGCACACTGGGACACGGAGGACCCAGGTTCGAGACCCGGAGGTCGCCAGCTTGAACACGGGCTCATCTGGTTTGAGCAAAGCTCACCAGCTTAGACCCAAGGTTGCTGGCTCAAGCAAGGGGTTACTCGGTCTGCTGTAGCCCCACAGTCAAGGCATATATTAGAAAGCAATCAATGAACAACTAAGGTGTTGCAACGAAAAACTGATGATTGATACTTCTCATCTCTCTCCATTCCTGTCTGTCTGTCCCTATCTATCCCTCTCTCTGACTCTCTGTCTCTGTAAAAAAAAAAAAAAAGTTTATTTCTTTTTATGGCTTAGTGTTATATATTTTACTTTAAAATTTTTATTTTTAAGTTATAGTTTACATACAATATTATATTAGTTTCATGTGACCAATATAATGCCAAGACATTTATACACTTTACAAAGTAATCACCCTAAGTCTAGTAATTATCTGGTACCATATATTATTACTACAATATTATTGACTATATTCCTGATGCTGTACTTTACATTCTCATGACTATTTTTATAACTGGAAATTTGTATTTCTTAATACAGCTCAACATCAAAAACCAAAGAACCCCATTTAAAGAATGGGCAGAGGACCTGAAAGACATTTCTCATAAGACATACCGATGACCAACAGATACATGAAAAGACACCCAGCATCACTAATCATCAAAACCACAGTGAGATATCACCTCACACCTGTCACCATGACTACTTTCAAAAAGCCAAAAAACAAGTGTTGGTAAGGATGTGGACAAAAGGGAATCCTCCTGCTCTGTTAGTGGGATTATACATTGGTGGGACCACTATGGAAAACAGTATGGAGTTTCCTCAGAAAGTTAAAAGTAGAACTACCATATGACCTAGCAATTTCACTTTGGGGAATTTATCTGAAAACACTATTTCAAAAAGATATATGCACCCCTGTGGTCAATGCAGCATTATTTACAATAGTCAAGATACAGACCTTAACTTTTTTAACCTGGATATCTGCCTAGGCAGGAGGGCTCCTCCTCTTCCAAACACAGTGGTCCCACCATTCTCCGCACCGCTCAGCCAAACCAGGTCCTGCTTCAACCCACCGGAATGACATGGGGCCTAAGGCGGGGGTGGGGAGGGGGGGCGGCGGCATGGGTAGAGGGCGTGGTCTACAGCCGGGGGAGGGGGAGGAGCCTCGCCTTGGAGCACCGCGGGGTAGTGGGTGGGGCGGGGCTCAGGAAAAGGGCGGAGTGTCAGCTGGGAGCAGGCAGTGAGTGGGGCGGAGTGCCAGGAGGAGCCCAGGGAGGCTCCCAGACGGACCGCAGGGCCCGCCCAGTGGGCAGCCCAAGTCCCTGCTACCGCTGGGTTCCAAGTAAAGCCAGACCTTCCATCGCTGCCTGGCGTCTGCGAGTGCGCTCCTTCCAAAGCTTCCAAGGCGCCGGTCTGAGTCCTGCCGCTTCTTTCCTGGGACGTCCGCTGGCCAGAGGGTGAGTGCCTCCCCTTGCCGGGCCCCCGGGGGCTAGGAGGCTCAGTGCCCAGAACGCGGCGCTCGCGCTCTCTCTCTCTCTCTCTCTCTCTCTCTCTCTCCGAAGCCTGCAGGGCAGAAGTTTCTGCTGACTCTCACATCCCAGCCAGAGTGAAACCACGTGATCCCTCTTACTTTGTCCCGTTGACCATTTTGAAATTAGGATTGCATTACGTTTTACTAAAGCCTACCGCAGGTTAGGCCCGGTTATAGGTGTTTAACAGGATCGTCCCATTTAATCTGCCTTGAACCTTTTACAAATGAGGCAACAGGACAGCCATATCCTGCAGCTCGGCCTTTGTCAAGTATATTATGGTGGCAGTCTGCAACAGAACCTTAAAACATCAGCTTCTTTAAGCTTTGATTTCCTTGAAAATTCAAGGCAAATATACACGAAAGGGGGCGTGTATTAAATAATTCATGCTTCCACCAGTGATATTTATAATTATTTTAAAAATGGAAATAATCTAAGTGCCCAGGAATAGAGAGATGGTAAAAAGGCGTGCAGACAGGGTGTAGCTACACATGAGATGTTACCTAGTTAGAATGACAGGCACAGAACCTGTCCCTATGTAAAAGAGGCAAAGTGAAAACGAAACGGCTTTGGATACTGATTAAGAAGAAATGTCCATCAAAATATCAGCCCATTTGATGTATATATAGTTTAATATTTAAATTTTTTTCCTGTTGACCTGGGTATGTGCTCAATTCCTGACAAAGGAGGAAAAACTGGAGTGAGGGATTAAGGAAGGTGAGGGAGTGGGAATTGAAGAGCACTGGACAGCAAGTCAAAAGCCTAGTTTGAATTTTGGTGGGTTTTTTTTGTGTTTTTTTTTTTTTTTTTTTTTGCAAGAGAGAGAGAGGAGAAGCATCAACTTGTAGTTGCATCACTTTTTTTTTTAGTTCTTCATTGCTTGCTTTTCATAGGTGCCTTGACTGGAGTAAGGGGGGATAGCTTCAGCTGAGCCAGTTACCTCGCTGAAGGCAGCAACCATGGAATTATTTCTGTGATCCCATGCTCAAGCCATTGACTTTGGAGATTCGAATATGGGACCTCCATGTCCCAGGTCGATGCTCTATCCACTGCACCATCAACTATCAGACTAGTTTAAATATTTTATTTTTGACAAGTAGTTTACTTCTTGAGCCTCAATTTATTATTCTGTACAACTAGGAGAATTCTAGGAGACGGGGAGTCACAAACTCAAATGTCTCAAGTGGCCAGTCACTGGAAATGGTGAGGCTAGTGGTACAGAAGAATACATACTTTGCTATAGGCATTAAAATTAAATAACTTCCTCTAAACCAAAATGTCTGTGGGCCCTCACCCTAGATCCTCAAGATAAGGTGTTATGTGAGCCTGAAGTGACACTGATAACCTTTTAAAAAGTAATCAGGACATATCATATTCCTACTTAAGATGCTCTAATGGCTGTCTTATTATGCTTAGCATAATATCATCTCTCTCCTACAGACCCCATCCATCTCTGACTGCATTGCCCACAGCAACTCATTTTTTTTAACCATAAGCCAGTCAAACAGATTTTTTTGAATACTCCAGGTCAGTTCCCACTTCATACCTTATACTTGCCATTCCCCCAGATTTTTGCTTGGCTAGGTGTAATGCTGGTGGCCGATGCCAAGCAGGTCCACAGTAGGTTCGGGCAGAGATGGTAGAGAAAGTGCAGAACTGAAAAATGCTGGTCCATCCCGTTTAATAGTGCCTCACAACAGCGGACCAGGACACAGGCAGGGAAAAACTATTTCTCAGGCACACAAACAGCAAGAATGACCTCTCACAGTGGTCATTTCATATATATAAAAGTATGAATTTTAAAAGAAAAATTGTGTTCCACTCACTGCTAGTAATAGTCAACTTCAACAGCTTAACACAATTTAGAACTTGATCTTTTATATAACGAAGTCAGAATGCTGGCAATCCAGAACCATCTCGCAGCTCCAAGAAAGCGTTAGAAATCCAGGTTCCTTTCATATTTCTGCTCTACTATCTTTAATATGTAGTGCAGGGCAGCTGTGTTAGGCTTGCTGGTGGGGTTACCAGGTGTAAGCCCTTTGCCTGATCAGTGCGTAGCATGTGGCAGAGCCACAGCTGTATGGCCTATGTAAGGCTATGGGTGCCTGCGCTCAGGGGGATTGTGGATGCCAGGTTGCCTGCCCACCACTGTGAGGGGCCATTTTGCGGTTTGTTTGCCTGAGAGGTGGTTTCCCCTGCCTGTGTGCTTGTCTGCCGTTGTGAGACTTTATTAAACGAAACGGCTCAATGTTTTCTGGCTCTACATTTTTTCTACTGTCTGCCTAAATCCAGTGTGAACCTGCCTGGCCTCTGCCACCGGCATTACACAGAGCCTCCACCCTCAGGATAACAGGGTGACTTGCTCAGCCTTTGCTATCTTTCCACAGTCCAGCTTGGAAGAAGGTGAATCTCAAGGAGCCAAAATGGCACCTCCCTTTCTCCCCCCATCCCCAACAGAGACCACCCCTTTGAGGATATTTCCATCTCATTGGCCATCTCTAAGTGTGAGAGAAGCTGAAAAATGTAGTCTTTAGCTAAACACATTGACACCTGAGTAAATCCAGGGACTGTTAAAGAACAAGAGGAGATGTTGGGTAGCCAAAAAAACGGGTTCCTAACTGTTTGCTCAGTAGTCAATTTAAGGAAATGGAAAAAGACTTAAAATCACCTTTGGGATATGAGGGCATTTGAAGTTCCTATCCTCTGACTGGTCAGAGCTATTTGCTCCCTATTTACTGTTAATGCTCTGCTTTCTCCCAACTTAGCTTCAACCTCTTTTGCTTTCTGTCCCCTGGACAGAGAGCCCATTCCCCTGCACCCTACCTTTACTTCTCAGCAGCGTTCTGATACCCGAACCCTTTACCTCCTAGACAATATGAAGGACGTGGAAGATGCTAATTCAGCCTCTGCCCCAGATTCCAGCTGTGGCTTGGATAAGCCCGATCTCTGCCTTTGTTTTGTTATCATCCTGTGAAATGCACTTGTATATTAAAATTGTCATTGGGCAGCATCTCCACAGTGACCCTGAGTCACAGACTCTGAGCTATTTTTTTCTGGCAGAGGAAGCAGATTTGTTGGAGGTGCCTGTCTCTCCCAGAAGAAAACCGGTTAGTGAGGACTCAGGCCTCCCCTGTGAGGCCGTGTACAGAGAGCTAACGTTTTTCCAGAGCCATGTCATATGCCAGCCACCATATCTAGGGACTGTCTCTCTTGCTTTTTTCCCAACCATTCTTGTACTTTGTAGACCATGGTAGGCATGTGTAATGCCGGTGGCCGAGGCCAGGCAGGTTCACACTGGATTTGGGCAGACAGTAGAGAAACTGCAGAGCTGGAAAGTGTCGGGCCATATCCGTTTATTGGAGGCTCACAAAGATAGGGCGAGCAAATGAACAACAAAAGGGGAAGAGCTAATAAACAAAGGAAAATCTGCTATTCGCAGTAAGGACAAGGGAACAAGGAAAACCACACCTCATGGTGGTGGGAGAGCGATTTGGGAGAATCACCACCCAGGGCAAGCACCCATAGCTTTGGCTATATGCACACGTGCCTCTGCCACGTGCTCACGCACTATTCAAGCAAAGTGCTTGCAGCTGGTAAACCTGCAAGCAAGCCTAACACAGCTGCCCCACAACATGGTAGCTACAAATTTCTTACCAATACTCCTGCCCTTTGTTCAGCTACGTTGCCTTGTGGAGGGGACCCTTGGGGGGGGGAGGAAGGACAGAGAGGCGCAATGATGCTTTCTATCAGGTGTCTCATTTCCAGGACCTTTTCTCTATGGCTGCCTTCACAGAAGAGTTCTCTCAAAAAATAAAAAGTATTGGTTTTTGACATCCTGTACGACTGACTAGTCCTCTGAGGCCTAAACCCCCGAGAGTTACTAGTCTACCACCACCCTTTTATTTTATTTTTTGGTTTCCAAGTTTTATTCAAGAACTCATACAAAATGTGCTAGATAAATGGGTTTTAAGCCTCATCTTCCTCCTCTTCATCCTGGTTCATGTGGAATGAATGTCATTCATAATTGTCTTTGCTGTTAACAACCCCGTGCAACCAATCATGGAGATGATTCTTCTTCAAATTATTTTTTGGTGAGATTTTACAAATACCTTTTGAAAAAAGGCCCCTCAGAAGTGACAGTGTCTTGCTCTTGCTTCTTTCAAAGGTTATGTGTAGTGCTGGTAGCCAAGGTCAGGCAGTTTACATTGGATTCGGGCAGACTCACATTATGTCACTGAAGGAGACCCAAGAATGTGAGACGTCACCCTCCTCAGTTCTCATCACACTGATGAGATAGTGAATTCACTGATAGTGAATTCAGGCCAGAGAAAGGGAGCAGCGTTTAAGCAGAGCAAGCGGTTTGTTAAGCAAAGCTGTATACTTGGCACTTGGCACTTGGCACAAGTGGGCAACTCAGCTAGCCTGAGCGGCCGTCCATTAGGGGTCTCAAAGTCATATACTCTTAGCTTCAAAGCTTTGTTTCTCTGTTTTCTGGACTAACACTATGAGGTTTCAAGCTCCTCTTCCTTGATATGGGGACTAACATACAGGGTTTCAAGGCTGTCTGGATGTCTGGTGATTTTGTTTTGCAGAACTAAGAACACTGATTCCCTCATTCAGTGGGTGAGATAAACCCCTCTTGTCCTCCCCTCCCCATTCCTGCCTTGGTAAATTGTCTTGCCGAACAGTTAGAGCCCCTCCACTGAGATTCCCAGCTTTTCCATTCATTTTGGTTCGCTTCTGTCGAAACTCTTCAAAACTGGCAGCATCCATGATTCTGTTTTCTACAGGATGGGAGTGGTTAAGGTTAAACTTCAGAATAGTGGGGTTTTTTCTTTGTCCCTCTTTCCCATGAGCTTTTTCACAGGAACCATGGTGGCAGACAGAGAAGGCAGAAGGGGCGGTTTCTAGCCTCTCTTGAAAAGCCTTTTTCTCTGCTATGTTTGCATGTCCTCCGCAGAGTGGTGGTGAGAACTAGGGCCCTCCACCAACCTCACTGCCTTGTCTCCCCACCTCCCCCAAGTGCATGTTTTTCTCTTCCAGATTGTTGAGGTCACTGAGAAGAGCCACCACATCTGAACACCTGGGGCCCACCACACTGAACCTGCCTGTGCCCAGGATTAATAACAAACCTTCCTTTTGACCTGTCAGAGAAAAACACTTCATCATCATAGAACATGGCAGGTGACTATTAGCTATGGGATAAAACTTTTTAAATTAAATTTTTAATTAAAAATTGAATGTGTTAGCCCTGGCCTGTTGGCTCAATGGTAGAGCGTCAGCCCAGCCTGTGGAAGTCCCTGATTCCATTCCAGTTAGGACACACAGGAGAAGCAACCATCTGTTTCTTCACCCTTCTCCCTTCTCTCCCTCCCCCACCCTTTGTCTTCCCTTTCCACAGCCATGGCTCCAAGGGTTTGAGCAATTTGGCTGCGCCTGCTGAGGATGACTCCATGGCCTCACCTCAGGCACTGAAATGGCTCTGTTCCAAGTAACTGAGCAATGGCCCCAGATGGGCAGAGCATTGCCCCCTGATGGGCATGTTAGATGGATTCTGGTCAGGGTGCATGTGGGAGTCTTGTCTCTCTGCCTCCCCTCCTCTCACCCTCTCACTTTAATTAAATAAATAGATAAATAAATACATAGGTAAAATGGAATGCATTGTTATAAAAATCCAAATGACACTTAAGTATATAAAACTTGTTTTGTGTATAGTGTGAATCACTACCCGGAACTACCTTATTTTGTATTTTTTTTTACTTATTTTGTTGTCTATTTAAATCCTACCAAAAAATAAGTTCCTTGAAAGTAAGGGCTCTGCCTACCCAGTCTCTGGAATGATCCCAGGGAATACTGGATGCTCAATATACAGCTGAGTGAAAGAGCTCCACGTGTAACTGTGGTTAAAAGTTCAGCATGACTCCCCATCTTTACTTGTGTCCCTGCTCATGATACACACCCCATTCTGCAACATCATCTTTTTTCTCAATGATATAACATAAAAATCCTTTCATTTCAGAACATAAAAACCTACCTTACATATAATATTATATATTAGGATTTCTCCACCTCAGTACTACTAACATTTTGAGCCAGATAACCCTGTTTTATGCACTTTAGGATGTTTAACAACATCCTTGGGGTTCTATCTACCACATGCCAGGAGAGCCCTGTCCCCCAGTTGTGAAGTTGGAAATGTCTCCAGATGTTGTGAAATATCTCTTGGGAGGTAACACTGCCCCTAGTTGAAAACCACTGTTGTAGATATTTCATTTGTATCCATTTTTCCTAGTAAGGCCCCAAGACTAGTCCATTCATAACAAATGAGTCTGAGAAGTTAAAATTAAAAAATGTTAATCATTAATTTAACTCATGGAATTCAACCTTTATACTCAGTTGAAGGCCCTGAAATTGTTTGCTTTAGACTAAGCTTTATATTTTCTCCTAAAGGACCTAAACTGAACATTTTAAATTGAAAGTTTAGACATTACCTGGGAAAATTTAAGAAAATCACCAAAGATGTCTCCCCCGCTACCCCAAATCAGTACATAATCTCGCAGAATCTTCTGAACAAGGAAATTACTGCTTCAGAGGCTATTGGTAATGACATAGCCAGTAGCCATAAGACCTGACTTTTCTTAGTCTTCTCGTCACCCTCACCACCAAAAGCGGGCTCCTATAGCTCTGCCTTCTCTGTATTATTATTAGGAGTCCAATTTTTCATATCTTGTTTAAATGTGAAGTATTGATGGGGCTTAAGAAAAGGAAGCCGAACTTGGCGTCAGTAGGCGATGCCTGCCATCACAGGATTAGCACAAAAGATGAATTTATGGTACTTTTTTATTTTGATGTTTAGGAACAGGATTACAACTTCTCATAGAAGATAACCAAAATAGATTGGGATTTTAAAGAACGTGTGTGATTTTTGAGGCATCATAATTTAACCCATTGTATGTTTGTGTATTAGCAAACTCAAGTAATGATGAGCTATGATATAACTGGGTTAAAAACCGTCATCCAATGAAAAGGCTGGTGTTTCTTAGCTTCAACTGTTGTGATGCCCTTACACATTTCATTTCCATCTAAGTCCTTACTGAATTGTGACAAAGGGGAATTGCTCTTTAAGAGAAATAATTTTTTTGGATTTAGGTAAGAAAGTGCTCATCGTCTATGCACACCAAGAACTCAGGTCTCTCAATGGGTCTTTGAAGAAAGTGGCTGAGGATGAACTGGGCAAGCAGGGCTGCATTGTCACTGTGTCTGACCTCTACGCCATGGACTTTGAGCCGAGAGCCACAAGGAATGATATCACTGGTAAGCCATGGGACATAGCTCTGTGTTTTTAATAACTTCTTTCCGTGTGTGTACATATTTTTTTAATTGAGGTATAACTGATACAACATTAGTTTCAGGTTTACAAGGTACTGATTTAATATTCATATGTGTTGCAAAGTGATGACCACAGTAAGTCAAGTTTACACTCATCACCTCACATAGTTATAGTCCTTTTATTCCTATGATGAGAACTTTCTTCTTCTTTTTCTTTTCCAAGTGAGTGGAGGGAAGCTAGAGAGACAGACTCTGCATGTGCCCTGATGGGGATCCATCCAGCAATCCCTGTCTTGGGCTGATGCTCTGCTCATCTGGGGCCATGCTTGCAACTGAGCTATTTTTAGCGTCTGAGGCACAGAGCCACCCTCAGTGCCTGGAACCAATTTGCTTGAACCAGTTGAGCCATGGTTGTAGGAGGGAAAGAAAGAGAGAGAAGAAGGAGAGGGAGGGGGTGAAGAAGCAGGTGGTTACTTCTCCTATGTGCCCTGACCAGGAATCAAACTCAGGACATCCACCAGGGATAGCCACACACTGGCTGACACTCTACCACTGAGCCAACCAGCCAGGGTCATGATGAGAACTTTCAAATTCCATTCTCCAACTACATTCAGATATGCAGTGCAGGCTTATTTACTACAGTCACCATGCTGTACATAACATCTCCATGACTTATTCATCTTATAACTGGAAATTTATACCTTTTGACCCCCTTCCCCTCTATTCAGTAGCAGAATTCAAATAATTTAAAATGGCCCTAATGACCATTTTAGGTATAAAAAGAACAATGTACTGAAAGGTAGTTTATTATTTCATGCATTTAATACTTAAGAACAATAAAAGAGGTACACAAAACTAGATTATGTTATAAGAAAGACTTAAAATATTAATAAAAAAAATTAAATAATACCTGACGACAAAAACAATACAAATTGTGATGCCCTGGTTGTTTGGCACTTTTTCTCTTTACATGATATGTTTGTTTACTAGAGTAACAAACATGAGGGAATTAAAATGTGGTATTTTATCAAAGGTATGATGAGTTTTATGAAAGAATATGTAAATAAATATTACAGGCATAGTTCTGTCAAATTTTTTTCACCTATGGACTGAATGACCATTACTACAGGCACTTAAAATACACTGTTGCGCAGATGAATGTTAAAAAAGAGTAAGGAAGCCCTGGCCAGTTGGCTCAGTGGTGGAGCATCAGCCTGGCATGTGGATATCTCTGGTTTGATTCCCAGTCAGGGCACACAGGAGAAGCGACCATCTATTTCTCTACCCCTCCCCTCTCCCTTCTCTTTCTTCCTCTCCCACAGCCATGCTTGGCCCTGGGTGCTGAGGATGGCTCCATGGCCTCACCTCAGGTGCTAAAATAGCTCAGTTGCTGAGCAACAGAGCAATGGCCCCAGATGAGCAGAGCATCCGCCCCTTAGGGGGCTTTCCAGGTGGATCCTGGTGAGGGCACGTGCAGGTGTCTGTCTCTGTGCCTCCCTGCCTCTCACTTAATAATAAAAAAAGAGTAAGGAATGTAAATTTGTGATTTCCACATTGGGCAGCTGTCCAGGCACCCACCTTAGAGAGAACTCTGATGACAAGTGCCATTTTAACAGCTGGTTCACCAAACTCAACAGAAAATTAGATATGGGTTCTGCCGAACTGGTCTGAAATGACTGAATCCCATCACTGGTTCTAGCCCTGAAACACCATCTCCCACCCACTGCTACCACCTGACTTCACCTCCCCCCAAAACACCCAGACTTTTCTAAACCCAAATCAGAGAACATATTTTCTCTTAAATCGTATGACTCCCCATGTCCAGGAAACATTTAAGTTTCTCAGAGAAGCTCATTAGGCCATGAGACCCATCTCTGCAGTCACATCACAGGCACCCTTGCTGGCTTTCTACCCCAGCTCAGATGTTCTCCTGGTGGCCCTCCTCTGGCCTGGCCAGGTTTTTGGACACACTGTCATGTATCTTTTGCCCAGAATGTCCTTCCACTTCACTCTAGTGGTCTAGGCTGCCTGGTGAACTCCTGCTCCATCTTCAAAACCCAGTTCACAAAGCTCATCCCCAGGGATGTGTTTGCTAATTCACCCAAACAGAGCTGGTCGCTGCCCCTTTGGGCCACCACTGTGCTTAATACACACTCCAGAGCTAGACCAAATGCATCTTGATTGTGAGCCATGAGGCCGACCTGGCCGCAACATCACACTGAACTAGCTGGCCAATCCTGTCTTATATGTTAATCATTTGGTTATTTACTTACTTCTCTTCCTGGACTTTGAGTCTCTTGAAGGTAAGGACAGTAGTTTCCTTTCTTTTTATTAGCACAGCCTGACCACCTGATTGGATTTCAGTGAATGTCTGGTGACTTGCTTTGGGGAGTCCAGGGTAAATGACACTGATGGGATTGGCCTGGATGGGCCATAGATGCTCTACTGAAAGCAAGCACATTTAGCTTCTTCCTCTCCAGGTGCTCTCTCAAATCCTAAGCTCTTCAATTATGGGGTGGAAGCGTATGAAGCCTACAAGAAGCGATCTCTTACCAGTGACATAGTTGACGAGCAGAAAAAGGTTCAGGAAGCTGACCTAGTGATATTTCAGGTTTGTTTTCTTTTAATTATTTTAATGAATAGATTTGTTCTATGTAAAAACTCTTTCCAAATATTGACTTTCATTCTCCTAGAAGTGATGTTGATGTTTTTAGCACATGGTTTGCTCACTTATGTTTGTCTAGTTGGGTAAAGGAGATCCATATAGCCAATATTACTCATTCAAAAATCCTAACCCCCCCCCCCCCCATGCAAATAGGACATATTTTGCCTTTAGCCCAGTGGTCCAAGAAATGTCTGAATCATGTGTGTCATGTTGCTTTCATTCCCCTCTTATCCTGTCCCCCAGATAGGCAGGGGCTGCATGAAAACCAGATTTGTCTACATGGGTAGGTTAAATGCAGCTCCTGCCTCAAATATCCTGATCATTAAGAGGAAAATCATTTGTTTCCTACCTCACCCACCCACCATGCCTGTATTCAACCACAAATTGTTCCAGGACCCTGATTCACTACAGAAATAATTGGCCTAGGACACTGCTTCTAAGGGCTCTCACTCACCAAGCCCCCACTCCTGCCACAGCTAGGCAAGCTTGTGGTCATGTGTGTGACTCTGAACCTGGAAGCAAAATAAAACCTTTCTGGGAGTAATCAGGGCTCTCTGGGAGTCATCAGGTTGATGGAAATCCAAATCAAACTAAAAGAAAAGGGGAATTTATTCTAAGGGCCCTGGAACCCGAGGACAGACTGTGGCAAGGGACAGTGGAAACAGGCCTGGGCAGCTCTGCTTTTTCTTGCTCCATATCTCCTTGGCTGCTGTCCCCTGGCTCTGTCCTCCTGCTGCTGCACACCAAGGGCTGGAGCCTCTAGATCCAGACTCTCCAGGATGGAACTGATTGGTCCACATAGTCTGTTTCTCAATACTGTTTGAGGTCAGGGAGTGGGCAGGAGAGCAAGACTACCCTTCCTGGCACCAGGAAAATGGGGCGATGTCAGCACTGGGCTCAGAGCCATACGCAGCTCCCTTGCTCTTCTTCCTGTCTCCCTGGGGTCAGCTGACCACTCATGTAACAGTAGCTAAAGTAAGCCAAGGCCTGTTCTTTTTATCATCTTTTTTATCCCACTCATGTCACACCTCTTCTCCCACCCAACTTCCCTCTTCCTCATACTTTTCCCAGAGAGTCTGCACTGCTAGTTTTTTCTTTCATTCAGCACCACTACTACTGTGACCATAGCTCACTCTTTACTGAGCAGCTACTCTTTTCTGGATCCTCAACCGCCACGTTGTGAGCTAGGAACTAAGAGTAGCTCTACTTGTAAATTAGAAAAAGGAGGCACAGAGTAGTTAAGTAACTTGCCAATATCACACAGCAGTAAGTTGTGAAGCTTGGATTTCAATGTCAAGTCCTGAGTTGGCTTTATAGTGAAAGCACATGAAACATAGGTTTCCTTCATCCTTTAGTAATAGATTATTGTCTGTGTTCTCCTCTTTTCATTGATGACATTGGTGGATATATTGAATAGTGTTAGGGCTTCCGGAGAAGCGAGAGAACTTTAGGGGAGATCTTATTGCTGATGTGTGGTCTGAGAGTAAGGCTTAGTTTGTGTCAAAACCTGAAGCTTTTCAGAACCTAACTCAGTCTGACTCCCAGATGCCAGCAGCTCACCCTCAGGTATGCTAAGGGGCAGACTCTTTTTCCACACCCTCCCTCTGTTCTCTCTCCATTATGTCAGTCACAGAGCCTGCTGCCCCAGACCCAGTGTCTAGCTGAACTTCCCCATGCTTTCCGGTCTGCTTGGAGACCAGCCTAAGGAGGCTGTCACTGGGGGATGCGGAGCCACTGATAACAGCAACCAGGCCCATGTTGACTCCGTCCCCACCCACTCCACCAGCCCACACCCACACTGCATGCTTCAGGGTGAAAGGGAAGAAGTGTGCCCACCTGTGCTGCCCCATGAGTTACACACGCCTGCTCAGTCATCCCGAGAGTGGACAGCGGATTCCTTCCAGTCAACAGATAGACTCAGCTAGGAAAGCTGAGACAACCGCAACATATGTGTGTCCTTGGTGTTGTCCCCAGTTCCCGCTGTACTGGTTCAGTGTGCCGGCTATCCTGAAGGGCTGGATGGACAGGGTACTGTGCCAGGGGTTTGCCTTCGACTTCCCGGAATTCTATGATTCTGGTTTTCTCAAGGTATGTGCTCTGGTATAAGGGTCACTGTAGACAGAGGGAGGGATGAGGTGTCTCATTATGTTATAATTAAAAGTAAGTATTGATTGAACACCACCTATGTGGAAAGGAAGCCCTGTGTGCTGTACACTGGTGAAAAAAGCATTGTTTCTAAAATCTTGGAGCTTTGTCTGTCTAGTGAGGGATACAGACACATCCATAACTAACTAGTGCCTGGCTAAGAGGGCCCAGGCTGATGTCGAGGGAGGGTGGAGTGGCCGCACTGTGGTCAGCCCTGGCTCCGTGAAGGTTGTCTGCTCTGCTCCCAGGTGTAGAGTCTGGCCCTGGGCTCACCCTGGTCACCTCTCAGAGCTTCACATGGAACCTGGTAGATACCCAATATATGCTAGCAATGAATTTTTTACTAAAATAATTTCTTACTAAATTATATGATTTTTAGAATTGTAAAAGCCTCAGAAAATAGTGCATTTAAGGAGAACACTGAGTTCTCCGGCCTGGAGACAAAGATCCGGCCTGGACCAGACATAATGCTACTATTTGCTGAGTGTTGCCATGGACCACACTGCCTCCTGCGGGATCACCCACTGTCACTGTCACCGGGGCCCACTGTCTACCAGAAGTCGGGGTAGAGCAGAGCTTGTGGTCACCAGCTATTTCCTCTGATTGCTCCCTCCCCTTCTCCAGTTTTTTTTTTTTTTTTTTTTTGTATTTTTCCGAAGCTGGAAACGGGGAAGTAGTCAGACAGACTCCCGCATGTGCCCGACAGGGATCCACCCAGCATGCCCACCAGGGGGCGTCGCTCTGCCGCAATCAGAGTCATTCTAGCGCCTGAGGCAGAGGCCACAGAGCCATCCTCAGCGCCCGGGGAAACTTTGCTCCAGTGGAGCCTTGGCTGTAGGAGGGGGAGGGAGAGACAGAGAGGAAGGAGAGGGGGAGGGGTGGAGAAGCAGATGGGCGCTTCTCCTGTGTGCCCTGGCCGAAAACCGAACCCGGGACTCCTGCACGCCAGGCTGACGCTCTACCACTGAGCCAACCGTCCAGGGCCCTTCTCCAGTTTTTAATGAAGACATCACCTATAGCTGGCCTTGCTGGGAATGGGAATGTTATATTTGTGACCCCCTAGAGGGCACAGACCACAGATTTTCCCCCTGGTCATTATAATGCTTGGTGCTGGAGTCACAGTATATTTATTTGTCTCGTCTTCTGGAGTTCCCATAAATATATTTGCTTTCCCTCTGCAGGATAAACTGGCCCTCCTTTCGATAACCACCGGGAGCACGGCCGAGATGTATACGAAAACTGGAGTCAGTGGGGATTTTAGATACCTCCTGTGGCCCCTCCAGGTAGCCATGGCCCCCCACTCCCTCCCCCACAGCTCCCAGGTGATTAGATACCTCCTGTGGCCCCTCCAGGTAGCCATGGCCCCCCACAGCTCCCAGGTGATTAGATACCTCCTGTGGCCCCTCCAGGTAGCCATGGCCCCCCTTCCCCTCCCCCACAGCTCCCAGGTGAAGCCTGAAACCCAAACCATTTGACTGCACGTGGATACAAGGTCATTAAAACATATTACCCTTTTTAATTTTTTACTAGCCGCACTATAGGGACAACATTTATTATAATGGGGGTCATGGGTATTGTTTGGGCAGAAGCTAAGCCACTTGTGGTTAGCTGGTCTGTTCCAGGATGAACAGCATTTCTACAGCCCCCTACAGGGCAAGTCTACAGAACCAGAAGGTGTACCTCCTCCCTAGAGCCCTCCTCCAGGCCTACTGGGCTCAGGGCTCAGGGCCCCCTGTTCCTGAAATGCCAGCTATTTCTCTGCGCACCTGGGCCATGGAGGGGGTGGAGGATGGCTGTCAGCAGAGAGGAAAGAAGTGAGCCAGGCCTGGCCAGCAGGTGTGGGCACACTGGGTCAGGCTACCACATCCTAGCACAGAATTCCAGGGAAACCCAGAAACCTATAGAGTTTAAGTTGTTCTGAAGGGATGTCTGTTGAGGAAGGGGGTAAACATAGATTTAGAAGTTTGTGAGCCCACTTTTAAAATGTGACAGTGATGTGTGGGCCTCTTGCCCTCCCACCGACTCCTGATAGGGCAGTTCTGGACAAGGATGTGGGTTTTCTGGGAAGGAATGCAGAGGAAGGAGAGTGATATTTCTAGGGGGGAAAGTGGTCTTCTTTGAAAGAAGGTGATACAGTGGTTCCATCTGGTGACGCTCTGCTGAAGAACATGTTAGATAACTGACAAGCCGGAACGTAACTGGTCTCTACATGCCATTAGCCCAGCTTAAGTTCTTGTTTTTTAAAAATCTGTATATTTTTTCAGTTTGCAAAAGTACATATTATAGAAAATGTGAGATTATAAAATATAAAAATGGAAAGTCAATCCTCTTAATTCCACCTTAAAAATAAAAAATAATCACTTAATAATTTCATGTGTTTTCTTATGACCCATATATATTCATATATATATATATACACACACACATATATTTTATTGTTTATTATGTTTATTTTTTACATAAATTGTATGCCATAAATGTTGCTTCAAACTTCATGTTTTTATTTAACACGCCTTTTTTATTGAATTTGTTAGGGTGACATTGGTTAATAAAATTATATAGGTTTCAGGGGTACAAGTCTACAATATATCATCTGTATATTGTACTGTGAGTTCACTACCCCAAGTCAAGTGCACATATCTTGAACAACCTTCCATGGTTGCACATTATAGCTATCTCATTCTAGAATAATCAATCATATGAATGTACCATAACCTGCCTAATCAATCGAAATTATAAAGTTTAGTGTCTGAATCAGTAGCAAAATCACAGATTAATGGCCCATGTAATGTTTGCATAGTTTTCATCTGTGTCTAATAGCAGTGTCTGTAATTTGCATTCAGACCTTGCTATCCACAAACATGCAGCTGAAGAGTAAGTTGGGATGGTAGTAATGATCTAATAATGTCTTATTGGACATAATTTACCACTGGCCAGCCTCAAAATTCCCACACACAGAACTTTGGAAATAGATAAGACTATATAACATGGGGAATTTAATGTAAGATATCTATAGTAACTCACTGCGTTAAAAAAAAAAAAAAAAGACCATGGATTCATCTCAATGATCAGAATAGAAAGGGGAACTTCCAGTTACCAGAGTTCTCCACCTCCCCAGTAAAGGCCAGCATCTTAAGGGTATAGGACACTTCAGCTGCGTTCAGTTACCCAGTAGCATGAAAGTTATTCAGTTTTTTTTTAAAGTTTTATTTCATACCATCACCCCTTTAATTATTTAACTGAATGATATGTAAAGAGTGTGGCTTCTGATAAATTCTTTTCTTTCTTTGTGGCTGTAGCATGGTACATTGCACTTCTGTGGATTTAAAGTCCTTGACCCTCAGATCAGTTTTGCTCCTGAGTTTGCATCAGAAGAAGAAAGAAAGGGGATGGTGGTATCTTGGGCCCAGAGGCTGAAAAACATCTGGAAGGAAGAGCCCATTCCCTGTACACCGCCATGGTACTTTGGGCAATAAACCTTTGTGTCATGTACACAGCAGGTGAGCAACATACTAAGAAATGCAAGCACATGCAAAAGGAAGATGATGCTAAATAAATTTAAATTACAGCAAAGTTCACTGGATCTGTTTAATGATGTTCATGAATGAGTGTCTTTGGGGTTTTACACAGTCAGAACCAAAACTTCAGTCTTCATCAGCTGGTTGTATTGAATTCTATTCTAATATCATTATTCACCAAGGCTTTCTTTTCTTTTCTAATATCTTCATCTACTCTACTGTTGATTCCCTGTAAATTGTTCTTCATTTCAATTAAGTGTATCCTTCATTTCTGACTGGTCCTTTTTTGTACTGTTGTGGTTTTCACTAAGATTACTGAGAATCCTTATAACCAGTGTTCTGAACTCTGTGTCTAGTAGATTGTCTCCATTTTGTTTAGTTCTTTTTCTGTAGTTTTGTTCTTTCATTTGGAACATGTTTGTGTCCACATTTTGGCAGCCTCCCGTGTTTGTTTCTATGTATAGAAAGAGTTGCTGTATCTCCCAGGCTTGGTAGAGTGGCCTAATGTAGTAGGTGTTCTGTAGGGTCCAGTGGCACAGCCTTCCCAATTACCAGAGCTGGACACTCAAGGTGCACCTCCGGTATAGGCTACATACACCCCCCTCTTGTCATTTAACCGTGACTGCTGTTGATATGTCCATGGGAGGATTTACCTCCAGCTGATCGGCTGCAAGGGATGGCTATGACAACCTACCACTGACCTCTGGCTACTGTGAAAGACCAGCTGTGCAGGGGCCCACCCCACAGAGCAGGTCTTATTGCAGTGGGGTTCTTGGTGCCTACTGAGTCCACCCCTTGTGTGTGTCACTGTGAAAGTGGTTGGGTGGTGATGTTTTGACATGATGTGACATTGACTCTGGGGCTTCCCAGGAGGTGCAGGCCAAGGTCAGCCATCACCTTTGTTCTGCTCAGGGCCACCCAGCATGAGCTACAAAGTGATCTGCAGATGGCTGCTACTTGTGCCAGGCTTGGAAGTGCCCAAGTGAGTCCAAGTTGTGAACCAAGGTCAGCTGCTGCTAGTGCTGGGCCTGAGGCCACTTAGTGAGAGGTTTGAGTCACACTGAGGCCATATGCTGGCTTGTTTGAGAGCTTTTAGGAAAATCTGAAGCATGAGGCTCAAGCAGTCATTCATGTAGAAAAGCCACTACTGACAGCTCAGGTGGACCCAAAAGTTGGGTGGACCAGGGACTCAGGGAATCACCAGGGCAGGGCAAATAGTGTGAACCAGGTGAATGGAGACTCAGATATAGCATCTGCCTGCTTGCTCTGTGGTGGGTTGGCTCATCAGAGAAACAATGGCCTCTGCCAATACTGTTATCTGAAAGAAAGCTGCCCCCCTCCCAGCTCTCAAGATGATGCCAGACAATTCAGTTCCTCCCTGTATGGCTCTGGTGCCTTCAGGCTGCTGCTGCTCCAGTGCTGAAGCTCAGAGGGAGAGTTAGAGTAAGTCCATGAAAGGGCCCTTTACGAAGAACTGCCTGGGACTGCTCTTTGTATCCCTCAGCCTCTGTTGCTGCTGGTTTTTACAGCTGGAACTTATTATGGAGAGTTCTTTTCCTGGCTCTTGAACCCTGGGATGGGAGGCCTCGTGTGGGGTTGGGACCTCTTTGCACCTCAAGGGGAATCTCTGGAACCAAGATATAACTCCCAGTTTTAAACCATCACATGTGGATGTGGAACGAGCTCATTCTGAATCTCTACCCCTCCTACAAATTTCAGTGTGGCTTCTTGAATTCCCTAATTGCTGGACTTTCATTGAGCCAGATTCCAGGTGGTTCTGAATGATGGTTGTTCTGTAGTTTAGTTGTAATTTTGATGTGGTTATGAGAGGAGGCGATAGCAGCACTTAGCTATGCCACCATTTTGACTGGAAGTCCTCAAGACACTCTTGAGGTTTTTCATGCTCTTAGGACATGTCCAGAGTCCTTGATCAGATCTCTGGTGCAGCATATGACCCTATCTCCCATCCGGGCTCTAGTTGCTCTGTGTCTACATTCCAGCCATACCGGATTTCTTCCCACTCCTGCCAAGGACCCACCTCCATACTGGTGCAGGGTCTCCTACACTGCTCCCTTTGGGCCCATTGCATCAACCTTTAAATCAGTGTTTCCCAACGTGGGGCCCACGCCCCACAGGGGGGCAATTCGATAGTTAAGGGGGGCAATTTGAAAATGGACTCAACTCGACTTTAACTCTTTCGCCCCGGGCCATTTAAATGCAATGCTAGATATCGGTGCCAAATTTAACAAAAAATGCAATTCTTAAATAATTGCGGTAAATAATTATTAAGTATAATTTCGTTTGACGAGACCAAAATATCAACTGGGTGTTTGGCGTCGTCAAGTAAACTTCATCCTGGGTTCACTGCGGAGTGTGCCGTCTGCTGTGGGGAACCCCAGACGTTTTAAAAACTCGCTAAACAACGCAGTTATTCTCACCTAATTTGCCCATCGCAACTTCTGTAGTGTTTCACATCATTCAGTTGGTGTTAATTTGAAATAAGTGTCAGTCAAAACTGTTGTAAAAGCTCGTTGATTTAATAAATATACATATATATATTGCATAGATATAATTGGTAAGTATTTGATTTTATTTTTATCAATATTAAACTCTTTATTAAGTACTTCTTGCATCGGGGCTAGAAAGCACTAATATTTCATAAATATTACTGGGGCTATAATAGTGCATGCACGACAGTTTTAATTTTAGAAGCATAACTTTCCAGAAAATTTTATCAAGTGGAAAAAATATAGATACCTTTTGATTTGCGGTGGTAGTGTAGTAAATGTGTTATATACATTTAAATAAATATGAATTTTTAGTATACGTTTACTCTATGTCACATTGAATATATTTTAACACATATTTTAATATTAGTTTTTAATTGATTTTATTTTTATTTCTTATAGCCCATAGTAAAATGAGTGGTGCAAGCAAGAAAAAAACTCGTCAATATTTGGAGGAATATTTAAAATTTGGGTTCATACCCGCTATTCACGATGAGCGGATTCCTTTTTGTCTTTTATGCCAGCAATGCTTGACCAACGAATCAATGAAATGAGGTCATCTTGAGGCATATTTGAAGGCGAAACATAGTGCTCATATTAATTCAGGTTTGAGTTACTTTAAAACTTTAAAGAAAAATTTTGAAAAAAGAACAACGTTAAAGTCTCTATTTACTGCTCATACTTCAACTAATAATCGTGTTCTTGAGGCTAGTTATCAAATTTCTTTATTCATCGCTAAAACTGGAGAAAATCACACTATAGGAAAGAATTTAATAAAACCATCAATATCAGCATTTCTTAAAATGGTTCTTGAAAAAGATGACAAAGATGTAAAAGCTATGCCACTCAGTAACAATTCTGTTAGCAGAATAGACAAAATGAGTGAGGATATTGAAAAATAACTTATTGAAAAGCTGAAAACAAGAAAATTCTCCTTGCAAATGGATGAATCAACTTTGAGAGACAGTGAGGTAGTATTGATAACTTACGTAAGATATATTGATAAAGGACATTTTGCTGAAGAAATGTTGTTCTGTAAAAGATTAGAAAGCACCACTACCTCCAAAGATATATATAATAAGCTAAAAAACTACTTAGATGTCAATGATATACCAATGAAAAATATAACATCTTGTGCTGCAGATGGTGCTCCTAATATGATGGGCAAGAAAAATGGCTGCTTAAAATTGATGAAAGATGTGAATCCAGAAATGATTCTTGTGCATTGTGTTATTCATAGGGAAAACTTGGTAGCTAAAAACATCTCGCCTGTTCTGAATGAAGTATTACATACAGTAATAAAGTGTGTTAATGCTATTAAAGCTAGTGCCAAATGTGAGTGTCTTTTCAAGCTATTTTGTGAAGAACAAAATGAAGACCATGTGAGACTTTTACTTCATACTGAAGTAAGATGGCTATCTAAAGGAAACTGTTTGAAAAAATTTATGGAACTGTTTGATACTCTTAGTGATTTTTTAAGCGACAAACCTGAAATGAAGTATCTGTTAACAATAGATGGTAAAGCATTTGTGAGTTATTTAGCCGATATCTTTGAAAAACTAAATATATTAAATAAGCAATTTCAAGGAACAAATAAAACTCTTGTCGATGCAAAAGCAAAGATATTTGGCTTCATTACCAATATTGAGTTATGTCAGAAACATATTAACAACAAAAACTTTAAACAGTTTCATTGGCTCCAAAAATGTGAAGTAACTGATACTGCTTTACTTGTTATTGTCAATCATTTGAATATTCTATCGGCTGATTTAAAAGAAAGATTTTCTGATTTAAAACAAATTGATTTCCCAACATGGATGATGCAGCCAATGTTAGTGGATTTGTCTGATATATCAAATATGCAGTATCAAGAAGAACTCGCAGAATTGCAAAATGATGAGTCAGTTAAAGCTTTATTTAATATCAAAGGAGCGATGGCATGGCTTTGTGAGGAAACAGAAGTCAAATACCCAAATTCAACCAAATGTGCAAGAAAACTATTGCTACCATTTCCATCTTCATTTTTAGCTGAATGTGGATTTAGTGCTGTAAATGATTTACTGGTAAAAAAAGAAATTGGCTGGATATAACACAATGTGGAGACTTGAGACTAAAGCTAACCAAATTGGAACCTAATATAAAATCTCTGTGCAGCAAGCATCAAGCGCAAGGATCACACTAAATTAAAATAATAAATTAATATAGAAAAGTCTGTATTAAAATTATTTGGAATTTAAATTTCTTGTTTTTCATTATATGTTTCGAAATTTTACTTACTGTGTTGTTAACAATTTCATAGTGATTTCTTCCTAGAACCTATCATTTATGTTTATTAAGTGAACAAATCAATTTTTTAATGTTAAAAATTATGTATGTTACATAGGGGGGACATAAAAATTTTAGAAAGGTTAAGGTGGGGCATGGCACAAAAAAGGTTGGGAAACACTGCTTTAAATGATACTTTCACTGTCACTTGAAGCCAGCCCTCCACAATCTCTTGGAAGGAGTTGGATACCCTATTCTGTGCTCTGCATTTCTTTTTTCTTTTTTTTTCTTTTTTTTACAGGGACAGAAAGAGAGATAGATAGGGACAGACAGGAACGGAGAGAGAGAAGCATCAATTATCAGTTTTTCGTTGTGACACCTTAGCTGTTCATTGATTGCTTCCTCACATATGCCTTGACCGTGGCCTTCAGCAGACCGAGTAACCCCTTGCTCGAGTCAGCTACTTGGGCTCAAGCTGGTGAGCTTTGCTCAAACCAGATGAGCCCGTGCTCAAGCTGGCAACCTTGGGGCTTCGAACCTGGGTCCTCTGCATCCCAGTCCGATGCTCTATCCACTGCGCCACTGCCTGGTCAGGCTCTCCTGTCTCTTAAAACATCTCTGTGGCATTTTATTTATATAAGAAACACCTAGGGTCATCCTCATTGTCTGTGTTTCAAGCACTAGGACCATCTGGTTATAGTCTGTCTCTTTCACTCGACTTTGTAAAAGCAGAAATGGACCAGTCTTGTCCAGTTGTCTCTGCTTGGGCAATGCTCCCTGAATCTTTGTTGGAAGAGTGAGGTCTGCATCATTCCATACCCAGCTCAGCCCTTCTCCTGGATTTTGGCAGCAGTTTGGCTCTCGGCGAGGCTGCAGCATCACCGTGCATGAGGATGCATCCTTGTGAGCACCCGGTGGAAAGATAGCATAGCCATCTGATTGAGTAGGTCTTATTGGACACTTCCTGGTTTCTCTACTTCCTTGCTTGCAGAACCCTAACCCTGGCTCTTGATTGGAGATTGTACTTTGGAGAGGACAGGAAGATACCAGCTACGCTGAGAAATTCCCTGGACAACTGTCTTCCTTCTTTTCACTGGTGACTAAAGATGCCTTCAGGTAGCATGAACTCACTGTGTTCTCCCTTGCACTCAGTGGAGGACAGCCACAGTGAGTGTGGCAGGTGAAAACAGACCAGCGCCAGGCTGTAGAGCTCCTGCTGTGGTCCTTGTGGAGCTGCTGGACCTCAGAACCCTTTGAGTGAGGAAGCAGGTGCCACACTGTATGGTCTGTGAAGTCACCAATTCTACATGTCAGAGGGGTGCATTCTGTAGCCAGCCAGGTGACGCTACCCATTCCTGAGTGGGGTGAGAAGATTGACAGATTCCAGGGAAGATTCCTCACTGCTCTTCCAATTTTCCAAAGTCCCATCACCCTGAGATAGCTTGGCTTTGAATATGCCATGAATATTAACTCTTCCTTCCAAGCAAAGTTAGCACTTCGATGGCTGGGACCATAGTTCCCATTGCACCTAGCACCTTCTTATTGATACATGGAATGCTGATTTTTAAAATCTCAGTGCTTAATACTTAAAATGAAATTATATTCAGCATCAGCAGGGCAGTGGGAATTGCTGTTAAAATAAAAAAGCTGCAGCCACATTGATTTTCTTAGAAGCACAGGGCCTTTTAGGATTCAGAAAATCCTCTCTGGCTATGCAGTTAGGTCCTAGAGCCTCGTGGGGGTGAAGGTTGGTAGAAAGCAAAGAGAGAAGAAAGAGCCTTATGTTGCTCAGTGTAAAAGTGTCAGGAATTTCAAGAGTAATCTCTGGCAGCTCTAGAGTGTGAGAGAAGACGACGGGCACAGGTTTCAGGAGGGAGTTCATGAGCCCCAGAAACAGTGGCAAGCCGGGGATGTAGGGCCAAGATGGCATCTGAGCAGTTCAGCGGTGGGACTGTCTAGGAACCATGGGATAGCCCAGATGACTCCAGACAGCCTTCACCTGCTGGATATGTGCACCAGATATTTTGTTTTGCCCTTACTTAAAGGAAAATGTTGCTCCAGACAAGACTAAATAATGTGAGATCACTTAAATTGTACCCTCACGGGGCATTTTGCTGTGACATTATTAACTGGCTCAGTACTGCTGAGAGCTATCTGTCAAGAGATAGCAAGAGCTATAAACCCAGTTGGACCTTTGGCCAGGCAATGCCACTTACAGGAATGTATTCTAAAGAAATACATAGAAGTAAAAGCACTTTTCTAAATTAAATGTTTGTTTTCTTAGCAATGCTAGTTATAATAATAGCTAACATGTATTGGATGCTTAATATGTTCCAGAGGCTGATATAAATCCTTCACATGTACCATTAGCTCATTTAATCCTCATAATACCCCTATGAGCAAGTACTATTGCTGACCTCACCTTACAGATGAGGAAACTGAGGCAAAGTTAGGCTAAGGCATTTGCCCTATTGTCATAACTATAGAGAGTTGGATGTGGGATTTGAACCCAGAGTATCTGATTCCTCTTTGGAAGCAACCTAAGTGCCTGTGATCAGGGTAATGACAAAGACTGCCATGGCCATCCACTGGGCTGTTACAATGGAAGTGTTATGAAGTTATCTGTGTGTGTTCCACATCAATTCCCATGTCTTCTAATGTAAACACCCTGATGTTCCTTTGGGAATCATGCCTTTTGTCAACCCATGTGGCTTTCATAAGAGTGATACCTCCTTTGTATCAAGGAGTGGCACCCGACAGCCTTGAACAATCAACGTACAATGCCCCAGAAAATTCAAGCCAGGCAATGAGATTAAACTCAGGAATTCACTCATCTACTGGCAAAGGGAGACTTCCTGCTTCTGGACTCAAAGTTGTAACTATGTAAGTTGGTCAGAGGCCATGACAGAGGGAGTGTTAGCCTGAAAAGGAAGCCAGTGCTGAGGAGAGCTCATCTAGACTATATAAAGAGACAACTTCCTAATGATGGGTTTGTGAACACCTGGACCCATCCTTGCCTGAAGCTGAAGTTTTTTTTAGTTCTTCAGTCCTATTGCCATTTTTGCTCAAGTGGTTTTATACTAATTGAACAATCCTAAGTAATTCAATAAGCACAGTTTATGTCTACATGGAAATATGCAATAGCCCAGTGAAAACAAAACAAATGAATTTTGGAATCTGATTATGATATAAAAACATGCAATAAGGTATATAAAATTAGAACAAAATTTATAGTAATAGTGTCAGATTCTGTCAGCAAATGGGTTAGGTCTGTAGTGCCTAATGAACAAAGGAGGAGGAGCTGAAGAAGAGTCTGACACTGTGGAGGATTGAGGGAGGTAGCAGAAGGTGATACAGAGTCCCGAGTTTAATCCCAATTCTGCCAGTACCTGACTGAGAGCTCTTAAACATATCAACCCACTTGGTCCTCAGTTTCCCCATCTATAAAATACTGGCCTTCCATAGTTAGCTCACCTGATGTGCAGGATGTCCATTGGCCCTTAGTTTTGTCATGGGGTATCTTTTCCAGAAGCCCCTGAAACAGTCTGACACACTGTCTAGGATCCCAGTAGTCCTGGGGCTGATCCTGACTTGGGTCATATAGACTAGTATGTCTGATTTCTCTTTGCCTTTTACTATTTCTTTCTGTAAAGTGGATAGATGCAGTGAAATGTAAATTCATATAGTCCTCTCTTTCATTAAAATACTTTGAGGAAAGTTTACCAGGAATCACGTCACATGTCACTTGAACTCCTGAATCACTGATAGAAGGTCTGTATTTTGTGCTGATTTCTCCCAGTATGAGCTGGCAGTCTGTAAGCCTTTATTATTATCTTCACTTTTGCAGAGGGGTAAACTGAGACTTACTGAATTGAACTAACTTGACAAGAGTACCATCACTACAAATGGCAAAGCTGAGGCTCCAACCAAGGCAGCCTTTTCCAGAGTTCATGCTCAAAGCCACTCTGGTTAAGGAACGCTGTTGAGGGATCAGAGATTACTAGGTCAGGGCACACTGAACAGAGGTCTTTTTTTTTTTTTAATTAAGTGAGAGGCAGGGAGGCAGAGACAGATTCCCGCATGCCCCTTGACCAGGATCCATCTGACAAGCCCCTACCAGGTAATACTCTGCCTGGCTGGGCTCAGCTCTGTTGCTCAGCAACTGAGCAATTTTAGTGCCTGAGGCTGAGGCCATGGAGCCATCCTCAGCACCGGGGCCAACTTTGCTTGAATTAGTTGTGCTGTGGCTGCTGGGATGGGGGGGAGCAGGGGGAGAGGTGGAGAAGCAGATGTTAGCTTTTCTTGTGTGCCCTGACTGAGAATCAGACCCAGGACTTCCACACACTGGGCCAACACTACCACTGAGCCAACTGGCCAGGGGCAAACAGAGGTCATTTTAAAGAAATAACCCCCAAAGACCCTAATGAGGTCATAGTGGGAAAAGGAAGAATCTCAGCTGGATCTCTGACTTAACAAGGGCCTAACATTTTGAGGGTCAGGGATTCTGCTTGAGATTGAAAACCTCACTGAGACATTCATTCTGTGGCAGACAATATTCTGAAAAACCCTCTTTCAGCAAAACTTCCAGAGGCCGGATGAATGACAACAAACACACTTTTCATTGCACTGCTGAGATCATAAGAAACTGAAAAACACCCAAGTGTATCCCCAACCCAGTGGTTGGATTCAAATAATTTAACAACCAGTTATCTGCCCTAATGACTGTTTTAAATATAAAAAAAAAACGATATATCAAAAGGTAGTTTAGGCCCTGGCCAGTTGGCTCAGTGGTAGAGCATCGGGCCAGTGTGTGGAAATCCTGGGTTTGATTCCCAGCCAGGGCACACAGGAGAAGTGCCCATCTGCTTCTCCACCCCTCTCCTTTCTCTCTATCTCTCTCTTCCCCTCCCACAGCCAAGGCTCCATTGGAGCAAAGTTGGCCCAGGCGCTGAGGGTGGCTCCATTGCCTCTACCTCAGGCACTAGAATGGCTCCGGTTACAATGGAGCAATGCCCCAGATGGGCAGAGCATCACCCCCTGGTGGGCATGCCTGGTATATCTCTGTTGGGCATATATGAGAGTCTGTCTCCCTGCTTCTCACTTCAGGAAAAAAAAAGGTAGTTTATTATTTCATGTATTTAATACTTAAGAATAATAAAAGAGGTACACAAAAGTAGATTATAAGAGTTTTAAAATATTAATGAAAACATAAATAACACCTGACAAAAGACAGTAAAACTATTAAGATATTTCCAATGACAGCTTGTCACCCCCTGTTTTTTTTGGCACTTTTTATATGTTTGTTTACTGAAGTAACAAATGCAAGGGAACTGAAATGTGGTATTTAATCAAAAGTATAATGAGTTTTATGAGATGAATAAATATTACAAGCATAGTCCTGTTAAATTTTTTTCACCTATGGACAAAATGAACATTAATCACTACAGGTGCTTAGAATACAGTGTTGCACAGATGAACGTTAAAAAAGAATATGGAATATAAATTTGTGATTTCCACATTGGGTGGTTGCCCAGGCACCCACCTTAGAGAGAACCCTGATTGTAAGTGCCATTTTAACAACTGGTTCGCCAAACTCAACAAAAAAATTAGGTACTGGTTCTGCCAAACTGGTGCGAATCAGGAATCCCACTACTGTATTTCCTCATATTTAATGGTAACTTGCTGGATTTCTTGTGGCTGGTAATTTTTCTCTTTTTGTGGTTTGAATGTTTGGTTTCACTCTCTACTGCTTAATAGAATTTCTGCTGAGAAGTCTGATGATAACATAATGCTACTTTCTTCTTTTCCCTGGCTGCCTTGAGAATTCTTTCTCTGTCATTAATTTCACAGTGTTTTTTTTTAATTCAGTGAGAGGAGGGGAGGCACAGACTCCTGCATGCACCCCAACCAGGATCCACCCAGCAAGCCCATTTGGGGCAATGCTCTGCCCATATGGGGCGTTGTTCCGTTGCTCAGTAACCAAGCTCTTCTTAGCACCCGAGGCAGAACCCATGGAGCCATCCTCAGCGTCCAGGGCCAACTCGCTCCAATCAAGCCATGGCTGCAGGAGAGGAAGAGAGAGAAAAAGAGAGAGAAGTGAGAGGGGGAGGGGTGGAGAAGCAGATGGTCACTTTTCCTGTGTATCCTGACCAGGAATCAGACCCAAGACATCCACATGCCAGGCCAGGCCAACACTCTACCACTGAGCCAACCTGCTGGGACCAGTTTTAGACAGTTTTAATACAATGTGCCATGGAGAAAGCCTCTTTGAATTGAGGTAACTAGGTGTTCTGTTTGCATCTTGGATTCGAGGATCTAGCTCTTTCCATAGCTTTGGGTAGTTCTTATCAATTACTTATTTGACTAGGCTCTAAGTTTTCTTCTCCCTCTCTTCTTCTAGTCTGTATTTTACTGCTCTTTCTGGTAAAAGTCAGATAGTTCTTACAGTTTTCTCAAAAAAAAAAAATTTTTTTTTATATTTTTCCGAAGCTGGAAACGGGGAGGCAGTCAGGCAGACTCCCGCATGCGCCCGACTGGGATCCACCCAGCATGCCCACCAGGAGGCGATGCTCTGCCCATCTTGGGGCGTCGCTCTGCCGCAATCAGAGCCATTCTAGCGCCTGAGGCAGAGGCCACAGAGCCATCCTCAGCGCCCGAGCAAACTTTGCTCCAATGGAGCCTTGGCTGCAGGAGGGGAAGAGAGAGACAGAGAGGAGAGGGGGAGGGGTGGAGAAGCAGGTGGGTGCTTCTCCTGTGTGCCCTAGCTGGGAATCGAACCCGGGACTTCCGCATGCCAGGCCGACGCTCTACCACTGAGCCAACCGGCCAGGGCCTCAATTTTTTTTAATGCTCAAATCTCTCTCTTCTTTCCTCTGCATCATTTCTTGATTTCTATCTTAAATACCACTAATTCATTCCTTTCCCACATCTAGTTAGCTCTACTTCCTGTACTCACTACTTCATTCTTGATCATTTTTATTGAGTTCCTAATCTCTAGAATTTGTTTCTTTGTTATTTATGTTTCCATCTCTTTGGGAAGCTACTCATTTTGCTTATTGATTTTTCTGAGTGTATTAAATTGCCTGTCTGTATTTTCTCGCATCTCATGGAGTATTTTCAGAACTGCAATCTCGAATTCCCTGTCATTTATATCATATTTTCATGTATTTAAGTATGTTTTCTGGAGATTTCTTTTATGTTCTGGAGATTTCTTTTTTTTCTCTACTTTTAAGTAGAGAAGGGGAGATAGACAGCCTCCTACATGCACCCTGACAAGGATCCACCCAGCAACCCCCAACAAGGGCCAATGATCGAATCAATGGAACTATCCTTTGCAAATGTGGCCAATGCTTGAACCAACTGAGTTACCCTCAGCAGCCAGGGGCAATGCTCAAACCAGTCGAGCCATGGGTTGTGAGAGGGGGAAGGAAAAAAGGGGAAAGGGAACGGTCACTTTTCATGTGTGCCGTGACTGGGGATAGAATCTGGGACATCCATACACTGCGCTGATGCTGTACCCACTCTGGAGATTTATTTTCTTTCTGAGCTGCCTCGCTAGATTGGTTATGCATTTATGCATGGTATTTGATGGATTCCTTCTGTCTATGCATCTATGTATGTCATTTCTCTAGCACAGGGGTTGGGAACCTTTTTGGCTGAGAGAGCCATGAATGCCACATATTTTAAAATGTAATTCCGTGAGAGCCATACAATATATTTATCACTAAATACAAGTAAATATGTGCATTTTATGTAAGACCAACACTTTTAAAGTACAATGTCTCTGAATTCTTTTTAATAACGTAGTTATGCTGTTGCTAACCAATGATGAATAAAATACTTCCTACCAGTAATGTGATTACTGGTGCTGCATAGTTTTGCTGATGGCTTTGTAGTCTGGTTGATACATGGTGAGGTTAAGCTTCATGCAGGCGTTGAGACTTCCATCTGTTAAACGTGATTGTAGGTTGGTCTTAATGTTCTTTAGATGTGAGAAAGACTGTTCACATGCATACACAGAGCCAAACATTGTCAGTACAGCAATAATCATATGCTGCAGTGTATGGTATGTGACGGGAAGCGTGTTCCAAGTTTTGACAATCAGCTGGTCCGTGGGTTGAAGTTTTTTCATTTCTCCCCACTTGTGTTTGCTCTCCAACTCTGCTTGCTGTCGTGCAGTCTTCCCAAGTCTTCATTCAGTGACTTAAACTTATTCATCCACATGTCTGAGGCCTTCAGGTCAGCAGCTTGTAGCTCAAAATCTCTGACGGAGACACCGGGGATGTAACTCAGGTTGGCGCTGTCCACTGCACACTTGTGTGGATGGGTGATTAACTTAAAAAGATGAGTGCGCTCATGAAATTCTCCAAAGCACGCTTTGAATGACTGCAGGAAATTAGATGTGAAGCCCGCTAGCTGCTGGAGATCAAGATGTTGAGCAGGGTCACTTGCTGTGCATACATCTTTAAACTCTCCCAGTTTTTCAAAGTGTAGTAAATGACCTGTTTCAATGTCAGCAATGAAGAGTTCCAGCTTGTTTTCAAATGCAAACACTGCTTGTTGAAGGGATAAGTCTGTATTTCCAATGCCTTGCCTTTTCTCATTGAGCTGGTTCAGATGTTCAGTCATGTCCACGAAATAGAAATTCAGGAACCACTCAGTGTTAGCAAACTCAGGATGCTCGGCATTTTTCATTTCAAGAAAAGTACAGATTTTGCTCAGATAAGCCGCGAAACAGCTGAGCACCTTCCCTCTTGACAACCAATGCACATTGCTGTACAGAAGCAGACCAGGGTAATTATTCCCAATTTCATCCAGCAGTGTTTTAAACTGGCGATCATTTAAAAGCTCAGGCAACAATAAAGTTGACCACCCAAATGACCAGCGACATCATGTCACCAAGCTGCTCACCACACATCTAAGCACAAAGCGCCTCCTGATATAGGATGCAGTGAAAACTTAGGATGGGTCTCTTTTCATGTTCACGAAGAAGCGCTACAAATCCTCTGTTTTTCCCCACCATGCAAGGAGCACCATCAGTACACACTGAAATAAGTTTATCTATTGGTAGATTTCTTTCTTTCTTTTTTTTTTTGTGTGTATTTTTCTGAAGCTGGAAACAGGGAGGCCAGACAGACTCCCGCATGTGCCCGACCGGGATCCACCCAGCATGCCAACCAGGGGGCGATGCTCTGTCCATCTGGGGCATCGCTCTGTTGCGACCAGAGCCACTTTAGCACCTGAGGCAGAAGCCATAGAGCCATCCCCAGCGCCCGGGCCATCTTTGCTCCAATGGAGCCTTGGCTGTGGGAGGGAAAGAGAGAGACAGAGAGGAAGGAGAGGGGGAGTGGTGGAGAAGCAGATGGGCGCTTCTCCCGTGTGCTCTGACCGGGAATTGAACCCGGGACTTCACATGCCAGGCCGACGCTCTAATACTGAGCCAACTGGCCAAGGCTAGTAGATTTCTTTCTGTAGTGAACTAAGTGAAAGACTTGAATAAATCTTCCCCTCTTGTTGTCTCTTTCATAGGCAAAACAGCAAGACTTTCCTCACGCAGTGTATCACCGACAGCATACCTTGCAATCACGCTGAACTGGGATAAATGGCTTGCATCTGTTGACTCATCCAAAGCGAGAGAAAAGAATGGTGCTGCCTTTATGTCCTTCACTTGTGTTGCCTCAATTTGATTGCCATCATGATGGTACAATCGTGAACAGTTCTTGCCAACAGAGGCATGTCTTTTATTTGTTTGATTATCTTGTCTTTATCGGAAAAGTCATCAAAAAGTTCATTGGCAACATCAAGCATGAATGTTTTGGCATACTCCTCATCTGTGAATGGCTTTCCGTTTCTCACAATTGCTAAAGCACCAGAAAAGCTAGCTGAATTCCAGTCACCTTGTTGGGTCCTGCCGGGGTCCAGCCCCGGGGGGGATCCAGGGGTCCCACAGGAAGAGACGGCGTTGGCGAAATCGAGTGAGAGAGCCGAATTCTTTATTCTCTGGTTAGCATTTACTGCCAGGCATCTCCACTAAAATGCTAGTACAGCTTTTTTATACACACACACTAAGTTACAATCACATGGTATTTTGAATACATCATTGTTCTAATTTCACTGTGGTTACATATTTCCAGATAACAGTTTAATTCATATCTATAAACTACAAGTCAGGTGGTAAGTTATTCAAAGTACAGTTATACAATAACTTGAATAGTAATAACAATATTGGTACAAAATTCTAAAAGATTAGTACTAATTAATAACTCTATTTTACTGTTGTTGTGAGTCGAGGGCGCAGAAAGAGTTAGCAGACGAAATCATCAAGGGCTAGCAAAAGGACCACCGCTTGCTCAGGCAAATGGCCTTGAGTTCATGCAGTGTCCTAATTCTTTTTTCACGGGATTACAAAAGGCCTGCTATAAGAAACTGACATAGTATCAAGAGTAACTTTCGCCCAAAGATACATAGAGCGCATCTGCAAGATAGCTAGCAGCAACACAATATCAGAAGGCATTAGTTGCTACTGCTGCTATGAATCCCACCACATTTCTCTCCTTATTCTAGGCAAATACAAAAATCTCATGAGAACGTTTCACTGAGAAAAGCCCAGCAACTGTCTTCAGTGACAAAACAAGTCTTTTAACAAAACATTCTTTACTTGCCGGCTGCACTCCTATCCAAGGCTGCGCAACAGGCCACTTCACTACACTTTACCTAAGATTCTAATGTCTAGTTAAACTTTATTCATTACTATATTCATACACTAGTTAAGTTCTAACTTTATTCTTTCTAACATGATTAATAAGAAATTCTTCTACAAACTTAACCCTTTATGAGGAATATCATGGCCAGCCTCTTATGTTTATGAGCCCAGTTCAAGGGGCTTACAGGCTTTTCTGTGGAACTTACACCTTCTGTCTCATTTCCAAAGAAATTACTACAAATCTACAGGGAAAGCACAGTACTATTATCCCTGTGCTACAAATAATAGCATACACCCAGAAAAGGGGGGATATAAGGCCAGATTAATTCAAAAGGTCAAAGGGGGGAGTATCGTTGTGCCTTTCCTTTGTGGTGACTTTGTCACCCCACAGCCATTGGTCTTCACTGCAGTGATTTTGTCACCCCGCAGCCATTGGTCTTCACTGCAGTAACTTTGTCACTCTGCAGCCATTGGTCTTCTCTGCTGTGACTTTGTCAATCAGCAGTTTTTGATCTTCTTCTGCTGTGACCTTGTCAGCCAGCAGTTGTGGGTCTTCTCCTGCTGTGACCTTGTCAGCCAGCAGTTGTGGGTCTTCTCCTGCTGTGGCCTTGCCAGCCAGCAGTCGTTGATCGGCTCCCGACAGGGTCCAAACATGGAGTTGCTGCTGACTAGCTTGCACTCTGCACAGTAGCTCTTGACATGCTTTCTTCCTGTTGTCCCCCGCTGGATATTTCGATGCAAATGTATGGCGTGTGTTGAAGTGCCGCTTTATATTTTACTGTTTCATTGATGCATAGTAGACACACTGCAGAACCTGCTCTCTCCACAAAGGAGAATTCCTCTGTCTAATCCTGCTGAAAAGTACGATACTCCTCATCTTTTTTCTTTTAGCCATCTTCTTTGTCAAAAGGGATTCTGCGGACCTGAAGATGGCCGCGGAGTAGGCAAATGCACAGACTCCCAGCTCTCACCACCAAACTGGAATACAAACAGTTTAGAAACAATCAGCATGAAAAACCAACTCTGGACTACAAGAACAGCTCTCAGAAACCAAGGAGCAAAGAAGAAGTCACAACAAACCTGGTAGGGAGCACCTGAATCTCCCCTGCTTACAGGAACGGGGGGGGGGGGAGGGTGAGGCTGAGAGCCCAGAGGGACTCTCACTCCAGGGTAAAGAGCAGAATATACTGCTCACAGCCACTTGCCTGGCGACCAGGGAGCGAGGTGTGTTGAAAGGACCAGCTTATCTTCCAAGTGGAAAGGGGAGAGAGAGGGACAGACAGTGAGGGGCAAAGGAATGCAGGGGACAACCTAAAAAGTTGACTCATCCAGTGCTGGAGGCGGCCATAGCTGGGGGAGGGACTGAACCTTCTACAAAACAAAAAACTAAATTACTTCCAGATCACAGATCTCCAGACATCTCTCCAGTTCCATTCAGCACAACAAGACACAGCTGAAAACAAGAAGTGGGGAGGAGGGGCAGTAACTCAAGTCTCCATGGAGATCTGAGATACACCTCCCCCTACTGAAGCTGCGAAAAAACCCTGCCCCCAGAGAGATTAATTGGTAGAAGAGGCCTTCAGAGTCTCAGGTTACACCCACCACATTCCTGGATACAATTTCAAGGAACTCCCTGCTGAGATCAGTAAACAAGACTATCACCTGTTAAGAAAACAAACAAATCAAGACTTCGAAGCAGCCCAAATCCGAAAGTGGATTACAAATAATAGCTGATGCCAACCCAAGAAGACCTAGAAATAACACAATTGAAAACTGGAGACAGACGACATGAAGCCTAGACTCAACCAGCTCTACAAACAAAACACCCAAACACAGACCTAATGAGAAGACAAAAAAGTGCAATCCAAATGAAATCACAAGAGAAACCTTCAGGAGATGAACTGAGTGATATGGAAATAACCAAACTTCCGGATGCGGAGTTCAAAATAATGATTGTAAGGATGCTTAGGGATCCTAGAACAACAATGGGTGGTCATTACAAACACCTAAATAAATAGCAAGTATAAAAAAAGGATATTGAAATATTAAAAAAAGAATCAGTTGGAGATGACAAATACAGTATCAGAAATGAAGACCACAATGAAAGGAATTAAAAATAGGATGGATAGAGCTGAGGATCGAATCAGTGAGTTGGAGGACAACTTGAATGAAGGCAAGAAAGCAGAGAAGAAAAAAGAAAAGAGACTCAAAAAGTCTGAGGAAACTCTTAGAGAGCTCTGCGACAACATGAAGAGAAATAACATCCGCATCATAGAGGTTCCTGAACAAGAAGAGAAAGAACAAGGGATAGAGACTTTGTTCAATCATATCATAGCAGAAAACTTGCCTAAGTTAATGCAGGAGAAACTCTCACAAGTACAAGAAGCACAGAGAACTACATTAAAGAGAAACCCAAAGAAACCTACACCAAGACACATCATAATTAAAATACCAAAGCTGAGTGATAGAGAAAATATTAAAAGCTGCAAGAGAAAAAAAAGCTATCACCTACAAAGGAGCCCCCATAAGGATGACACCCGACTTCTCCACAGAAACACTTGAGGCCAGAAGGGAATGGCAAGAAATATTCAAAGTAATGCAGAACAAGAACCTACAACCAAGACTACTTTAACCAGCAAGGCTATCATTTAAAATCGAAGGAGAAATAGAAAGCTTCCCAGACAAAAAAAAAAAAAATTCAAGGAATTCATTACAACCAAACCAATGCTGCAGGAAATGTTAAGGGGCCTGTTGTAAACAGATCAAAGTGGAAAAAGAATATAGCAAAAAAGGAATACAGCTTTAAAGAATAAAATGGCAATAAACAACTCCATATCATTAACCTTAAATGTAAATGGATTAAATGAGCTAATCAAAAGACATAGAGTAGCTGCATGGATAAGAAAACAGGACCCGCCCTGGCCGGTTGGCTCAGCGGTAGAGCGCCGGCCTAGCGTGCGGAGGACCCGGGTTCGATTCCCGGCCAGGGCACACAGGAGAAGCGTCCATTTGCTTCTCCACCCCTCCGCCGCGCTTTCCTCTCTGTCTCTCTCTTCCCCTCCCGCAGCCAAGGCTCCATTGGAGCAAAGATGGCCCGGGCGCTGGGGATGGCTCTGTGGCCTCTGCCTCAGGCGCTAGAGTGGCTCTGGTCGCAAGATGGCGACGCCCAGGATGGGCAGAGCAACGCCCCCCTGGTGGGCAGAGCATCGCCCCTGGTGGGAGTGCCAGGTGGATCCCGGTCGGGCGCATGCGGGAGTCTGTCTGACTGTCTCTCCCTGTTTCCAGCTTCAGAAAAATGGAAAAGAAAAAAAAAAAAAAAAAAAAGAAAACAGGACCCATACATATGCTGTCTACAAGAGACACACCTTAAAACAAAAGATGCACATATACTGAAGATAAAAGGATGGAAAAAAAACATTTCATGCAAATGGAAATGAAAAAAAAGCTGGGTAGCAATACTTATATCACACAAAATGGACTTTAAAACAAATGCTATAGTAAGAGATAAAGAAGGCCACTACATAATGATAAAGGGAGCAATCCAACAGGAAGATGTAACTATTATAAATATCTATGCACCTAATATAGGAGCACCTAAATATATAAAGCAGACTTTGATGTATATAAAGGGTGAGATCAACAGTAATACTATAATAGTAGGGGATTTCAATACCCCACTAACATCACTAGATAGATCCTCAAGAAAGAAAATTAACAAAGAAACAGCAGATTTAAAGGACACACTAGATCAACTCAATTTAATAGATATCTTCAGAACCTTTCACCCTAAAGCAGCAGAATATACATTCTTTTCAAGTGCTCATGGTACATTCTCTAGGATAAACCACATATTAGGGCACAAAAGTGGTCTCAACAAATTTAAGAAGATTGAAATCATATCAAGCACTTTCTCTGATCACAAGGGCATGAAACTAGAAATGAACCACAACAGAAAAGCTCAAAAATTCTCAAACACATGGAAACTAAATAGCAGGTTGTTAAATAATGAATGGATTAAGAATGAGATCAAAGAAGAAATAAAAAAATTCCTAGAACCAAATGACAATGAGCATACAACAACTCAAAATTTATGGGACACAGCAAAATCAGTACTGAGAGGGAAGTTCATAGCACTACAGGCACACTTTTTAAAAAACTAGAAAAAGCTCTAATAAACAACTTAACCCTGCATCTAAAAGAACTAGAAAAAAAACAGCAAGTAAAGCCTAAATGTAGTAGAAGTAAGGAAATAATAAAGATCAGAGCAGAAATAAATGACATAGAGGCTAAAGAAACAATACAGAGGATCAATGAAACTAGGAGCTGGTTCTTTGAAAAGGTAAACAAGATCGATGAACCTTTAACTAGACTCACCAAGAAAAAAAGAGCCTGACCTGTGGTGGCGCAGTGGATAAAGCGTTGTCCTGGAAATGCTGAGGTCACCAGTTCGAAACCCTGGGCTTGTCTGGTCAAGGCACATATGGGAGTTGATGCTTCCAGCTCCTCCCCCCCTTCTGTCTCTCCTCTGTCTCTCCCTCTCCTCTCTAAAATGAAAAAAAAAAAATTTTAAGCCTGACCAGACGATGGCGCAGTGGATAGAGCCTCTGGAATGCAGAGGACCCAGGTTCAAGACCCCGAGGTCACCAGCTTGAGCATGGGCTCATCTGGTTTGAGCAAAAGCCCACCAACTTGAACCTAAGGTCACTGGCTCCAGCAAGGGGTTACTCGGTCTGCTGAAGGCTCGCAGTCAAGGCACATATGAGAAAGCAATCAATGAACAACTAAGGTGTTGCAATGTGCAATGAAAAACTAATGATTGATGCTTCTCATCTTTCTCCATTCCTGTCTGTCTGTCCCTGTCTATCCCTCTCTCTGACTCACTCTCTGTCTCTGTAAAAAATAAATAAATAAATAAAAATTTTAAAAAAATTAAAAAAAGAAAAGAAAAAAAGAGAGGACTCAAATAAATAAAATTAGAAATGAGAGTGGAGAAATAACAACTGACACAACAGAAATACAAAATATTGCAAGAAAATACTATGAAGAACTGTATGCCAAAAAACTAGACAACCTAGATGAAATGGACAAATTCCTTGCAACATACAATCTTCCAAAAATCAATCTGGAAGAATCAGAAAATCTAAACAGACTGATTACACCAAATGAGATTGAAACAGTTATCAAAAAACTCCCAACAAAGAAAAGTCCGTGGCCTGATGGCTTCACAAGTGAATTCTACCAAATATTCAAAGAAGAACTAACTCCTATCCTTCTCAAGCTATTTCAAAAAATTCAAGAGGAAGGAAGACTTCCAAGCTCCTTTTATGAGGTGAGCATAATTCTGATTCCAAAAGCAGGTGAAGACAACACAAAGAAAGAAAATTATAGAGGCCAATATCCCTGATGAATATAGATGCTAAAATCCTCAACAAAATATTAGCAAACCAGATCCAACAATATATGGAAAAAATCATACACCATGATCAAGTGGGATTTATTCTGGGGAGGCAAGGCTGGTACAATATTTGCAAATCAATGTGATTCATCACATAAACAAAAGGAAGGAGAAAAACCACATGATAATTTCAATAGATACAGAAAAAGCATTTGATAAAATCCAGCACTCGTTCATGATCAAAACTCTCAGCAAAGTGGGAATACAGGAAACATACCTCAACATGATAAAAGCCATCTATGACAAACCCACAGCCAACATCATACTCAATGGGCAAGAATTAAAAGCAATCCCCTTAAGATCAGGAACAAGGCAGGGGTGCCCCCTTTCACCACTCTTATTCAACATAGTCCTGGAAGTCCTAGCCACAGCAATCAGACAAGAAGAACAAATAAAAGGCATTCAAGTTAGAAAAAAAGTAAAACTATCATTATTTGTAGATGATATGATATTGTATATAGAAAACCCTAAAGTCTCAGTCAAAAGACTACTGGACCTGATAAATGAATTCAGCAAAGTGGCAGGATATAAAATTAATACTCAGAAATCAGAGGCATTTTTATAAGCCAACAATGAACAGTCAGAAAGAGAAATTAAGGAAACAATCCCCTTCACTATTACAACCAAAAAAATAAAATACCTCGGAGTAAATTTAACCAAGGAGACTAAAGACTTGTACTCAAAAAATTATAAAACACTGATAAAAGAAATCAAGGAAGATACAAACAAGTGGAAGCACATACTGTGCTCATGGTTAGGAAGAATAAACATTAAAATGTTTATATTACCCAAAGCAATCTATAAGTTCAATGCAATACCAATTAAAATACCAATGACATACTTCCAAGATATAGATCATATATTCCAAAAATTTATATGGAACCAAAAAAGAACACGAATAGCTTCAGCAATCTTAAAAAAGAAGAATAAAGTAGGAGGTATCATACTTCCTGATATCAAATTATACTACAAGGCCATTGTACTCAAAACAGCCTGGTACTGGCATAAGAACAGGCATATAGATCAATGGAATAGAATAGAGAACTCAGAAATAAACCCACAGCTCTATGGGCAACTGATATTTGACAAAGGAGATAAGGAAATACAATGGAGTAAAGACAGCCTCTTTAATAAATGGTGTTGGGAAAATTGGACAGCTATCTGCAAAGAAAATGAAACTAGACCACCAACTTACACCATTCACAAAAATAAAATGGATAAAAGACATAAATGTAAGCCATGAAACCATAAGCATCTTAGAAGAAAACATAGGCAGTAAGCTCTCCGACATCACTCGGAGCAATATATTTGCTGATTTACCTCCCCAGGGAAGTGAAATTAAGACAGGATAAACAAATGGGACTATATTAAACGAAAAAGTTTTTGCACATCTAAAGATAGTAAGAACTATAGAATAAAAAGACATACTACACAATGGGAGAACATATTTGACAATACATCTGATAAGGGGTTAATAACCAAAATTTATAAAGAACTTGTAAATCTCAACACCAGGAAGACAAACAATCCAATCAAAACATGGGAAAAAGAAATGAATAGACACTTCTCCAATGAGGACATACAGATGGCCAATAGGCATATGAAAAGATGCTCAATATCATTCATCATTAGAGAAATGCAAATTAAAACCACAATGAGATATCACCTCACACCAGTCAGAATGGCGCTCATCAACAAAACAATACAGAATAAGTGCTGGCGAGGATGTGGAGAAAAGGGAACCCTCCTGCACTGCTGGTGGGAATGCAGACTGGTGCAGCCTCTGTGGAAAACTATGGAGATTCTTCAAAAAATCGAAAATCGAACTGCCTTTTGACTGAGCTATCCCACTTTTAGGAATATACCCCAAGAACACCATAGACCTGCTCCAAAACGAGAAATGCACCCCCATGTTTGTGGCAGCATTGTTCACAATAGCGAAGATCTGGAAACAGCCCAAGTGTCCATCAGTGGACGAGTGGATTAAAAAGCTTTGGTACATATATACTATGGAATACTACTCAGTTGTAAGAAATGATGACATCGGATCATTTACAATAACATGGATGGACCTTGATAACATTATATGGAGTGAAATAAGTAAATCAGAAAAAACTAAGAACTACATGAATCCATACATAGATGGGACATAAAAAGGAGACTCAGAGACATGGACAAGAATGTGATGGTAACGGGGGGGGGGGGGGGAATGGGGCGAGGAAGGAGAGAAACGTGGTGGGGAGGGGCACAAAGAAAACTAGGTAGAAGGTTACGGAAGACAATTTGACTGGGTGAGGGGTATACAGCATAATCAAATGTCAAAATAATCTGGAGATGCTTTCTCTCAACATATGTACCCTGATTTATCAATGTCACTGCATTAAATTTAATAATAATAAAAAAGGGTTTCTGCAATTAGCTAGCTGACTACTTTATTAAAAAAAGTAAAGTTTACTTCCTGACCTCACAACAACCTGTGTAAGTTACACATTATCCAATAAAAATTTGGTATTGTCCCAGAGGACAGCTGTGATTGGCTCTAGCCACCAGCAAACATGAATATGAGCAGTAGGAAATGAATGGATTGTTAATACATGAGAATGTTTTATATTTTTAACATTATTTTTTTAATTAAAGATTTGTCTGCAAGCCAGATGCAGCCATCAAAAGAGCCACATCTGTCTCGTGAGCCATAGGTCCCTGACCCCTGTTCTAGCAGATGAACAGAGGTCTATTATTTACCAGTAGGTGGTGCTGAATCACAAGTTTTTAGTTCTGTGAAATCCCAGTGTATCCCCACAGTCCACACAGCCATCCCTGTAGCTATAATGCATGGGAGTGGGGGGAGGCTTGGGGAACCAGCCAGTATTTTGTTTTGTTTTGTCCCCTCCCAGTAATGGTGACGTCCACGGGGTCCCTCCTGCACCCTGACCCTGGTCACAGAGTGCACGCTTTGCTCAATAAAAAACGTGATTCTGTAGTACCCATTACCAGTTGTGTAGATAATGTGCTCTACAACCCAACAGTAAAGGCAAAAAGAGGTGTGCTCTAGGAGGCTACAGGACTATAGTGCTCTGTGGCTTTGTTTGGATGCTGACCATGCAATAACCATGGCCACACCTCTGTCTTTGTGCTGCTTGCTTCTGCAGGAATGCCCATAGAATCTCTTGGCTTTTCCCAGCTGAAGGGAGTGCAGCCACAACTGCAATCTCCCCCTCTCCAGACTAAGGCCCGCTGTTAGCTCCTAGCTGCAGGGCTGTGTCAATGGATGGTTCCAGCTCCCCTCCTTTTTCACCTCTACTGTTTGCCCCCACCTGCCCACTCTTAGATATTTCAATGTGCAGATCCTCAGCTGTCTGTGGATTGAGCAGGGAAATTCTTTGAGTTATATCTGTTCAAATTGTTGAAACTTCAACGAGACATCAAAGGGATCTCACACCACCATCCCTCTCTATGGGTCTTGTTTTTTATGCATTCAATCACGTTCTCTTTTTTTATAGGAGCATTGAGACCACTGAATTCTCTGTTGCTTTGATCGGTTGCCGTGGGAGCCCCATCTGAGTTGGACTCCCCCATGGGCCTGGACACTTCTGTGCCCCAATTTCTTATTCTGCAGGCAGGGCTGCCCAACAGTATGTACACTGTGACCACCATTCCCTGGTGGTTCCACTTTTGCTCTGGGAAGGGCAACCCAATAGGTATGCACACTAGTGAACTGGTGTGGGTGAGCTTCAGCACTCTATTGGCCTATTGGATCTAGCTCCATGTAGGGGAGGGGGAGCTGTGTGTATCCACTATAGCACATTCTTGCCCATACTAAAGCTAGTTCAGGGAGGGTACATGACTGGGGACACACTACTGCATCCTTGCAGGTCAACCAGAGCACCCAGATGGAGCTCCCACCTGTGCTGTCCATGAGCAAGAAGAATGCAAATAGTGGTGCTCACTGGCTTCTCCAATCCTGGTGGGTTCCCTCTGACTCTGTAGAGACCCTGCAGTTCTCCATCTCTATGCATCTCTTATCTGTGATGCTATAGCTGTTGAGTTGTCCCTCAGTTCTCTCTCAGGAGGAATTGCTCTATAGATGTGAATTTGGTATGTTCATGAAAAGGGGTGAGCTCCATGTCCTCTTATCCTGCCATTTTAGACCCACCTCTGAAATTGCTTTTTAAAAGAAAGTAATAGTAATAAAGTAAGTGTATAGATACTTACTATTTTAAATAACTTTCTATGCCAACTGCCCAGGCAGGATTCTCTGTTTTGGGGACAATGGCTCAGTGAATGTAGATGAAGGTGTTACCCTTTGGAGTCCACTCTGGGGGCACCTGGAGGTTGTGAGGGCTCTGAACAAACTAGGGCACAGCTATCTCTGAAAAAAAAATGTTATGAGGTTGTGCATAACATAAACTTAATAGTAACCTCACAATGGCAGGGTAAGGAGCACCACTGCTGGTGGACAGATCAGACTTTCCAAGGCTCTTACCTCCCAAAGTTTAAAAGCAGAAATCCTAAGAAAACTCCCAGGGTTCCTGTGCAATTTAGGGAAGAGCAGAGCCTACTTAATAAGGCATTTTGGGACCCATGGGGTTAATTAGAAGCAAATTAAAGCTTTGTGCTGCAAATTGCTGGGGCAGATGACTGACTCTGGGCCCTTTCTTAGGTGAGTTAGAACTGGGTTTTGTTAGAGCTTCGAAGATATTGCTATGGACTGAACTGTCCCTTACCCCAAATTCTTATGTTGACTCCTTAAACCCCCAGTGTGCTGACATTTATAGATGAGGCCTTTAGCAGGTAATTAGGTTTAGATGAGGTCATAAGGATGGAACCCTCATGATGGGATTTGTACCCTTCTAAAAAGACATACCATAGAGCTTTCTTCCTCTCCACTTGTGCACAGAGGTCATGTGAACATACAGCAAGCTGGTGGCCAACTACAAGTCAACAAGAGAGGCCTAACCAGAAACTAGCCAGGCTGGCACCCTAATCTCAGACTGCCAGCCTCTAGAAACAGTAAGAAAATAAATGTGTGTTGTTTCAGCAACCTGTCCATAGTATTAAAACAGGCATGGTCCGTGCAGGTTAAAACAGGCATGGTCCTGGCCCTGGCCGGTTGGCTCAGTGGTAGAGCCTCGGCCTGGCGTGCGGAAGTCCCGGGTTTGATTCCTGGCCAGGGCACACAGGAGAAGCGCCCATCTGCTTCTCCACGCCTCCCCCTCTCCTTCCTCTCTGTCTCTCTTTTCCCCTCCCGCAGCCAAGGCTCCATTGGAGCAAAGATGGTCCGGGCGCTGGGATGGCTCCATGGCTTCTGCCTCAGGTGCTAGAGTGGCTCTGGTCACAACAGAGCATCGCCCCCTGCTGGGTGTGCCGGGTGGATCCCGGTTGGGCGCATGTGGGAGTCTGTCTGACTGCCTCCCCGTTTCCAGCTTCAGAAAAATACAAAAACAAAACAAAACAAAAAAACAGGCATGGTCCTGACTCATAGGGACTGTCCCTTTTCTGAGCTATCAAGAGATAGACGAGGGTGTTTTTCAGGGCTCCTCCAGCTTGGCAGTGCTTGAACGCCAACATTTATTTTCCTAGTACTATGAAGCTACTGAAAACTCTGCTCAGCTTCTTAGCCTTTGATCTGCTCTTACCTGTTGGGTTTCTTAGAGTCTGTCCCTATATATATGCAGTTTAGCCATCTGCCAATTACAGTACTGGAGTGCAATTTCAATGGACAATTTTTGAGTCATTTCTCTTTAGTTCCCTCCTGAGATTTTGCTCCTAAAGTTCCAGACTCAGACCTACTCAACCAGTGAGCCGGGATTTTCTGCTTGGGCTCTATGATCCTTTGCACACAATAAGAAATACTCTCAGAAAAAAAGCTGTGAATGAACATGGAGCTCACTAGAGCTCACTTTGTAGTTTTTTCTCAAGGACAGTAGCCTGTTTAATCCTGTTAGTTGCTCTTTAATACCTTCAAACAGTCATTTTACATGTTCTGTCCATGTTCCATTATTGTTTTCAGTGGAAAGATTGATTCTGTGTGTTAAGACCTGAATAGGAATTCCTATACTTGTAATTTAAGATTCAACACAAGAGTGACTTCCCTTGTGGAGTCTTTCCTGATTCTGTTCCCGTTGAGTCGGATTATCATCCTCTCAACTAGAACTTTTTCTTGTTGCCATAGCACCCAGCACATACCTCTACCATTCCCCTTATTAAATAACACTTTTATGGAACAACTGTCTTTCCAATATACTATGAAGTGTCTTAGAATAAATATAGGATATTAATAATTTCTTGTACCACTTCCCTCCAACTACTGCTGTCACTCCCATGTCTGAAAAATTTCTTTTAAGACCTAACCATCTTCATGGTCTATCAGTTTTCTCCCCACATCCTCCAACATTTTCTTTTTTATTTATTTATTTATTTATTTATATTTTTTTTATAGAGACAGAGAGAGAGAGTCAGAGAGAGGGACAGACAGGGACAGACAGACAGGAACAGAGAGAGATGAGAAGCATCAACCATCAGTTTTTCGTTGCGCGTTGCGACACCTTAGTTGTTCATTGATTGCTTTCTCATATGTGCCTTGACCGTGGGCCTTCAGCCGACCAAGTAATCCCTTGCTCAAGCCAGCAACCTTGGGTCCAAGCTGGTGAGCTTTTGCTCAAACCAGATGAGCCCGCGCTCAAGCTGGTGACCTCAGGGTCTCGAACCTGGGTCCTTCCGCATCCCAGTTCAACGCTCTATCCACTGTGCCACCGCCTGGTCAGGCCCTCCAACATTTTCTTGAATCTACTCCCACCATACTACAAAAACTTACATTACTGTGGTCCTTGACAATTTCCATATTACCAAATCCAATGGTGAATTCTCTGTTCATCTCTCTTGACATAGTAGCAGCATTTGGCACACCTGATCACTCTCTTAAGGATCCCCTGCCCCACCTGGTTTCCCTATTTTCCTTCATCTCATCAACCTCTAAACATAGCAGGACCTCAGTGTTCATTCCTCAGCCCTCTTTTCTATCTATAGTACATTTCCTCCCTTGATATCTTGCCTCATAGCTTTAAATACCATCCAAGTGTTCATGACATTCTAATTTACATTGTTAACCTGCACCCCTTCCTTAAACTTCATATTCATATAAACACCTGCCTACTTGACATCTCCACCTGGATGTTTAATAGACAACTCAACATTTTCAAACAGAATTCAATATTTTCACGAATTTGATATTGGCACTATTCAACTCTGCCCTTAAATTATGTTCAGAACAAAAACTTTCCAGTTATTTTATTCCCTACACCGTTTCTGATCTGTAAGCTAATCCTGTCACATCCACCTTCGTATTTTATTCAGAATCAGACAGTTCTTCCTTACTTCTATTGCTATCACTCTCATCCAAGCCATTCTCACCTTCTGGATTGTTGCAATAACCTCCAAACCTGCTTTGCTTTTGTTCCTTTGCAGTATATTTTCAACTCAGCAGCCAGCGCGAACATGCTTCTCTTCTGCACAAAACCCTCCAAAGATTCAATTCACAGTACAAAACCAAGATGTTAAGGGTCAACCATATTTTGCATAAGTCTTTTATCTGATATGTCTTTTGGAAATATTTTCTTTGTTTGTGGCTTCTCATGCACTTAACTGTACCTTTTTACAGGATGAAATCATGCGGTGTATATTATCTGCTTTTTGATACTGCACTCTAGTCCACACTTCCCATTTTGCTTGAGACTTCCCAATCACCACTTTTAAAAGGCTGCACAATTCATATTTCTTCCTCCACAGCCCCGCAGAGATTTTATTACCTTCAATCTACAGGTGAAGAGATACGAGAGAGCGGTCATTTGCCGGTGGGTCCAGGGCCGTGGAGCGCAGAGCTCAGACCCCACCCGGGGTAACCCACCAGGCGCTGTCCACTCGGCCGCGCTGCCTCGCCCCCTGACGGAGGTTTCTAGGACTCGGTAACCTTTCCTCTTCTCTCGGGGTCTCGCACACCGGTTTCCAACAGAGTACACCCGGAGCGCTCTGGCTGAGGCCCCGGGCCGGCGGGCCGTGGGGCGGGCGCTCTCCCTGTCTTCCTCCGCAGGGGAGGGGGTGGAGGCAGAGCGAGCAGTCCACGCCCCGCCGCCCGCCCTCAGGCTCACTCACTCGGCCCGCGGACGCCGTAGACTCCGGAACCGGCCCTGGCAGAGAGCGGTCCCTGCGGCGAGCGGCCCCGGCACCCACCCCCGCCACCAAGCGCGCGGTCCCCGTGGGCGACGGAGCGCGACCGCGCACAGCACGGCGAGGCCCGCGGGGCCGGGCGGTGAGCGCAGCACGGCAGGGCGGCCCCGGGCGGCCCCTGCGGCTGGTGTCCCCGAGTCCACGAGCCTTGCCCCTCGGCCGTCGTGCGGATCCGGCGCCCTGCCCTGGCCCGTCCTGCGAGGCTGCCGCGGCGTGAAAGGGGTTCCTGATACCCCCGCGAATTTTTCCCTCCTAGGCCTGGGGAAGTTTGCCGCAGAAACGAAAGTAAACAGCCTTCGGGTGCGTCTGCGCGGAGCAGTGGCGACGCCGGTTAGGTTTGCGGGGCGGCCTCGGGTCAGGGGGAGCTGGGCCGGCGAGTGGGCGGTGGGCGGTGCACGGCTCCCGCGGACGCGCGTGAGTGGCCTGGTAGGCGGTAGGCGGGACCCGCGGGGTCCAGGAAGTCCGGCTCTGGGTGCGCGCGCACTCTGGGAAGTAGGGCAGTGTTCGCCTCGCTCCCTCCGGCGCAGGAGGAGGAGGAGGCTGGAGGGGCTTGAACTCAATCTTCAAGTCCCCGAGATCTGTCCCCCGAAGGCTTCTGGCTTCACTGTTTCAAAGCGAGTCGGGAGGACATGTCAGGTAGTCTTCGAAGCCGCCACCAGAGCTCCCGGAAATGGGGCGCAGAGCCGCTGACAGCCGAGGCAGCCCTGCTACCTGCTCGCCCGGGCTGTGCTTGTGAGCTCGTCCGAGAGCGGACCCCGGTCGCGGCCGTGAGGACGCAGTGGCGTTGGGACAGACCTGTCGTTTTTGTTAATTTGGTAGGGGGACGGGTTTTCATAGCAGTTTCAGCGCGTCCCGGCCGGATGTGCGTTGCCGTAGGGCTGGGACTTCCCGACCATTCGGGGGACCTTTGGTTGCGCTCCCAAGGGCAGCGGGCTGCAAACCTACCCAGAGCGTTTCCACGTACTCCGACTGGGGCTGGCAAGAGGGTGGCCAGGGCCAGAAGCCACACTGATGAAGGGACGAATGTCATCACGGAGGGGGGGAGCTCCTCAGTGGTCAGTGGCATTTGCTTTTATCACGCGCTACAAACTCTCTTAAGGGTCTTGAAGATGATTGACTGCATCCTTCTAAGCCTGGGGTCTCCAAACTACAACCCGCGGATCCCATGCGGCCCCCTGAGGCCATTTATCCGGCCCGCTGCACTTCCGGAAGGGGCACCGTTTTCATTGGTGGTCAGTGAGAGGAGCATCCTGTGCTCCTGAAGTACTGTATGTGGCGGTGCCACAAAGCGCGGCATCGGTCACGTACAGTACTATTTCCAGTGACGCCAGACACAGCCTCTCGGCTCTGGAAAAGGGTCAAATGACGCATATCCAGTCTGGGGCTGCGGTGCCCCACATCACCAGAAGCAGTGTGAAATAACAGCAGGAGTAGGAAGAAAGGCAAAGCACTATAACCACTATTACACAGTACAATGGCTCCCATACTCCCCCAAATGTACAACAACATAATGGTCCCATAACCTCCCTTTGCCCAAAAGTCTCCCCCCACATTTCTACACACCATGTTTCCCCTATTATAAGACCTTATATTAATTTTACCCCCAAAAGACAGGGCTGTCTTATTTTTAGGAGGTGTCTTACAATAGGGGAAACTTGCAGCAGTGGGCTTCCCACAGAAGAGGTCCACCGCTGCTGCTGCTGCAGGTGTCCAGGACGCTGTATACACAGTGTTACAGGCTGGTCACCACCATCCTTGAATACAGCACTGGAGGCGGTGCTGGGCAAGGTGGCAAGTTTTCAAGTTGCCAAGTTAATAATGTGCACTGGCAGACCGTTTGTTGAGGGAGAATTTGTTAAAGAGTGTCTTCCTCCTGTTGCCAAAGAGATGTGTCCAGAAAAGGCAGACTTATTTAGTCCAGTTAGTCTTTCAGGATCTACAATTACACGAAGGAGTGAAGAAATGGGAGACAATTTGCATCAGCATTTGCAAAACTCCGCAAGAAAACTTTCCTATTTTTCCTTGGCACTAGACAAGAGCAATGATGTTCGTGATTCTGCACAACTTCTAATTTTCTTGGGGCGAATGACAATTTTGAAGTCACAGAAGAGCTTGCTGCACTGCAAAGCATCAAAGGAACAACTACAGGAGAGGATATCTATGAAAAGGTTTCCCAAACTGTGAAGGATTTGGAGCTGGACTGGGCTAAACTAGCCAGTGTGACAACTGATGGTGCTCCTAGCATGGTGGGGTCTAAGAAAGGAGTAATTGCTCGCATTAACCAGGAGATGGACAAACGTAACATTCACATCCAATAGCCATACACTGCCTCATCCACCAACAAGCGCTATGTAGTAAACCACTGAAGTGGGACTCTGTTATGAAAATTGTGGTATCTGGTGTTAACTTCATTAGAGCTAATGCACTAAACCACAGACAATTTCAGGAATTTCTGTCTGAGCTAAATGTTGCCCATGAAGATGTTCTGTACCACACAGAAGTCCGTTGGCTGAGTCCAGGGAGAGTTTTGAGACATTTCTATGACTTCCACAGATTACAGCTTTTATGCTTTCAAAAAACAAAGAAGTACCAGAGCTCAATGATGCAGAATGGAAATGGCACCTTGCCTTTCTGACAGATGTAACAGAGCTACTCAACAGTTTCAATGTGCAACTTCGAGGAAAAGGGAAGCTCATCTGTGATATGCAATCACATGTAAAAAAGCATTTGAAGTAAAACTAGGCCTCCTTATCAAACAAGTGGAGGAGGAAAATTTCTGCCATCTCCCCTTAACTCAAAATCTGTTAGCGGAAAAACCCTTGATTGCATTCCCAAAAGAAACATGTGGATTCACTGGAAAAGTTGCAAAAGGAGTTCCAATTCAGATTTAAAGAGCTTCATCTCCATGAACAGGACATACAGCTTTTCTGTAACCCATTTTCTATTGACATTGAAAATGTGGATACAATTTACCAAATGGAACTGGCTGAACTGCAGAATTGTGAGTCTCTGAAAGACGCATTCAAGTCAAGCAGTTTGCCTAATTTCTATGCATCTCTCCCTTCTGAGACATATCCTAATCTCAGGAACCATGCACTCAAAATGGCAACCATCTTTGGCAGCACTTATGTCTGTGAACAGACTTTTTCCAGAATGAAACATCTGAAATCTCCAACCAGATCTAGACTAACTGATGCACACTTGCATCACTTGTTACGGCTAGCAGTGACAAATATGGAACCGGACATTGACCATCTCATTAGCCAAAAGCAGGCCCATAGTTCCCATTAAAATACTGGTCAGTTTGTTGATTTAAATTTACTTGTTTTCTATTTTAATATTGTATTTGTTCCTGTTTTGGTTTTTTACTTTAAAATAAGATATGTGCAGTGTGCATAGGAATTTGTTCATAGTTTTTTTTTATAGTCTGGCCCTCCAACAGTCTGAGGGACAGTGAACTGGCCCCTGTGTAAAAAGTTTGGGGACCTCTGTTCTAAGCATTTGACAAAAACCCACAAGGGGAGGATATGTGTGTGTGCACGTGCGCCCTGCCGGAAATGGGGGGTGTTCCCGTTGTGTCTTTTTTTTTTTAGAAAATTAAGTTTACAGGGTGACATTGATCAATAAGAGTGCATAGGTTTCAGATAGCATTTGAACTGTTAACTGAGAGTTGTATACCCATCACCCAAAGTATATAAAATCATTTTCTGTCACCTTATATTTGTCCCTCTTTACACACCACCACGTCTTTGTGTCTTGTTGATGACTTGTCTCCTTTTTGCCCAGAACTCTTGTGTTTGGACAGAGCCTAAGGCTGTTACAGTCCTCTAACTTTGCCAAAGTCCTTTCTTCCCCACTTGAAGAAATAAAGGCTCTGAGTGACCTTTAGAATATAGAGCATTTGATTTGCATTATGTAACCATCTGGTTGGTGCTAAAGTACGGAGGAAATTGTGGTTGATTAGAAATGTGGGGGAAAAAAAAAAAAGGCCCTGGCCGGTTGGCTCAGCGGTAGAGTGTTGGCCTGGCGTGCGGGGGACCCGGGGTTCAATTCCTGGCCAGGGCACATAGGAGAAGCGCCCATTTGCTTCTCCACACACCCCCCCCCTTCCTCTCTGCCTCTCTCTTCCCCTCCCGCAGCCAAGGCTCCATTGGAGCAAAGATGGCCCAGGCGCTGGGGATGGCTCCTTGGCCTCTGCCCCAGGCGCTAGAGTGGCTCTGGTTGCGGCAGAGCCACGCCCTGGAGGGGCAGAGCATCGCCCCTGGTGGGCGTGCAGGGTGGATCCCGGTCGGGCGCATGCGGGAGTCTGTCTGACTCTCTCTCCCCGTTTCCAGCTTCAGAAAAATACAAAAAAGAAATGTGAAAAATTGTAGCTCTTCTAAACACAAAGTGACAATTAAGTTGGTTCACAATTTATGGCGTATCCTCATTTTCATTATTACTGATGAAACCATAATAACAATTACTTTCATTTTTTTCAGTCTGTACTGTGTCGACCACTAGAGAGTTGTTCAACTTTCAAGATTGTCAATTTTAATAAGAATTAAAAAATTTTTTTAAATAGCAACTTCCAAAATAGCAGACTATTGTATAGTATGTTACTGCCACCAATATGATCTGGGAATTTGAAAAATATACCTTCTCATGCTTTGGTTGGATATTATACTCTGGAAAAAATGATTGTATTAACCTGTAGAATATTGATTTTGAACCATATATTTTCATGTTTTTAAAATGTAGTCTATATATCCCCCATGTTTCTGATTGTGATATACTCATTTAATATAGATGAGCAGGACTATAATATTAGGTCTTTGTATATGATTTTAACAGATTATTGTTTGCTATCTAAACCTTGAAGTTATATGTGTTAGTGAATTAATAGTGGAAGTTTGAATAAGAGACAAAGGTTTAGTTCCCTGATCTGCCACTTTAGGTGAATCATTTAGCTCCCAATTTAGTTTATTTATTTGTAAATTGGAATGATGAGACTAAAACTATTTCAGGAGACCATAATTTGTTAATGTACATGATAATGTGGTTAAACTCATTTGGTCTAGTCTTCATTTATCTTTTGGCTCTTCCTTACTTAAGGCTTTTCTGGGCAAAGCATCAAGCTGTATAACAAAAAAACTTGAAAGAAGTCAAAGTTAGATAATGTGAGTAAAATCAGAGTCCTATAAAAGTGAAACTAAGAGACATTGATAAGAGTGTGGTGGTTATGGAGGGGAGGAGGGGGGAATGGGAGAGGGAAAGGGGGAGGGGGAGGGGCACAAAGAAAACAAGATAGAAGGTGACAGAGGACAATCTGACTTTGGGTGATGGGTATGCAACATAATTGAACGACAAGATAACCTGGACTTGTTATCTTTGAATATATGTATCCTGATCTATTGATGTCACCCCATTAAAAAAATAAAATTATAATAAAAAATTAAAAAAAGGAAAAAAAAAGAAAAAAAAGCAGAGTCCTATTAGCAGGGAAAATGGGGGTTGAGAGGCATGGCTGGGTAATAATAGGTAGGCAACCAGCATTTTTTGTCAGATTCATTATGGTCATGTTGAATTGGAAAAATGGTTCTCTACCACTGAAAGTAAATATGAATATTTTTAAAGCTTTTAAAAACTTTTATTGAAGTATAACAGATACAGAGAAACTGTATAGATCATAACGATACAACTCTATGTAGTATCACAAAGTGAACATTACCCAGATTAAGAAAGAGAACACTGGCTCTGGCTGGTTGGCTCAGTGAATAGAGTGTCTGCTGCGCATGCATATGTCCTGGGTTCAATCCCTGGGCAGGGTACACAGGAGAGCGACCATGTACTTCTCTCCCCCTTCTCTCCTTCTTCTCGTCCGGTAGCCAATAGCTCGATGGTTCAAACATGGCCCCAGGCGCTGAGGATAGCTCAGTTGGTCTGAGAGTCAGCTTCAAGTGCTGAGGATAGCTTGGGTTGATTAGAGCATTGGACCCAGACAGAGGTTGCCAGTTGGATCCCCATTGGAGCTTATGCGGGAGTCTGTCTCACTATCTCCTCTTCTCTCACTTAAGAAAAGAGAGAAAGAGAACAGTGCTGTCACTCCTGAAATCCCCTATGCCTCCTCTCATCATTACCTCCTGCCTCCCATTTAATAGTAGCCACTACTCAGACTAATATCATAAATTAATTCTGCCTGTTTGGGGGTATTTATTGTTTTTTTGTATTACCCTGGTTTTATTGAGGTGTAACTGACAAACATAATTGAATGTAGATCTGAATTTTTTGTGTGTGACAAACAGAGAGGGACAGATAGGGACAGAAAGACAGGAAGGGAGAGAGATGAGAAGCATCAATTCATAATTGCAGCACCTTAGTTGTTTATTGACTGCTTTCTCATATGTGCCTTGACCAGGAGCCTACAGCAGATTGAATGACCCCTTGCTCAAGCTGATGAGCCTTGCTCAAACCAGATGAGCCCGCACTCAAGTCAGTGACCTCAGGGTTTCAACCTGAGTCCTCCACATCCCAGTCTGACGCTCTATCCACTGCGCCACCACCTGGTCAGGCTAGATCTAAAATTTTTGATGTATAGACTCACCTAGCCTTACAGAATTGTGAAATTTCTCAGAATTTTAATTAATTTCAGTGGAAAAAAATTGCTTCTCTGAGTCCCTGAATTAATATCCATTTATCCCATTAAAATGAACACATTTAGTTGAAGTTAGATATCATAACATGATAAAACAGACCAGTGTACTTTCATTGATTACTGTGTAATGTGGCTTTCTCATGTGGTTTCTACCTGCCTACATTCAGAGTTTTTGTGACTCTTAGGTAGCTAAACTACAAACAAGGTCTTCCTAAGATACTCAGTGCTTATAAAGTTGAATTGTTCATAAGGAGAATGGGAGGGGGGGACAAAAAACCAAAATAACTAATTGGAAGCAATGGAAAAGAGGCATAATATTAAGAAAGATCAGACTAAACCTGCAAACTGCAAGACTGTAATAAGGCAAACTGACTTGGACAGGAACTGAGCTCACAAAGTGCAACAGACCCACCTGGAGGCCTTCACCTGAGCTCCACCATGCTTGCAGGAGGTGCTTCAGATCTTAGTTGGGCTTAGCAAATTTGAGGAGGCAAGGAGAGATATGAAATAGAACTCATAAAGCTGAAGTTTTATACCCAAATAGGTATATTGCAGGGCGTGGTTGTTAATCCTGTTTTTTTTTTCCCGAGTATTTTTTTTAAATGTTTTTAAACAGTTACATATAACATCATTTTTGAAACCTGCTAGATGTATTCACAGTACGGATGGGCCATAACTTACTCTTTCCTCTGGGTATATAAACTGTTCTGTATGTTTTTGTTTTTTGTAATGTTCTGGGAACATCCTTGTACATACATAATCTTTATCAGCATCCCTGATTTAATTCCTCAGAACAAAGAACTTCTGAATGAAGGAATTATTTCCTTTGAAAATAAATTTTATTATAAATGTAATTTATGTTTATTGTAGAAAATTTGTAAAATCTAACAAAAGTGTAAAGAAGAAAGTAAAAATTATCTTGCCATCCAGATATAGTCCCTGCTAACATTTTGATAACTTTTATTATGTCTTTTGTTTTACTTGTACATACGTATATCTGACTTACAGACTATACTTTTCCATGGCCATATAATATACCATTTTACATATGTACTATAAAGTTCATCGAACTGTCCTTTATTTGGGGACAATTAAATAGTTCTTTTAAAAAAATATATTGTCCATTTAATGATCAACTGCCATGTGTCAGGTTCTGTGCTAGGCACTGGAGACAGTGTGCAAGTTTCCTGCTTCTGTGAGCTTAATTAGAAGTAACTTTGAAGTTACAACTGTCTTAACTGTTTTAATGGTCTGGAAGAACAGGGTGCTGTGAAAATGTCTAATGAGCAAACTTAGGATAGTTTCCCTGAAGATATGTCCAAGGCTGATGATACCTGAAGGACAAGCAGCACCTAGCCAGGACACAGGAGACAAATGTACCCTAAAACAGTGGTTTTCAACCTTTTTATACTTGGGGACCAGTGAACATAGAATTTTTTCGGGAAACACCAAGACAGAAATCACCAGGAGCATAAGCGAATTTGATTAAGTTCACTGGGCAGTAATCTTTATACAACATCAGGGTGGTTAGCTTTCTCTTGGACACTGGCACAAAATTTCTAGGACTGGCGGTTGAAAGACACTTCCATAAAGGGGTTGCAGGGGAAGAGTAGGGTAAATCACCCTAATAAGATGGGTTCATTTCTCACCCTGCATTCCCAGAAGGATTGGTCAGTGGAGAACTGCGGAGCAGAGTGATCCCAGCACACTGCGTCCTCAGAGCCTAGCAAAATGGGACACAGGCCGATGAGTGTGGGCAGTGGGTCCAGGCTAGCCAGAGCCATAAAGCAGGCAACAAAGGTGTTTTCAGATATTTTTTCTCATATAATCCTTACAGGTCCTATGAGACAGTCATTATTTCCTTTTGCAAATGAGAAAATTCAGACATATGTAAAGTACTCAAGTAACGGGGCTAATAAATTACAGAGCTAGAGTTCATACAAGAGAGAAGCTTATACAGGGGGTCCTTGGGTTATGACACAGTTCCATTCTTACAACACTGACATAACCCTAATTTTGGTGTGAGTCAAAACACACCTTAGCCTAAGTCACTTACCTATCCTAACACAGTTGTAAAGTCATAATCTAGAACGTAAAAACACAACTAAGCCACAGAAAAAATACTGTGTATTCTTCCACGTGTGCAACCAAACTAGTTTGCCCACATCCGTAAGTACGATGCCAACGGCTTAAGCCAAAACATACCTCAATTTCTTTAAGATTTTATGAAAGCGAGCATCGTAAACTCGAAGTGTTGTATGTCGAGACTGTCAGAACCTAACGACTACCTGTTCTTTTTCTTCCGTCCTGTGGCTTCCACTATCTCACTTTCAATGCTGCCGCCACCCCCACCCCCCACCCCCATGTCCCCTCAGTCTTCGTGTTCTTTATGTGGGCAGCCTCCTCCCACTCCGCCCCACAGATGTGTTACTTTGCTGAGGGTACTTCCTCCTGTTTGGCAGCACCTCATGTCACGGGAATGTGGTCCATAGTGTCCTCCTCTGTTCTGATATGTGCATGTGGTCAGGATGGCAGAGCCCACGCGAAGCCTGTGTGTGAGGTGTACGGTTGGCTATCTGAGCCCAACTGCTGCAGGCCACTGCAAGAGACCACCGTCAGCCTAGCTAGCCATTTTCAGAAACCCTTCTAAGTACTTTACATTTTTTTATTTATTTTTTATTTTATTCATTTTTTATTTTTTCTTTTTTCTTTTTTCTTTTTTCTTTTTTTTTTTTTTCATTTTTCTGAAGCTGGAAACAGGGAGAGACAGTCAGACAGACTCCCGCATGCGCCCGACCAGGATCCACCCGGCACGCCCACCAGGGGCGACGCTCTGCCCACCAGGGGGCGATGCTCTGCCCATCCTGGGCGTCGCCATGTTGCGACCAGAGCCACTCTAGCGCCTGAGTCAGAGGCCACAGAGCCATCCCCTGCGCCCGGGCCATCTTTGCTCCAATGGAGCCTTGGCTGCAGGAGGGGAAGAGATAGACATAGAGGAAAGCGCGGCGGAGGGGTGGAGAAGCAAATGGGCTCTTCCCCCGTGTGCCCTGGCCGGGAATCGAACCCGGGTTATTCATTTTTTTAGAGAGGAGAGAGAGAGGGAGAGAGAGAGACAGACAGAGAGAGAAGGGGGGAGGAGCTGGAAGCATCAACTCCCATATGTGCCTTGACCAGGCAAGCCCAGGATTTTGAACCGGCGACCTCAGCATTTCCAGGTCGATGCTTTATCCACTGCGCCACCACAGGTCAGGCCACTTTACATTTTTTTAAACTGCCTCTCCCCAACATTTTATTATAAAAAACTTCAAAATGCAAAGTTAAAAACTTTTTACCACCTGTTTCATTTTACTCTGCTTGCTTTATCATATAGCCATCCACCATTTATCTCTTTACCCACCAGTTGTCTGCAGAGTAGGTCTGCTTATACTGATATACGTCCCCCTAAATATTTCAGCATGCATACCACTAACTAGAGTTCAGTCAGTTTACAGATTTTTCGTTAGATGTAGAATTTGCCTGCAGTTCTTCAGTATTATTACCTACTGAGTATTGACAAATGTTTTTCCTTTATAATCCTATCCCGCCCTATTGAGATGCTAGAACATTACCTTCACCCCAGAAAGCAGCATCCCCCATACTTCATCGCACTCAGTCCTTACCCTGTCCTTGGACAACCAGTGTTCCTTTAACAATACAGATGAGTTTGACTGTTGGAGAACTTCATATAAATGGAGCTACATAATATATATTCCTTTGCATAAGGCTCATTTTACTCAGCACAGTGTTTTTGTGACTCATTCACATTGTTGTGTATATTAGTTCATTTCTTTTTATTGCTGGATAGTATTTAATTGCACGATTGACTATATCACAGAGTTATTTTTTTTTAATCCATTCTCTTATTGATGGATAACTGTTTCCAGTTTGGGGTTATTGTGATACAGCTACTATAAACATTGTACAAGTCTTTTGGGACATTCATTTTCATTTCTCTTGGGATTGGAATTGTTGGGTCATAGTGTAGGTCAGTGGTTCTCAAACTTTCTGAAGTTCGGGTGCATTTAAAATCTTATGAATAATTGTAGGTGCGCTATATACAAATTTCTGAGAAATATGGTACAATAATTAAGTCAAATATTAAAGAAAAATAATATAAAGTCCAAGCGTGCTTTTATGATAATTAAACGAAATAAATACGACAAAATTAAATTTATTCTGACATTAAAAAACATTTTTATGTTGCTTTTTTTTTTTTTTTTTTTGGTATTTCTCTGAAGCTGGAAACGGGGAGAGACAGTTAGACTCCCGCATGCGCCTGACCGGGATCCACCTGGCACGCCCACCAGGGGGCGATGCTCTGCTCACCAGGGGGCGATGCTCTGCCCCTCCGGAGCATCGCTCTGTTGCGACCAGAGCCACTCTAGCGCCTGGGGCAGAGGCCAAGGAGCCATCCCCAGCGCCCGGACCATCTTTGCTCCAATGGAGCCTCGGCTGTGGGAGGGGAAGAGAGAGACAGAGAGGAAGGAGAGGGGGAAGGGTGGAGAAGCAGATGGGCCTATGTTGCATTTTTTGAGATATGATTTTTAGAATTCATAAGAAAGGGGTTAAAAATAAAAAATGACAAAAAAGTTATCTTTTTATATATAATATATAGATACATTCTTAATAAGATTTAGTCAATTCGGCAGGTCTCGGCACAAATGTGTTAAGCTTTTTAATTCTTGTGTTTATGAGAAACATGAGCCTGATATGTCGTAGCAATTTCTTCAATGTTTGGGCATCTATTTGAAAGGTAAACTCTCCTTTCCTCGTCAATACATTGAAGAATTCCTCTCTTTTTACTCTTAATTGTGTTGAGAGTAGAAAAATCCTAATTCACATAAATAGGGTGTTGAAAATTGTAGTAAAATGTTCAAAGCTTTTTTAGATATTGCCACATATTCTTCTTTTATAGAAATCCAAAAGGCTTCAAGAGACAATTCCTTATGTTTAATCATCAATCCACGATCAGTGGATGTAGCTGCCAGTTCTTCTTCTGTTAATGTTAAACCAAAATCACTTGAAGCTTCCATGAATGGGTTTCTAATCCAGTCATATTGTTCAGTGTTAAGTGATGGAAAATGCTATAAATTAAATTCTGCCCATCAGCCTTCAAGTCCTATTTTATTTACACTTAACTTTTGCTCACTTCCAGAATCGGATTTTTCAATACCATGCTTCTTTTTGAGAAATCAACCCATTTTATTTGGGTGTATTTATCTAAAAATAATATAATGATATGTTAATCATAAATATAATAATGTGTTAACAAAAAGAGTGATATTTCCATAATAAAATGGTATAATAGAGTAACTATATTTATTTTTACATCTGGCACATGCCGCAAACCAGCGCAGCTAGTAATTCCAGGTCCCAAGTGGGAACGGTGTGGAATTAAGAAAATACAGGGGCGGGAGGGCCCTGTAATTGCTGCTGGTAAGAACAAAGCGTGCCCCAAAACTGCATCTTACTTTATTTATAGGGCAAAGTGGGCCATTAGCAAATCAATGAGATCTTTGATCATGTTTTCCAGGAAACCCAAGAATTTTACGAAGTGCAAAAAACCCCCACCTTACAGCCTTACCTGTGGTGGCGCAGTGGATAAAGCGTTGACCTGGAAATGCTGAGGTCGCCGGTTCAAAACCCTGGGCTTGCCTGGTCAAGGCACATATGGGAGTTGATGCTTCCAGCTCCTCCCCCCTTCTCTCTGTCTCTCTCTCCTCTCTCTCCTCCCTCCCTCCCTCTCTCTCTTTCTCTCTCCTCTCTAAAAATGAATAAATTAAAAAAAATTTAAAAAAATTAAAAAGAAAAAAATAGTTTAAAAAAATTAAAAAAAAACAACAAAAAGAAAAACCCCACCATACATATCATCTTAACTTTACATCAAACAAAGGATAGAAGAAACTTACCTCCAGTCTTTCTGGGGAACATGGGGGGGGGGTAGTATAAACAATCCAGCACCACAGCTTAACAGCCTTTTGCACCCTAATCAGGCAAGTGAGGTGGGGAGTTGGGCAGACTGTCAGCTTACAGCCAATTCCCCACACCTCTGTCCCCCCAAAATCTAAATTCCAAAAACCCTGTTGGTGTTTTGGTTCCCAACAGGCACATATGTCTCTGGAATACCATAGGGCACACCTGGACATCTTCTATGGCGCACACTTTGAGAACCTCTGGTGTAGGTATATGTTTAGTTTTTACAAGAAATTGCCAGACCTTTTCCCCAAAGTGGTTGTACAATTTTGTACTCCCACCAGCAGTGTATGAGAATTCCACTTGCTTCATATCTTCACCAGTATTTGGTGGTGTCAGCTTTTCTAGTTCTGGACATTCTGGTGGGCGTGTAATAGTATCTCACTGTGCTGCCCATGGATTTTTATTCTTCATTTCCGTTGAGGGAAAGTGAATGAATATGAATGAATGGGAGAAGAGAGGTGAAACAAATAGTCCTGTTTTGAGATTGCATACATTGTTTATTTTATTGTACTAATGTACAAATTCTCTAGATCTTCATCCTTTTCACATCTTCCTATTCTCTTTATTTTCTTTTAATTTTTTTAGCAAGTGAGAGAGAGAGAGAGAGAGAGAGAGAGAGAGAGAGAGATGGGGAGCATCAACTCATAGTTGTGGCACTTGAATTGTTCATTGATTGCTTCTCTTTCATGCCTTGACCGGGGCTCCAGCCAAGCCAGTGACCCCTTGCTCAAGCCAGCAACCTTGGGCAACCACTTGCCCAAGCTGAATGAGCCTGCACTCAAGATGGCTACCTTGGGGTTTTGAACCTGGGATCTCAGTGTCTTACGTCTATGCTCTATCCACTGTGCCATCACAAGTCAGGCTTCCCATTCTTTTTAGATAGTGTATTGTTCTTTTTCTATTCTTTAAATTCTTTTTTGTTGTTGTTGTCATAATTATTTTAAGGCTATTCCATAGTTTAATTACCTGAAGTTCTTTGGTGCCTAATACTGCTGTTTGTTGTATCTACTGAGTCTGGTTCATTATGAACATTTTCTTTTGTGTTTTATAATTTTGGAAAGGGAGCTTGTGTTAACTTAGTTCTTATTTCTGGGAATTATGTCTGGCCTGGCTTGATTATGTTTTTGTTTGTTTTTTCTTTCTGAAGCTGGAAACGGGGAGAGACAGTCAGACAGACTCCCGCATGCGCCCGACCGGAATCCACCCAGCACGCCCACCAGGGGCGATGCTCTGCCCCTCCGGGGCGTCGCTCTGCCGAGACCAGAGTCACTCTAGCGCCTGGGGCAGAGGCCAAGGAGCCATCCCCAGCGCCTGGGCCGTCTTTGCTCCAGTGGAGCCTTGGCTGCGGGAGGGGAAGAGAGAGACAGAGAGGAAGGAGGGGGTGGGGGGTGGAGAAGCAAATGGGCACTTCTCCTATGTGCCCTGGCCAGGAATCGAACCCGGGTCCCCCGCACGCCAGGCCGATGCTCTACCATTGAGCCAACTGGCCAGGGCTTGATTATGTTTTGTTTGCTTTAGCTTTATAATCCCAGGATGCCATCTGTCTATGAACAACAACAACAACAAAATCACTGTCATCTATGACTACTTTCTATATAAAAATTGTTAGTTTTGGGTGATCCTGACTATAAGAGGAATGTAAATTTAAAGCTCAAATCTGTTGGAGGGCAGGCCCATGGTTATGAATTCACACAGAGACATTTTTTTAATACCCTCGTGCCCAGCCTAAGACAAGTCCCTTTGCTAGTGGACTGCTTTATTTTCTAGTCCATCCATTCATTGAAAGGTAGGGTGGCACATTCAAGAGGGCCACATTGAAAGGGAAACCTTTTCTTCAACCCTCTTTTCTTACATCCCCTGATCTCAGCTCTTGTCCCTGTCCGGGCTGACCTCTGGCTGGCCAGGTTAGTTAGTAGTGCCCCAGAGGAGCAGTGTCTTAGTCATCTGCTATAACAAATTCCAGACCAGGTGGCTTAAACAAGGGACATTTGTTGTTCACAGTTCTAGAGGCTGGGAAGTCCACCGTCAAGGTGCCAGAGGATCATGTGTGGCAAGGGCTCACTGCCAGGCCATCCTCTCATTGTATCCTTATATGGCGGAGGGCGAGAACGCTCCCCATCTCTTTTATAAGGACACTGATCTTGTGCTGGATGCCTCCACCTCCATAACCCAGTTACCGCCCAAAGGCTCCACCTTCTAATGCTATCATGCTGGAGACAAGACATCAACATTTGAATGTGGGGGTGGACACATGCAGTTCATGGCAGCGACCACGTGGGCCACAGCCCTGTGCCCAGCACCCTGTTTATTTTCAGTCCTGAGGTTCTTTCCCTTTCTCCGAACCTAGTAGTGCATTGGAATGGGTGTTGTGTAATGTTACCCAACAAATATGCGTCCTTTATAGAGGGGTGAGGTGGGGGCGCATTCTCAAATTTTTTTAGTCCTCTGTATTGCCAGAACTGAAAGTCTAAGGAATAAAAATTGTGGCCCTCTGTGGTTCTTAAAAATATGGAAAAAGCAGTTCATTCTAGAAACTATAAGCCTATCCTCAAAAAAATAAGGGTACACCAAGCATGTGGATTTTTGAATAATGAATTTTTCTGCACTGAGATGTTTTCTTGTTTTCTTTACAGGGGACAGTGCTGAGGTGAAAAACAGGCGGTGTATTTTTTGAACATTGTGAGCATTTGGAAGGAAACCAGACATGTCCTTGGATAACATTAAGATGACACCTAGTGACTTGCAGGAGAAGGAGCATCTAGATAGCGGGGGCTTTGGGAAAGTGTCCCTGTGTTTCCACAAATCCCATGGACCTGTGATACTGAAGAAGGTATACACGGGACCGAAGCACTTTGAGTAAGTTGGGAGCAGAGGCAGGTGGACCAGACTGTGGGCTGGCAGCAGGAAGCTGTGACAGTGGCGGTTCAGGGCGCGAGCAGTGGAAACAGGGCAGCGCCAGCTTTAGAAGTAGGCTGACCACCGTGTCTGTACATGGGCTTTATGTCAGACAACCCTGCTAGGTGATGGTTATCCTGTAAGGAGTCTGGGGCTGCTTAGTGAGTCGTTTATAGTTCCTAAATAGTAGGAGAGAAATGAACGGAAGGAGATCAGAGGGGATGAGGGAGGCAATGAAGGCGAATGGGGGTAGGAGTGGGGGTGGAGGAGGATCAGTGAAGACAGACTTGCTTCCCCTTTTGGTAAGGGCTAGCCCTAAGTATGGAAAGGAAGAAGTGGTTCATTAACTCGTTGTTCCAGGAACCATCTCTTTAAAACAATTGGTACTGTTGCTTTGCTTCTTTCTCTTCTACCAGAGCGGTTATGAGAGAGGCTGCACTTTTTTATTGTCCTGTCCAGCACAGTCTTTTTTCAGGTTGTGTGTCATTGCTGCTGTCCATTACTGGTCACTCATTTGCTCATCAGTTTAACATTTCTTTTTTTTTTTTTTTTCTTTTCATTTTTCTGAAGCTGGAAACAGGGAGAGACAGTCAGACAGACTCCCGCTTGCGCCCGACCGGGATCCACCTGGCACGCCCACCAGGGGCGACGCTCTGCCCACCAGGAGGGATGCTCTGCCTATCCTGGGCATCGCCATGTTGCGACCAGAGCCACTCTAGCGCCTGGGGCAGAGGCCACAGAGCCATCCCCAGCGCCCGGGCCATCTTTGCTCCAATGGAGCCTTGGCTGCAGGAGGGGAAGAGAGAGACAGAGAGGAAAGCGCGGCGGAGGGGTGGAGAAGCAAATGGGTGCTTCTCCTGTGTGCCCTGGCCGGGAATCGAACCTGGGTCCTCCACAAGCTAGGCCGATGCTCAGTTTAACATTTCTTGAGCACTCGCAGCCAGTCACTGAGAGAAGGGGAAACAACTCTGCCTTCTATTTATTTTACTTTATTTTATTTTTATTCATTCATTTGTTCATTCATTTATTATCTTTTATTTTCCAAGTGAAAGAAGAGGAGATAGAGACAGACTCCCACATGTGCCCGACCAGGATTCACCAGGCAACCCCCGTCTAGGGCCAATACTCTGCCCATCTGGGGCCATGCTTGCAACTGAGCTATTTTTAGCACCTGAGGCAGAGGCTCCATGGAGCCATCCTCAGCACACCAGGGCCAATGTGCTCTCATGGAGTCTTGACTGCCAGAGGGGAAGCAAGAGAGAGAAAGGCGGGGAGGAGTGGAGAAGCAGGTGGTCATTTCTGCGGTGTGCCCTGACCAGGGAATCAAATCTGGGACATCCACACATCAGCGGACACTCTACCACTGAGCCAACCAGCCAGGGCCCACTCTGCCTTCTAAAGCTCACAGTCAGTGCCTGGTAGAAATCAGTAGGCAAACAAGTAATGACAAAAGCATGTCTTGAAAACATGTGCTGCATTTGTTTCTTGGGGGCACAAAGGGAGAAGGGCTGACTGCCTGGCTCTACAGCACCCTTTCCTCCCACAGGTACAATGAGTCCCTTCTAGAGGAGGGTAAGATAATGCACAGACTGAGACATCAGCGGGTGGTGAAGCTCCTGGGCATCATCATGGAGGAGGGAAACTACTCTCTCGTGATGGAGTACATGAAAAAGGGCAACCTGATGCATGTGCTGAAAGCAGAGGTACCAGAGGCTTCCCTGTGGGTGGTGCGGGCGCTGCGACTCCCGGCACTTGTCTTTCACAGTTACTGCTACATCTTCTTTTGTAGCTGGTTGGTGTAAAATAATCCTTTTGTGAATTGCTAGGTATTTTGGGTTTTCTGGTTAACCCTCATTAAATCCTCCTTGACTTTGTGCCCAGAGGGTAGTCTTACCCTTCTCTCAGTCCCTGCAGACAGTGGTTCATGTCCCCTTTGTCAGCCACTCAGAAATCCACAGTTAAGAGATAGGCCCTGTCTTCAGAAAGCACTTAGTCTGATGTAGGGTATATGCATAATGAGTAACAGTTAAAGATTGATTGATTGAAGTATATACGCTATAAAGACCTGTATGAGAAGAAGGAATATTAATGATTGCACATTGAAACCATTTAAGAAACTTACCGTTTAACTGTACACTATTAGAGGCAGCAACCTTGGATAAGGAAGACTTAAAACAGAAAAATAAAAAGTTTAATCAAATAACTCTGAAGCATTTTTATTCTTAAAATAGTTATTAAAAGCAAAGTCTTGTGCCAGCTTTTAGAAAGCAGTAGCAAATAATGACACAGACAAGTAAAGGGGACAGATAGATTCAAGAATGGTGTACGGTGTTTTGACACACAACCTCATGTGTTGTGCGGGCACTGGAGAGGTGCATAGCCTTGCATGGGGTAGATAGGAAAGGATTCCAAACAGGGGACGCTTCAGCCCAAATCTAACGGACAGTAGAGGTTTTGAAGCAGATAATTAGCGAGTAAGTGTTCTGGATGGGGAAAGTAGCATGTGCAAGGGAGCAAGACTGTGCCGAGTGGGCACACTCACAAATGTAGTGACTGGGCTGGGCACAGCATAGGTTACCTATGGGAGTCATGGGCTGTAATTGTCTGTGTGGCAAACACCCTCCCCTTTTCCCATCTTCTCCCCTAACCTCACGAGTGCCTAAGCTTTATCAATTCTTCTTTTAAGTCACAGACATCTCTCACAAATATCTGTGGGAAAGATAAAAGGCAATCACCTTGGATTACCATTTGATCACATTGTTCTTCCCCCACAAAGATCTAGCTAAGACCAGTTGAATGAAGTAAGTACATAGGCTTTCCAGGGAGCAGGCAGATAAGCTGCACCTAATTGGGGCTTAAAAGAAGGTCAAGAGAATGGGGAGAGAGGGAGAGAATCAGGACGGTGGATTAGAAGGGGGTCTACTTTACTCACTGAATTTTTTTCCTGAGTCCAAAGGTATACCATGGAAGAATGGCAACTTTGGCAATTTTTTGTGTGGTGGTGATCAGGCTATAATCACTGTATAGTTCAGCTATGTTATGAGTTAGATGAGGTTTGTGGGGTTGGGGGGTTAACTTGGGAATCTAACTTCCATCATTTAAATTATTTTTCCTGTTTATTAACAACCACCATACAGGGGTGGGCAAAGGAGGTTTATAGTCGTGAGTACGTGACACACAGAACTTATTCTTGTATTATTATTTATTAATTATTATTTTCCATACTAACAACTATGGACCTACTTTTGGCCTACCCCATACATAAAAATTTTCAAGAAACAGCCTGTTCATAAACTAGGGACTGTGCATATGCACACATACACACACAGAGTGAGAGTTTGTGTTTTTCCACGTTAAGCAAATCTAGTGTTTAATTACTCTAAATAGAAACTGGAATTCTCTATTAACACATATGTTCATAGACTAGAATACAATTGTTAGAGTGACCTGAGACTCTACAGAGACTTGAATTACCTGGTAACAAACCACAAAATAGACATTAAATTTATTTTAGAATTAACATCATGTCATTTCATAGATTAATCTTTGCATGTCTCTAATCAGTGTGAGCACATACCCTTGTATTCTTTTTTTCTCTTGACATTGTTTCATACATACATTTCCATGACATTTTCCACATATCTAATACATAGGACATCATATTAGTATACCACAGAGAATGTTTTTTATTTTACTTATTTATTTATTCATTCATTCATTGAGAGGAGGGGAGACAGAGACAGACTCCCGCATGCATCCTGACCGGGATCCACCTGGCAAGCCCACTAGGGGGTGATACTCTGCGCATCTGGGGTGTTGCTCTGTTGCTCAGCAACACAGCTTTTCTTAGTGCCTGAGGTTGAGGCCATGGAGCCATCCTCAGCACCCAGGGCCAACTTGCTCCAATGGAGCTTCCTTGGCTGTGGGAGGGGAAGAGAGAGACAGATAGAAAGGAGAGGAGGATGGAGAAGCAGATGGGCGCTTCTCCTGTGTGCCCTGGCTGGGAATCAAACCCAGGACTTCCACACTCCAGGCTGATGCTCTACTACTGAGCCAACTGGCCAGGGCCTATTTTATTTTTTTATATGTATTATATCTGTTCATTCACTAAACCAGGGGTCCCCAAACTACGGCCGCATGCAGCCCCCTGAGGCCATTTATCCGGCCCCTGCTGCACTTCCTGAAGGGGCACCTCTTTCATTGGTGGTCAGTGAGAGGAGCACAGGATGCATCCCCATCCTGTGCTCCTGGAGTACTGCATGTGGCGGTGCCGCAAAGCGCAGCATCACTCACATACAGTACTACTTCCGGTGACGCGGGGCGCAAGTGTCATGGCTCCGGAAGTGTGTCATATCACTTATTACGGCTACCAGTGACAAATATGGAACCGGACATTGATCATCTCATTAGCCAAAAGCAGGCCCATAGTTCCCATTGAAATACTGATCAGTTTGTTGATTTAAATTTACTTGTTGTAATTTGTTCCCGTTTTATTTTTCTACTTTAAAATAAGATATGTGCAGTGTGCATAGGGATTTGTTCATAGTTTTTTTTGTTGTTGTTTTTTTACAGAGACAGATAGTGAGTCAGAGAGAGGGGTAGACAGGGACAGACAGACAGGAACGGAGAGAGATGAGAAGCATCAATCATTAGTTTTTCATTGCGCATTGCAACACCTTGGTTGTTCATTGATTGCTTTCTCATATGTGCCTTGACCGCGGGCCTTCAGCAGACTGAGTAACCCCTTGCTGGAGCCAGCGACCTTGGGTTCAAGCTGGTGGGATTTTGCTCAAACCAGATGAGCCTGTGCTCAAGCTGGCGACCTCGGGGTCGCGAACCTGGGTCCTCTGCATCCCAGTCCGATGCTCTATCCACTGCGCCACCACCTGGTCAGGCTGTTCATAGTTTTTTTTATAGTCCGGCTCTCTAACGGTCTGAGGGACAGTGAACTGGCCCCCTGTGTAAAAAGTTTGGGGACCCCTGCACTAAACACTCTAGGTACCATGCTAAGTAGTAAGCATGCATTCTAAATAATCCTAAATGATGATGATGATGGTGGTGGTGATGGTGATGTTTTGTTTTCAAGGAGATTAATTATATAACATTTTTATATATTACCATATTGCCATGGAAGTTTTAGTTTTATACTGAAAAGCACACCATTAATATACCCTTAGCACCCAGAATGAACTCTTTCCTCAAGAGGGGGCTTGTTTCACAAGGTCAGCCATGCTGTAAAACAGGATAGGGACAGCCTGGTCATTGTATCCTCAGGTGCAGACCCCCTCTATGCTTGAATGAAACAGTTGCTTTGGCCATTTTGATTACGTCTCCATCTCATAGACTTAATGTCACTTGTTTTAGATCGGTATCCCACTTTCTGTAAAAGGAAGGATAATCATGGAGACAATTGAAGGAATGTGCTATTTACACGAAGAAGGTGTGATACACAAGGACCTGAAGCCTGAGAATATCCTCGTTGATGACAACTTTCACATTAAGGTAAACCATCCTCGAAGGGCCTATAGAAGATTGGAGTGATTTTAGTTTTAATTCTTCACTCTAAATCCTTTTTTGTACATGGTGACTCTAAAAGGATGGATGGTCTAGCTCAGTTTCTAACTGGTGGTGGTAGTGCTGGAAGGCTATACCAAGGATTGGAAAGGAAAATGAAGACTTGATAAGGTTTATATTTTTTTATGTCATCATTTACTTTCATCTGCATTTGTTATGTTTCCTTTGGAAAACTTCAGCAGTGGGATTCAAATAATTTAACAACCGGTTCTCTGCCCTAATGATCATTCTAAGTATAAAAAAGCAATATGCTGAAAGGTAGTTTATTATTTCATGCATTTAATACTTACTTAAATAAGAACAATAAAAAGAGGTACACAAAACTAGATTATGTTTTAAGAAAGAGTTTTAGGCCCTGGCCAATTTGCTCAGCGGTAGAGCGTTGGACTGGAGTGTGGACATCCCAGGTTTGATTCTGTGTCAGTGCATACAGGAGAAGGGACCATCTGCTTCTCTACCCCTTCTCCCTCACCTCTCTCCCTCCTCCTCCTCCTCTTCCTCCTCCTCCTCCTCCTCCTCCTCCTCCTCCTCCTCTCCTCCTGCAGCCAAGGCTCAATTGGAGTGAGTTGGCCCGGGCACTGAGGCCCATGGCCTCTGCCTCAGGCGCTAGAATGGCTCCTGCCACAACAGAGCAACACCCCAGATGGGCAGAGCATCGCCCCCTAGTGGAATTGCCAGGTGGATCTTGGTCCAGCACATGCGGGAGTCTTGTCTCTCTGCATTCTCCTGCATTTTTCTCACTTAAGAAAAATACAAAAAAAGAAGAGTTTTAAAATATTAATGAAAAAAGTATTAAATACCTGACAAAAACCAAAACTATTATTTATGATATTTCTATATTGCTTCTTGATTAGTGTCCTCACTTGCAATTTTTTCACTTTTATCCGAGCATCATCGGCTGTGTAATTTATCTTTAATCATCTTTTCACAGGAATAGGATTCCATTCCTTTAGAGGTAAGCCAATTAGACTAATAGTCATTGTGTTTGATATTTTAGAAACAGGTGACTTCTCTTCTCTGAACATATGTTCATCTTTGAAAAAGCCCACCTTAGAGAGAACCCTGATTACAAGTGCCATTTTAATAACCGGTTTGCTGAATTCAATAAAAAAATTAGTTATCGGTTCTGCCAAACCAGTGCAAACCAGCTAATCGCACCACTGGAAAACTCCCAACTCTTCCCATTGCAGTAAAGGAAGTGAGAAAGGGACTTGGTTGTCCACTCAAGAGCAAGACTTAAGTAGGCGGGGTCCTCATAGAGAATTGTCCACAGCACCAGGAATCCAAGCACAGAATTCTGAAAGAGGTGTGTCTAGGGGTAAGGACTCAGCTGCTTCTACAGCATCCCTCTCTGCCAGGAGGTTCTGCTTCTGACACTTCGTTCTTGTCTTAGACAGATTCTTACCCTGTCTTAAAAGGTAGTTTCCCTTTTTACACTAATAACATATCTCTATGTCTCTGGGTTAGAATCTGTGGCATTTCTATAATCCCATGCCAGGATTCCTCCTCAAGTGCTTGGATTCCTAGAGGTGAAACTGTCACCTTTGATTTCTTCTCAACTGTATTGTCCTGTCATTGTGCCCGGCCACTGCTCTCTATGTTTTGTGTTTGACCTTGGTGATGTTCTCTGCTTTTCATCTTGTCTTTCTACCCCTCACCCTCCTTTCTTCTCTTAGGTTCAGGCTATGACTCAAGACAGATAGCACCACAGCCCTGTCCTTAGTGCATCTTTGGAATCCTTGGAAATTGCATCCCTGGGCACCATTTGGGAGATAGAAGGTGTAGCCCCCAGTTGCTTCTGCTGCACAGGTCTGCTGGGAAGAAGACACTGTTCCCTAGTCCAGAAATAGTTGAACACATACAGAGTCAGTGAGGAATTAGAACAAACATGTTTTGTTGTTCATGTCAGAAGTATCTTCTGTTTTGTCCTCTTTCTTCCCATCCTACCAGCTCCTCCAGCCAATATCCTGGTTTTTTGTTTTTTGGGGGGTTTTTTTGCATGAACATTTCTTAGGCTGAGTAAATATAAAGTTCCTACAAGTCTGTTTCAACCTAGCCAGTGTAACCATTATCTGTTGGATAAGCCCCAAATTTTAAGACAAATATGATTCATTTGTAGCCTTCTTCACAGAGCAATCCCATTGGTTTGATATCTTGCAGATAGCTGATCTCGGCGTTGCTTCCTTTAAGACGTGGAGTAAGCTGACTAATGAGGAACATAACGAGCAGAGGAAGATGAATAGTCTCTCTAAGAAAAATGGCGGAACTCTCTACTATATGGCCCCTGAGCATCTGAATGACATCAATGCCCGGCCTTCAGAAAAGTCAGATGTCTACAGCTTTGCCATAGTACTTTGGGCAATATTTGCAAATAAGGAGCCGTATGAAAGTAAGATATTTATAAAGAATGGGACTTGGGTATTAATCAAGATTGCTAAATGAAATAATGACCTTTAATGAAGTCAGTTAAAATGTATAAATTGTTGGCCCTGGCCAGCTGGCTCAGTGGTAGAGCGTCGGCCTGGTGTGTGGAAGTCCCGGGTTCAATTCCCAGCCAGGGCACACAGGAGAAGCACCCATCTGCTTCTCCACCCCACCACCTCTCGCTTCTCTCTCTCTTTCTTTCTTTTTCTCTCTTTCTCTCTCTCTCTCTCTCTCTCTCTCTCTCTCTCCTTCACTCCTGCAGCCAAGGCTTGGTTAGAGCAAGTTGCCCCTGAGCACTAAGGATGGCTCCATGGCCTCCACCTCAGATGCTGGAAAATGGCTCCATTTGCAGTGGAGCAAGGGCCCCAGTTGGACGGAGCATTATCCCCTAGTGGGCTTGCCGGGTGGATCCTAGTTGGGGTGCATGTGGGATTCTGTCTCTGCCTCCCCTCCTCTCACTAAAAAAAAAAAAAAAAAAAAAAAAGTATAAATTGTTTGTTCATTTGGCCCTGGCCAGTTGGCTCAATTGTAGAGCATCAGCCTGGCATATGGCCATCCCAAGTTTGATTTCCAGTCAAGGCACACAGGAGAAGCGACCATCTCCTTTTCCACCCGTCCACTTCCTGCTTTTCTCTCTCTCTTACCCTCCTGCAGCCATGGCTCGATTGTAGCGGGTTGGCCCTGGGTGCTGAAGATAGCTCCATGGCCTTGCCTCAGGCACTAAAATAGCTCAGTTGCCTAGCAATGGAGCAGCAGCACCAGATGGGCTAAGCACCCCCCTATAGGGGCTTGCTAAGTGGGTCCCGGTCAGGGCGCATGTGGGACTCTGCCTTTCCTCCTCTTACTATTTAAAGAAAAAAAATGTTTTTTCATTTAATGTCTATCTTACCTACTACACTATAATGCTTCACAAAGGCTGGGACCACATGGTGTAATGATTGCCTCTTTGCCCATGCCTCTCAACTCTGTTATGTTTCCCTGGCCTAGGTATCTGCTCGTGTGTTAGATCTGTTACATGTACCAGAGCAACCCCAAAGCAAGTATCTACACACACAGTGCCAGAAGCATAGTAGGTACTGACAAATTTTTGTTGAGTAGTCTCATTTTAGGAATAAGGGGTCACAGGACAAATAGGAGCCTTGATAATGCACCTAAGCATGGGAGGTGCTGTGATGGAAAGCTTGCTTGTTTCTGCTTATGAGGGCTTACCCTTTCGTACTTCAGGGTGAACACATGATACTTTGTTCTGTTCACTTACTCCTTCATTCGAGTATTTAATTTCAGAACTTATATGGGTACTTTTTATTCAGAATTGAGAATGTGAAGATGAGACAGACATGGTTCGTGTTGGAGAACAGATATATAAATAGTCATTCTTCCGTTAAGTGCCTAAACTGATGGACATTTTCCTATCTATTCTTCTTTGGACGATTATTAGACCCCATGATGTAATGATTGCCTCTTTGCCCATGCCTCTCAACTCTGTTATATTTCCCTGGCCTAGGTATCTGCTCGTGTGTTAGATCTGTTACATGTACCAGAGCAACCCCAAAGCAACATCACCCCCAAACAGACTCATCTTCTGCCTGCTCTCTCTGTTGCCCACTCAACTTGCCCTCTCTTTATGTTTGGCAGATGGTGTCACCATCCATCTGCCAAGTTGCCAGAAACCTTGGTCATCACAGACTCAGCCTTTTTCTTCATCTCCCACACCCAGTCACACATCGAAGTACATCTGTGATTCAAGATATATCTTGAATCCATCCACTTCTCTCTGTCACTACTATACTCTGTTTAGCCCAACCCTTTGTATTTCTGCTGTAGACCCCTCTTGCTCATCTGCCATTCACACTGCCTCCCCAACTGGTCATCCCAAAAGGAAACAGGACCATTTCACTCAAATGTTTAAAATCCTTCCAAGGTACTCTGTGGCCTTAAGGATAAGGTTCATATTTCTCAATAAGGTATCATACAAGGGCCTTCCTGGTTTAGCTTTTGCTTGTTTCTTTAGCCTTATTCCTTACCTTTCTTTCTTGAGTCAATATACTCAGTTATTCTGAGATACATCCTGATTTATGGAACCTCCAATCTATTTATATCCTACTTCCCTACCCAGTAATAATCCTCTCTGAGTCCTCCTTCCTCACTCCTTACCTGGATCACTCCTTATTTTTCTGGACTCAACCAAGCCTTCTCTGACCTTCCAGCAGAGTCTGTTTTACCAGAACCCCTTATACTTACTTCTTTTTTTTTTTTTTTTTTTTTTTGTATTTTTCTGAAGCTGGAAACGGGGAGAGACAGTCAGAGAGACTCCCGCATACACCCGACCGGGATCCACCTGGCACGCCCACCAGGGGCGACGTTCTGCCCACCAGGGGGCGATGCTCTGCCCCTCCGGGGCATCGCTCTGCTGAGACCAGAGCCACTCTAGCGCCTGGGGCAGAGGCCAAGGAGCCATCCCCAGCGCCCGGGCCATCTTTGCTCCAATGGAGCCTTGGCTGCGGGAGGGGAAGAGAGAGACAGAGAAGAAGGAGGGGGGCGTGGAGAAGCAAATGGGCGCTTCTCCTATGTGCCCTGGCCGGGAATCGAACCCGGGTCCCCCACACGCCAGGCCGACGCTCTACCGCTGAGCCAACCGGCCAGGGCCTATACTTACTTCTTGAATAGCAATTATCCCTCTACAATTTAAGTTACTCATTAATATTCTATTTGTTCCACTAGAAGGCAATTTTCTTATGAATCCTGTCTTTCATCTACAGAAATTAAAATGTCATGTGCCTTCTTGCCACAGGGCCACATTGCCCCTACCAGATGAGAGAGCTGTACTAAAAGCATATCCTGGGCAGGGAGAGATGAGTGGCATTGTCCAAGTTCTGTCACCTCCCTCCCAGAGAGAAGACCTGAAAAACAGTCTAACCCTAATCTTTGTTTTATAGATGCTATCTGTGAGCAGCAGTTGATAATGTGCATCAAATCTGGGAACAGGCCGGATGTAGACGACATCATTCAGCACTGCCCAAAGGAAATTATCAGCCTCATGAAGCAGTGCTGGGAGGCGGACCCAGAAGCACGGCCAACCTTTGCTGGTGAGGCATCTTTTATGACTGTGCACGGTCACTGGCGTCAGGATTTTCCTAGGAAGATGTCAGGAAGTTGCTCTGAGTCTTCAGAAAACTAAATTCCACCTGCAATTTCAAACTGATAATTAGATTTCAAATATATTTTTCAATGAAAAGATGCCATCCCGCCCAAAAGCATGTTTCTTTCATAACTAACTTTTTAAAAATTGTGTTAAAACATACATAACATGTAAGTTACCATTTTAACCACTTTTAAGTGTACAGCTCAGTGGCATTAAATATGTTCACAGCATTGTACAACCATCACCACTGTCCATCTCTAGAGCCTTTCCATCCTCCCCACTGAAACTCTGTCCCCATGAAACACTTAACTCAACTCCCCAATGCTCTTCTGTCCCAGCTCTGGGCAGCTACCACTTTACTCTGTCTCTATGGGTACCTCATTACAAGAAGAATCATAATAGCATTTGTCCTTTTATGACTGGCTCATTTCACTCAGCGTAATGTCTTCAAGGTTCATCCGTGCTGTAGCTTGTGTCAGAATGTCCTTATTTTGCCGAGGGGTACTCTGTGTGTAGGCTACATTTTGTTTATCCATTCATCTGTTGATGGATACAACTTGGGTTGCTTCCACCAGCCTTCTTGTTTCTTAGATTTTGTGATCTCTTTTTCCTCCCCTTGTGTACCTGGCACTTTTGAAAAGTCATTTAGATTGGGCCTGTTGCAGAGGGAGACGGAAAGGGTATGGGTTTGTCACATGCTGGTAACATCTTCCCATTCCTCTGCGTTACCGAGGATCTTGCCAAGATTCTAGAGGCAGAGAAGAAAATCAGGTGAAGAAAAAATAAATAGTAGAAAAGCACTTAGGAGCCCACAAAGCATTTTGCACTCCTATTTCTGCTATGAGAAAAGAGAAATGAAGCCCCACTCACCACTTACCATGAGAGGGCTACTTTGATTTAGTTGCCTGTTTTCCTGTTTGCTCAGTCAGCCTGACTCTTCTGGCTTGGTTTCTTTTCTTTTATGCCTTTTCACTTTTTTTTAAATTGATGTTTTGATTTTGAGATGATTGTAGAATTATATGCAGCTGTAAAAAATAACACAGAGACATCCCACGTACCCTTTACCTAGTTTCCCCCAATGATGCATCTGGCCAAACTACGGTGTTCCAGCCAGGATATTGACATTGATACAGTCAGATACACAACATTTTGGTCACCAGATTTATAGCTATACCCACCTCCTTCCCTAACCCCAGCCTTCTCCTCTCTCTGGAAACTACTAAATGGTTCTCCATGTCTATAATTCTGCCATTTCATGAATGTTACAAAATGAATCATAAAATACATTTTGGGATTGGCTTTTTGCCTCTCCGCATAATTCTCTGGAGAATCATCCCAGTGTGTGAATCGGTGGCTCCTCCCTTTTGATTGCCAAGTACTCTTCCATGATTTGGATGTGCAGAGTTGATTTATTGTTTCCTTGGAGAACATCTGGTGTGTTCCCAGTTTTTGGCTATTAGGATTAAAGGTGCTATAAATATTCATGTTACAGATTTGTTTGGTGTTTTTTTTTGTGAATAGAAGTGTTTATTTCTCTGGAATAAATACTGAGGAGTGAAATAGCTAAGTTGTGTGGTAGTTTCATGTTTAGCTTTTTGTTTTGTTTTTTGTTTTTAAGAAATTGTCAAACTTTTTCAGAGCAGCTTTACCATTTTATATATTTCCATCAGCAATATGTGAGTGGTCCAATTTCTGTGCATCCTTGTCCACATTTGGTATTCTCATATTTTTTATTTTAGCAATTCTGATAGGTATGTAGCGATATCTCGTGGGGTTTTTTTATTTTTTATTTTTTAATTGCAAGAGAGACAGGAAGGGTGAGAGATGAGGAGCATCAACTCGTAGTTGCATCACTTTAGTTGTTCATCAATTGGTTCTAATATGTGCCTTGTTTGGGGGTGGTGTGGAGAGAGATGCTCAAGCTGTGTAGTGACCCCTGGCTCAAGTCAGTAACCTTTAGCTCAGGCCAGCGACATTAAAATCATGTTGATGAGCCTGTGCTCAAGCCAGCGACTTTGGAGTTTTGAACCTGGGACCTAAGCATCCTAGGTTGATACTCTATCCACTGCACCGCCACTGGTCGGCTTCATGTTTTATTTTGTTTTTTTAATTGATTGATTTTAGAGAGAGGTGGCAGAGTTGGGGAGAGAAAGAGAAACATTCATTCAGTTGTACATTCATTGGTTGCTTCCCAGATGTGCTCTGATTGGGGATCGAACCTGCAACCTTGGCATGGACACTGCATTGGAGGTGAAAGTCCTGACTCCCCACTATGCTTCTTCTGACACTTCCCTATTGGGGTATAGAAGGGGTGTTTTGTTACTGCAAGGTGTAAGTGTAAGTCCAGTCTACCCTTGTAGTCTACTGATACCAGAGGAGCAGAGGAAGAGAAAGGAAAGTCCTAGCTTCTTATTTGGACCTCTCTGACATCATACTCAGCAGTGTGTTGGGACACCCTGTTACTGTCTCATGAGTCTGTAAGTCTCAGCTCACACTTAACCTTTGTTGGTTGGGGTGGGGATGGAGCAACACTTGTTTCTGTGTTGTTTGGTTGGAGTGTGGTTATTGACTACTGGTTTTCTGTATTGCTATGTTGTCCCTGGCTAGAAAGAGGAGGCTCTTGTTGAGCTTCTGTTGTTGTCAGGTGCTGGTTTCTTTATGTCTGAGTCTGGAATCTATGAGGCAAAAGAATACCCAGTGAACTCATCATTTGTGTCTTTTCTCAGATCCCAAAGTCCCTAATGGGTCTGCCTTTGCCTCTCCTTCTTTCAGAGCCTCCTCATTTTTTTTTTTTTATATGTAATAGCTGAAAGTTCTTGTACTTAGTGGGAGAAATAAGGAAAAGTATGTTCACTGCATCTTCCAGTGAGTGGTATTTGCCATTTTCATTTAATGCTAACAGCTCTGACTCTTTATACCAAGTCCTTGTTCTGAGTATATCACCTGATAATAAATCCATTGCCAGAGGGCAGAAACAGAGAGTCTAGCCATCCTAGTTCACTTGGAGATGAACTCACACTAGACAGGGCTTTGTGCTACATAGCCAGAGAAGCTGCACACTATTAGGCAGGAGCTCTTGGTTTCCAGTGTTACACTGTCCCTTGTTCTGTCTACTAGTAATTCATTTTGTTAGTCTTTTCAAAAAAGTTATTAATTTGGAATTTAAATTTTTGGCCCCAACCAGTTACTCAGTGGATAGAGTGTCAGCCTAACATACAGACATCCCAGGTTCGATTCCTGGTCAGGGCACGCAAGAGAAGCAACCATCTTCTTCTCCACCCCCCATTCCCCTTCTCTCTGTCTTCCCCTCCCATTGCCAGTGGCTCAGTTGGTTTGAGCGTGGCCCCAGGCGCTGAGAATAGCTCCATGGAGCCTCAGCCTCAGGTGCTAAAAATAACTCGGTACTCCAGTGTGGGCCCCAGATGGGGGTTACCCTGCCAGGTGGATACTGGTCAGGGCGCATGCAAGAGTCTGCTTTACTGATTTCCCACAGATCAAGGTAAGTTATTCAATGATAATAGATTATTAAGATTTAAAATTTTATTTTAGAAATTTAAAGTACTGTTTTTCTTTTATAGATATTGAAAAAACATATAGGCCTTTTTATTTACATCAGTTCGAGAAAGATGTGGAGGAGGACGTGAAGAGTTTAATGGTAGGTGATACAGCGGATGCTAATGGTGTGAATATATCAAAGCTTATTTTGAACCATGAAAAACGGAGATTTGAGGTAAGGTTAGCTTGGTAACCACACAAAACAAAACTGGCAATTTTATGCTGATAACAACTTGGTGTGTTGGCCCATTCCTCCTTCAGAACTAATGAAAGGAGAGAACAATATACACAGCAATATGAAAACAAACACATAACTTCTCTGGAATAGAATAGAAAGGGTTCTAGGTGGATGAGTCATTTTGAGGAATTCTTGAAAGATAGAACAGAATTATGTTGCTGAAACTTGTAACAGAAAAAGAAAAGCTAATCCAAAACATGATGCTGAAGAAGAAGTACCTGAGGAGCAAGTCTTGAGTCAATATAGAGAAGGAACCTCATGGTCACCTGGGATGTTGACAGGGAGAATTATTTGGGATCCATAATTACACCAGTCATAACAGTTGACTCCTCTCCCTAATTTCCTTGTGCTAAACAACACATGCGAGCCACCTGCTTTGGGCTGAAGCAGTAAGTTTGAAGTCTGGAGTCAAAGCAGTATATTAAAGACCATTACCAACTAATCAGCCAAGAGAAATAGAGACCTGTCCTACATACACACTCAAGAAACAAGATCCTTTCATAAGTCTTACAGCAACATACTGCTAGAACCACAAAAAGAAGACAACAGTAAATAAAGTAGATAGACAAATGGCAATTTTAAAATACTAAAAAAGAAAGAAAAAAAACTTGGGCAGTCAAGAATCGCCAGACTTACACTTTAGAATTCTAGAGAGATATTTAATGCAAACCAAGAAAGCAGTCAAAGGGATATCATTAAAGATAGTCACTCAGGCATAAAAGCATTACCACAGTACACAGTAATAGTTCATAATGATAAAATGAAAATAGTTCATAAGGATGATAATAATAGCTTTAAATATATATATGCCTATAAAAAACATGGCCTCAAAATATACAAGCAGAAACTGCAGAACTCAAGAAATAGAGAAATCCACAATAATAGTTGGAGATACTAATGTAAATTTCCCTCTAATTGGTAGAAAAAGCAGAACAAAATATTTGTCAGTAAAGATATAGAGTTAACACATTTGACCTAATGGAAATATATATACTGCATCTAATAACTACCTAATACTTACCTTTAAAGGCTTTCCAAGAACATATAGAGCATTTTCAAAAGTTGACCATATACTGGAAAATGAAACGAATCTCCACCAGTTTGAAGGATGTAATCGTACAAAGAGTGATTACATTCTTTGACTGCGCTTCAATTATGCTAGAAATTAATCTTAAAAGAAAATTAGAAAATCCCACCTAACCTGTGTTGGTGCAGTGGATAAAGCTTTGACCTGGAATGCTGAGGTCGCCAATTCCAAATCCTGGACTTGCCTGGTCAAAGCACATACAGGAAGCAACTACGAGTTGATGCTTCCTGCTTCTCCCCAACTTTCTCTTCTCGCTCTTTCCCCAAATGAATATATAAAATTAAAAATAATCCCACTAGTTAGAAGTTAAGTATACTTTTAAAAATGCTTTGTGTAGGCCCTGGCCGGTTGGCTCAGCGGTAGAGCGTCGGCCTAGCGTGCGGAGGACCCGGGTTCGATTCCTGGCCAGGGCACATAGGAGAAGCGCCCATTTGCTTCTCCACCCCTCCGCCGCGCCTTCCTCTCTGTCTCTCTCTTCCCCTCCCGCAGCCAGGGCTCCATTGGAGCAAAGATGGCCCGGGCGCTGGGGATGGCTCTGTGGCCTCTGCCCCAGGCGCTAGAGTGGCTCTGGTCGCAACATGGCGACACCCAGGAGGGTCGCAACATGGCGACGCCCAGGATGGGCAGAGCATCGCCCCCTGGTGGACAGAGCGTCGCCCCTAGTGGGCGTGCCGGGTGGATCCTGGTCGGGCGCATGCGGGAGTCTGTCTGACTGTCTCTCCCTGTTTCTAGCTTCAGAAAAATGCAAAAAAAAAAAAAAAATGCTTTGTGTAAAAAATTAATGGAATTTAGAGAATATTTGGAGCTAACAAAACACTACATATTAAAACTTACAGGCCCTGGCCAGTTGGCTCAGTGGTAGAGCGTCGGCCTGGCGTGCAGGAGTCCTGGGTTCAATTCCCGGCCAGGGCACACAGGAGAGGCGCCCATCTGCTTCTCCACCCCTCCTTCCTCTCTGTCTCTCTCTTCCCCTCCCGAGCCAAGGCTCCACTGGAGCAAAGTTGGCCCAGGCGCTGAGGATGGCTCTGTGGCCTCTGCCTCAGGCGCTAGAATGGCTCTGATTGCTGCAGAGCAACGCCCCAAGATAGGCAGAGCATCGCCCCTTGGTGGGCATGCCCGGTGGATCCGGGTCGGGCGCATGCGGAAGTCTGTCTGACTGCCTCCTTGTTTCCACCTTCGGAAAAATACAAAACAAAAACAAAAACAAAAAAAACTTACGTATTTTCTTTTTTTATATATAAATTTTTATTAATTTTAATGGGGTGACATCAATAAATCAGGGTACATATGTTCAAAGAAAACATGCCCAGGTTATCTTGTCATTCAATTATGTTGCATACCCATCACCCAAAGTCAGATTGTCTTCTGTCACCTTCTATCTAGTTTTCTTTGTGCCCCTCCCCCCTCCCCCTTCCTTCCCCCTCCCTCTCCTCCCCCCCCCCCCAACCACCACACTCTTGTCCATGTCTCTTAGTCTCATTTTTATGTCCCACCTATGTATGGAATCATGCAGTTCTTGGTTTTTTCTGATTTACTTATTTCACTCTGTATAATGTTATCAAGTTCCAACCATTTTGTTGTAAATGATCCGATGTCATCATTTCTTATGGCTGAGTAGTATTCCATAGTGTATATGTGCCACATCTTCTTTATCCAGTCATCTATTGAAGGGCTTTTTGATTGTTTCCATGTCTTGGCCACTGTGAACAATGCTGCAATGAACATGGGGCTGTATATGTCTTTACCTATCAATGTCTCTGAGTTTTGGGGGTATATACCCAGTAGAGGGATTGCTGGGTCATAAGGTAGTTCTATTTTCAGTTTTTTGAGGAACCACCATACTTTCTTCCATAATGGTTGTACTACTTTACATTCCCACCAACAGTGAATGAGGGTTCCTTTTTCTCCACAGCCTCTCCAAGATTTGCTATGACCTGTCTTGTTGATAATAGCTAGTCTAACAGGTGTGAGGTGGTATCTCATTGTAGTTTTGATTTGCATTTCTCTAATAGTTAATGAAGATGAGCATCTTTTCATATATCTGCTGGCCATTTGTATTTCTTCCTGGAAGAAGTGTCTGTTCATGTCCTCTTCCCATTTTTTATTGGGTTGTTTGTTTGTTATTGAGCTTTATGAGTTCTTTGTATATTTTGGATATTAGGCCTTTATCTGAGCTGTTGTTTGAAAATATCATTTCCCATTTAGTTGGCTGTCTGTTTATTTTGTTGTCAGTTTCTCTTGCTGAGCAAAAACTTCTTAGTCTGATGTAGTCCCATTCATTTATCTTTGCCTTCACTTCTCTTGCCTTTGGAGTCAAATTCATAAAATGCTCTTTAAAACCAAGGTCCATGAATTTAGTACCTATTCTTCTATGTACTTAATTGTTTCAGGTCTTATGTTTAGATCTTTGATTCATTTTGAGTTAATTTTAGTACAAGGGGACAAACTGTAGTCGAGTTTCATTCTTTTGCATGTGGCTTTCCAGTTTTCCCAGCACCATTTGTTGAAGAGGTGTTCTTTTCTCCATTGTGTGTTGTTGGCCCCTTTATCAAAAATTATTTGACCATATATATGTGGTTTTATTTCTGGACTTTCTATTCTATTCCATTGGTCTGAGTGTCTAATTTCCTTCCAATACCATGCTGTTTTGATTGTCGTGGCTCTATAATATATTTTGAAGTCAGGTATTGTAATGCCCCCAGCTTCATTCTTTTTCCTTAGGATTGCTTTGGCTATTCAGGGTTTTTTATACTTCCATATAAACCTGATGATTTTTTGTTCCATTTCTTTAAAAAATATCATTGGAATTTTGATGGGAATTGCATTAAATTTGTATATTGCTTTGGGTAATATGGCAATTTTGATTATATTTTTTCTTCCTATCCAAGAATAAGGAATATTTTTCCATCTCATTGTATCTTTTTTGATTTCTCTTAACAATGCTTTGTAGTTTTCGTTATATAGGTCCTTTACATTCTTTGTTATGTTTATTCCTAGGTATTTTTTGTTGTTGCAATCGTGAAGGGTATTATTTTTTTGAGTTCGGTTTTTAATGTTTCATTGTTGGCATATAGAAAGGCTATGGGCCCTGGCCGGTTGGCTCAGTGGTAGAGCATCGGCCTGGCGTGCGGAAGTCCCGGGCTTGATTCCCGGCCAGGGCACACAGGAGAGGCGCCCATCTGCATCTCCACCCCTCCTCCTCTCCTTCCTCTCTGTCTCTCTCTTCCCCTCCCGTAGCCGAGGCTCCATTGGAGCAAAGATGGCCTGGGCGCTGGGGATGGCTCCTTGGCCTCTGCCCCAGGCGCTGGAGTGGCTCTGGTCTCAGCAGAGCGATGCCCCGGAGGGGCAGAGCATCGCCCCCTGGTGGGCAGAGTGTCGCCCCTGGTGAGCGTGCCGGGTGGATCCTGGTCAGGTGCATGCGGGAGTCTGTCTGACTGTCTCTCCTCGTTTCTAGCTTCAGAAAAATACAAAAAAAAAAAAAAAAAGAAAGGCTATGGACTTTTGTATATTAATTTTGTATCCTGCGACCTTACTGTATTGGTTTATTGTTTCTAGTAATCTTTTCGTGGAGTCTTTGGAGTTTTCGATGTATAGGATCGTATCATCTGCAAAAAAGTGATACCTTTACTTCTTTTCCGATACGGATGACTTTTATTTCTTTATCTTGTCTGATTGCTCTGGCTAGAACTTCTAGCACCACGTTAAATAAGGGTGGAGAGAGTGGACAACCCTGTCTTGTTCCTGATTTAAGGGGGAAAGTCCTCAGTTTTCTGCCATTTAATGTGATGTTAGCTGATGGTTTATCATATATGGCCTTTATCATGTTGAGATATTTTCCTTCTATACTCATTTTGTTGAGTGTCTTAAACATAAATTGTGTTGTATTTTATCTGCATCTATTGATAAGATCATATGGTTTTTGTTCTTTGTTTTGTTGATATGGTGTATTACGTTAACTGTTTTACGTATGTTGAACCATCCTTGAGATTCTGGGATGAATGCCACTTGATCATGATGTATTATTTTTTTAATATGTTGTTGTATTCGATTTGCTAGTATTTTGTTTAGTATTTTAGCATCTGTATTCATTAGAGATATTGGTCTGTAGTTTTCTTTTTTTGTGCCGTCCTTGCCAGGTTTCAGTATCAGGGTTATGTTGGCCTCATAAAATGTGTTTGGAAGTATTGCTTTTTCTTCAATTTTTTGGAAAACTTTGAGTAGAATAAGAACCAAGTCTTCTTTGAATGTTTGATAGAATTCACTAGTATAACCATCTGGGCCTGGACTTTTATTTTGGGGGAAGTTTTTAATAGTTTTTCTATTTCTTTTCTGCTAATTGGTCTGTCTAGGCTTTCTGCTTCTTCATGACTCAGTCTAGGAAGGTTGTATTGTTCTAGGAATTTATCCATTTCTTCTAGGTTGTTGAATTTGGTGGCGTATAGTTTTTCGTAGTATTCTACAATAATTCTTTGTATCTCTATGATGTCTGTGGTGATTTCTCCTCTTTCATCTTGGATTTTGTTTATATGAGTCCTTTCTCTTTTTTCCCTTGGTTAGTTTTGCCAAGGGTTTGTCAATTTTGTTGATCTTTTCAAAGAACCAGCTCCTTGTTTTATTAATTTTTTCTATAGTTTTTCTGTTCTTTATTTCATTTATTTCTGCTCTGGTTTTTATTATTTCCTTTCTTTGGCTGGTTTTGGGTTGTCTTTGTTCTGCTTTCTCTAGTTCCTTAAGGTGTGAAATTAAGTGATTTACTTGGGCTCTCTCTTGTTTGTTCATAGAGGCCTGAAGTGATATGAACTTCCCTCTATTACTGCTTTTGCTGCATCCCAGAGATTCTGATATGTTGTATTGTCATTTTCATTTGTCTGTATATATCTTTTGGTCTCTGCGCTTATATCTTCTTTGACCCATTCATTTTTTAGAAATATGTTGTTTAGTTTCCACATTTTTGTGGGGGTTTTTTTCCTCTTTTTTGCAGTTGAACTCTAGTTTCAAGGCTTTATGATCAGAAAATATGCTTGGTAAAATTTCGATTTTTCTGAATTTGCTGATGTTATTTTTGTGGCCCAACATATGGTCAATTCTTGAGAATGATCCATGTACGCTAGAGAAAAATGTATACTCTTTCGCTTTGGGATGAAATGTCCTGTAGATATCTATCATATCCAGGTGCTCTAGTGTTTCGTTTAAGGCCAATATATCTTTATTCATTTTCTGTTTGGATGAACGATCTAGAGCTGTCAGCGGTGTATTGCGGTCTCCAAGTATGATTGTATTTTTGTCAGTTTTTGTTTTTAGGTCAGTCAGTAGCTGTTTCATATACTTTGGTGCTGCTTGGTTTGGTGCATATATATTAAGAATTGTTATGTCTTCTTGATTCAGTGTCCCCCTAATCATTATGAAATGACCATTTTTGTCTCTGAGTACTTTTGCTGTCTTGTAGTCAGCATTATTAGGTGTATTGCTACACCTGCTTTTTTTTGGATGTTATTTGTTTAGAGTATTGTTTTCCAGCCTTTCACTTTGAATTTGTTTTTATCCTTGTTGATTAGATGTTTTTCTTGTAGGCAGCATACAGTTGGATTTTCTTTTTTAATCCATTCTGCTACTCTGTGTCTTTTTATTGGTGAGTTTACATTCAGTGTAATTATTGACACTTGTGGGTTCCCTATTGCCATTTTTTAAATTGCTTTCTGTTAGTTTTGGATCTTGTTTGATTCTTCTATTTTGTTTTTTCTATCATTTTTTTGGGGGGGTTGTATTTTTCTGAAGTTAGAAACACGGAGGCAGACAGACTCCCGCATGCACCTGACCAGGATCCAGCCAGCATGCCCACCAGGGGGCGATGCTCTGCCCATCTGGGGTGTTGCTCTGTTGCAACCAGAGCCATTCTAGCGGCTGAGGCATAGGCCATAGAGCCATCCTCAGCGCCTGGGCCAACTTTTCTCCAATGGAGCCTTGGCTGCAGGAATGGAAGAGAGAGACAGAGAGGAAGGAGAGGGGGAGAGGTGGAGAAGCAGATGGGCGCTTCTCCTGTGTGCCCTGGCCAGGAATCCAACCCAGGACTCCTGCACACCAGGCCAATGCTCTACCACTGAGCCAACTGGCCAGGGCCTATCATGTTTTTTTTTGGTTGTATTCCATACTTCTTTCCTCTGTTGCTACCTTTTTTAAGTCATGTGCTTCTGTGGTGGTTTTTTCAAGGGTGGTTACCATTGAGTAATGAAAAGAGTACCTACCATGTTCATTATAGTACACTATCTCATGAGTGCTTCTGCACTCCATCATCCTTTGCTACTATTAATCTCCGTCCTCTCCACCCCCCTTTTTTTTTGTTGTTGTCACAGTTTTAATTTGGTTTTATTGTGTTCTTCTTGGAGCTTTTACTTGTGGTTTTGTTTTGTTCTTTGTATCTGGTTGGAAAACCCCCTTTAGTATTTCCTGGAGTGGGGTTTTTCTGATGATAAATTCCCTCATCTTTTCTGTATCTGTGAATATTTTTATTTCTCCTTCATATCTGAAAGATAGCTTTGATGGGTATAGTATTCTTGGTTGAAAGTTCCTCTCTTTTAGGACTTTAAATATTGGGGCCCACTCTCTTCTAGCTTATAGAGTTTCTGCTGAGAAATCTGATGATAATCTAATAGGCCTTCCTTTATATGTTGTATTCTTCTTTTCCCTGGCTGCCTTGAGAATTTTTTCTTTGTCATTGGTTTGTGTCATCTTTATTATGATGTGCCTTGGAGTAGGTTTGTTGGGGTTAAGAAAACTTGGTGTTCTGTTTGCTTCTTGAATTTGAGGCTTTAGTTCTTTCCACAGGCTTGGGAAGTTCTTATCTATTATTTGTTTGAATATGTTCTCCATTCCATTTTCTCTCTCTTCTCCCTCTGATATATCTATTATTTTTATGTTATTCTTTTTGATGGAGTCAGACAATTCCTGTAGGGCTTTCTCATTTTTAAAAATTTTTGAGTCTCTTTCTTCTTCTCTCTGTTGTGCCTCAAGTTGCTTGTCTTCTATGTTACTAATCCTACTTTCTATCTGGCCTGTTCTATTAGCTAAGCTTGTTACCTCGTTTTTCAATTCATGAATTGAGTTTTTCATCTCTGTTTGATTTATTTTTATTGTTTCAATTTCCTTGGTAATATATTCTTTGTGTTCATTGAGTTGTTTTCTGAGCTCCCTAAATTGCCTTTCTGTGTTTTCTTGTATATCTCTGAGTATTTTTAGGATTTCTATTTTAAATTCTCTGTCATATAGCTCCAAGGTTTCCAATATATTAAATTTTTTCTCCATAGATTTTTCCTCATCTAGCTGTGTTACCTCTCTTTCTTTTGTATCCATGGTATTCGATTTCCTCTTCCGTAATGGCATCTGAGGGTGGTTTTGTTGATAGCACTAATGAGAATTAATAAATAATAAAAAGTAAAAAAAAGATCGGCCTAGCGTGCGGAGGACCCGGGTTCGATTCCCGGCCAGGGCACACAGGAGAAGCGCCCATTTTGCTTCTCCACCCCTCCGCCGCGCTTTCCTCTCTGTCTCTCTCTTCCCCTCCCGCAGCCGAGGCTCCATTGGGGCAAAGATGGCCCGGGCGCTGGAGATGGCTCTGTGGCCTCTGCCCCAGGCGCTAGAGTGGCTCTGGTCGCAACATGGCGACGCCCAGGATGGGCAGAGCATCGCCCCCTGGTGGGCAGAGCGTCGCCCCTGGTGGGCGTGCCGGGTGGATCCCGGTCGGGCGCATGCGGGAGTCTGTCTTACTGTCTCTCCCTGTTTCCAGCTTCAGAAAAATGAAAGAAAAAAAGAAAAAAAAAGAAAAAAATGGAAAGAAAAAAAAAGAAAATTTATTATTTCTCTCTTTTTATCTTCTCTTCCCTCTGCCTTGAGAAAATATTGTGATGAACTGTGAATTATATTGTGTTAAATGGAACAAAAACTACCTATAATGGAGGGCCTGAATTGGGGAGAAGTGATAAAGGGGCAAAAAATGAGTTAGGGACCCACAAAATGCAAAAAAAGGAAAAAATTTGCGTCAAGAATAAAATGATTTGCTTGTAAGTGATGGTTGACTAAGAGATATAATGAGAAGGATAAGAGGGAAATAGGAAAAAGGAAAAAAAATTACTATTGTATTAAATGGAGCAAAAACTAGGTAGAATGGAGAGCCGGGGTTGGGGGGAATGCTAATGAGTTAAAAAGTGAAGTCAAAAGCACCGAAAATGCCACAAAGAAAAAAAATTTGAGTCCCAAATAAAATAATTTGTTCGTGATTGAGGATTGAATGAGAGGGAAAGTAAAGGAGAAAAGAAAAACTAATAGGGAGAAAAAAGAAAAAAGGGAAAAGGAAAAGAAGAAAAAAGAACAAAAAGAGAGAGAGAGGGTTTGGAGTGTAACCCTCATAGAGAGAAAGGAAGAAGAAAGAAAATGGGAGATGTAACACTTATGGGTAGTGTAGTTCAAGAGTTCAAGAAGGGGAAAGAATAAGACAGGCAGAGAATAAATGGACCAAGGTGGAAGAGAAAAAATAATTAAGACAAGAAGATGAAAGAAACAAAAAAAAAATGAAAAAAGTTATAAAATCTGTGGATTTTTCTTGATTTTGAGAGGTTACCTTCTTGCTTTTTCTTTCCTCTCCCTCTTCCTGGTCAGTGACTCTGTACCCCAGGCTCTGCCCCTGTGGCACACTTAGGTAGAGATTTGCAGTTGATAAGTCTCTATGGCGATGTCATATATTAGGCTTCAGTCTCTTTGGTAGTCGAGGCTTGTTAGCATTTTCAGGCTCCAACAATGAGAGAGTCCGTTTTTCCGGAGCCTCTCTCCTAGTCTCTCCTTCCTGAATTAGCAGCCTGATGATCCAGGTATGAGGTTGCTGCTGCCTCTGCCTAGAGAGTAAGAGGCTCAAAGAGCTGGAAAATCCCCGCTCTATCCCTACTCTGCACAGGGCTCTGGGTAAGGCTCTCTCAGTCAGAGCCACCAGCGTAATCAGGCAGGGCTGGGAGCCAGTTGCTCTCAAGGTGTCTTTCTATGAGCCTCCAGGCGTGTCCAGTATGCCTCAGCATTCTGTGGGACCACTCTCCCCAGGTTTTTTGCACTTTGTAATCTGTTTTGGCTGGGAAGAAGATGCCCTAGTTGCTGCCTGCAGAACAGGATGTCTTAAAAGCTGCCAAATCCCTCTTTTTAACGTATAGCCCTGAGTATGAAAGCTCTGCCAATCAGAAGTTGCCCCCACCCCTACGTGCATAGCAAGAGGCATTCAAACATATCACGCCTCTTGTCTTAGGTCGCTGAACTGAGAGACATCTTGTCAGTTAGAGCCCCGTAGGTCAGTTGGGAGGTGAGCAGACTGTGGGTTAAGCTAATTTCAGCGATTAGATCCATAGCTCTGCTCCAGAGACAGACTGCAAGCTACTTTTGTGCCCCTCCCCCTAATGCTTTCGTATTTTTTCTTCCCAGGGATGTTAACTTGAATGGCTGGGTGAGGTGCCCTGCCGACCCAGAGAAGTTCAGGTGTAGGGAAGTTCGCTTTCACGCACTCCCCGCATGCCGCTGTTCAGGGTGCAGGGACCACATCGAGACTCTGGTCACAGCCCATGCAAAGGCCTCTGACTCTGCCCCTCTGTCCGGGAACTCAGATGCCCACTCCCGGGGTGCTAGGAGGAACCTCTTGCACACTGTCTGCGCTCGCCGACCAGGATATCGGGGCTAATGGCGACTTCTGCTCACCCGTCTTTGCCGGGTCCGGCGCGGGCGTTAGCTCACTTTGGCCAAGTCGCCGCAGGCACACTTTTTCCTTGGCTTGGACATCTGTGCCACAGCCTGGCTCCCTCCACACCCTTAGCCCTCTATCTCAGTTCCAAGTGAAAGCAGCCCTTGCACAGGTTAGTGAGGAAGGCAGAGTGTTCCTTTCTCCATCTTATTTCCTACAGGGTTGATTATATATTTAGTCAATTTTTAGCTTGATCATACCTTCATTTTCAGCGTATGGGACTTCCAGACGCTCCAAGGATACATTTTTCTGTCTCTGGTTGAAGAACTTGTTGAAATTTTGGGGAGATTTATTGGTAGCGCTCCTCATGGCGCCGTTTCTCTGACATCACTCTAAACCAGTGGTTCTCAACCTTTCTAATGCCGTGACCCTGCAATACAGTTCCTCATATTGCGGTGACCCCAAACCAAAAAACAATTTTGGTGGCTACTTCATAACTAATTTTGCTACAGTTATGATTCGGAATGTAAATACCTGATATACATTATGTATTTTTTGATGGCTTTAGGCGACCCCGCTGGGGTCGCGACCCACAGGTTAAGAACCGCTGCTCTAAACTTACATATTTTCCAAAAGAATACTTACTGGTAAAATATAGTCATTCATATATATATATATAAAAAGTTGAAAATAAATTTGGCAAGCATTCATCTAGAGAAGATAGCAAAATAAACCTGGAGCAAATACAAAGCAGTAAACAATAAGAGAAGAACATAATATAAATAACAGCTAATAGGGGATCAAAAAAGTTAAATATTGGTACTTTGAAAAGGCTAATAAAATCAATTAATTAAGACTGGTCAAGGAAAACAGAAAGAAGCTGAAGTAATGAATAAGAAGGCATCGCTACAGCTCCTATAGACATCAAAGTGGTATTAAGAGAATATTGTGAATAACTTTTTTGCTAATTAATTTTTAAACTTAGATAAAATGGACAAATTTGTAGAAGAAAGTATAATTTAGCAAAACTGATTCAGATAGAGTTAGAAAACCTGAATATTCCACCTGACCAGGCGGTGGCGTAGTGGATAGAGCATCGGACTGGGATGCGGAGGACCCAGGTTCAGAGACCCAGAGGTCGCCAGCTTGAGCGCAGGCTTATCTGGTTTGAGCAAAGCTCACCAGCTTGGACCCAAGGTTGCTGGCTCGAATAAGGAGTTACTTGGTCTGCTGTAGCCCCACTGTGAAGGCACATATGAGAAAGCAATCAATTAACAACTAAGGTGTCGCAACGAAAAACTGATGATCGATGCTTCTCATCTCTCTCCATTCCTGTCTGTCCCTACCTATCCCTCTCTCTGACTCTAACTCTGTCTCTGTAAAAAAACAAAACAAAAAACCCCTGAATATTCCTATAACCATTACAAAAGATGGAGTCAGTGATGAAAATTCTTCCCACAAAAAAAATTCCACAACCAGGCCCTGACTGGTTGTCTCAGTGAATAGAGCTTTGGTCTGGTGTATGGACATTCCAGGTTTGATTTTCAGGGTCAGGGCACACAAGAGAAGTGACCATATGCTTCTCTCTCCTTTCTCTCCCTCTTCCCTGCCCCCCCCCCCCAGCCAATGACTTGATTAGTTCCAGCTTTAGGCCTGGGCACTGAGGATAGCTCAGTTGGTTGGAGCATCAGTTTCAAGTGCTAAAACTAGCTTGGTTGGTTTGAGCATCGTCCCCAGATGGGCTGTGTGGTGGATCCCAGCCAGGTCACATGTGGGAGTCTGTTTTACTATTTTCCCTTCTCTCACTTAAAAAAATAAAATAAAAAGTAAAGAAAATTCCACAACCAGATAGCTTCATCAGTTACTTCCACCAAATATTCAATGAATAAATTATTACAATCTTTTTAAAGCTTGTCCTGATAATAGAGGAGAGGAGGCTCTCCCAGACTCATTTTATGAGACTAGCATATCTTTTTATTCCCATACTTGAAAAAAAAAGATACAAGAAAGAAAAACTACAGACTTATCTCAATATAGATGTGAAAATACTGAATAAAATATGACAAAATGAATCCATCAATGGACAATAAAGTTTGGAAGATAGACGGCCTCACAAACAGAGAAAAGCAAAATGAATTGATTATAATTTTCATCCATTAGGCCAACATTTTTGAAAGATTGGTAATATCAAATGTTGGTGAAAATGCATAATAACAGGCATCCCCATGCAGTACTGGTTGAGAGTGTGAGTTTGTGAAGTTTATTGAGAAAAGAAGCATCTACCAGTCTTTCACAAGCACATAACTTTTACAGCAATTCTGTTAGTCTATCCTACTCACATGTATGCTCCAAGATTAAGTCCATTACACCTTAGTTTTTGAGAGTAAAAAAATTGGAAACAAACCAAATAGTTCATAAATAGATATACTAAATTATGATTCATTGAAACTACAGAATATATAGACATCTAAAAGATGTAGACACTAACATACAATGATTCAGAAAGATTGTCAAGCCTTGTTAGCAAAAAAATAAGTTAAAACAATAGAGTATGATCCTTTTGATCTTACATATACACCCTCTGGAATTTATATGTGTATTTCCAGAATATATAGGCAAATACCTAGAGAGAATGAAAATGAACAACATACTCTGAATAAGGATCACCTCTAGGTAATGAAGATAGGAGGGGTTGGAAGAAACAACTTTAAAGTGTTGTTCTGTGTGATTCTGTACAATCTGTGTCTTTAGAAAAGAATTTGTACTTATATATTCTGTATAATAAAAAAATTGTAAAAAGAAAACAAGTACTTTTATAAATTAAAACAACATAAAAATGCTTATCATGTTAAATAGAAAGCAATATCCTCTGTCAGTCTCCCCCAAATGACTCATATGTTCATTCAGTGAATATTTTTGACCACCTTCCTCTATGTAGCTTGCAGTCTGTTAGGAGCAAAATATAAATATGACTAGAAAAAAAAAAACTTGAAGAAAATGCCAAAATGTTTTTTTTCTTTGAGTGAATGTGCAATATATAAGTTTCTTTTTAAATATAATTCCCTACATTTTCTGTAATGAGTATTACTTTTATAGGGAAACAATTCTTTTTTATTTTGAGAAGATACATAATATAAAATATACTGTCTTAACCATTCTTAAGAATACAATTCAGTGGCATTAAGTACATGCACAGTGTTGTGCAACCATCACCAGTATCCATTTCCTTTTTTTTTCATACCAAACAGAAACTTTATACCCATTAAACAAAACCTCCACATTTCTTTTTCTCCCCAGCCTCTGATAACCTCTATTCCAATTTCTGTCTCTACAAATTTGCCTATCCTAAGTACCTCATAGAGAGGGACTCACACAACATTTGTCTTTTTGTGTCTCATGTATTCACTTAGCATAGCAATTTTCAACCATGGTGCTGTGGCACACCAGTATGCCACAAGAATTTTTTTTTTTATTCTCCACAAAAAGTTTTAAAATGCAATACCTGAGTATTTAGTTGGGCCACTGACCTCTTTTCCATTAAACCAGTGGTAGTCAACCTGGTCCCTACCGCCCACTAGTGGGCGTTCCAGCTTTCATGGTGGGTGGTAGCAGAGCAACCAAAGTATAAATAGAAAGATAGATTTAACTATAGCAAGTTGTTTTATAAAGATTTATTCTGCCAAACTTAGCAAAAATCCAACATAAAGTACTTGGTAATTATTATTATATGCTTTAACTTGCTGTAACTCTGCTTTATAAATTTTATAAAGTAAAGTTACTTCCCTACTTTATAAATCACCATTACTGTGGAACTGGTGGGTGGTTAAAAAATTTACTACTAACAGAGATACAAAAAGTGGGTGGTAGGTATAAAAAGGTTGACTACCCCTGCATTAGACTGTCAAATTAAAAAAAAATATGACAACAGCCAACACAACAATAGCCATCTGGTGCGAAAGAATCAACATACCTCTTTTTTTTTTATCAAGATCAGCAAAAGACATATTTTTTTGTGTGCCACAGAATTTTACTAATTAGTTTATGTGAGCCATAAAATGAAAAAAGTTGAAAATCACTAACTTAGCATAATGTCTTCAAGGTCCACATAGCCTGTATCAGAACTCAATTCCTCTTTGAGGCTGAATAATACTCCATTGTATGTACACATTACAATTTGATCATTCATCTATTGATGGATTCTGGGGTTTTCATCTTCTATCTGTCATATGTACCTAGGAGTAGAGCTACTAGGTTCTGTAATTGTATATTTAACACTGAGGAATGATAAAACTTTTCCACAATGGCTGCACTGTTTTACATTCCCACCAGCAGTGCACAGGGGTTCCAGTTTTTCTATGTTCTCACCAATACTTTTAATTTTCTGGGTTTTGGTTTTATGTTTTGTTTTAAGTGGTCGTTCTAATGAGTGTGAAGTGGTATATATCTCATGACAGATTTGTTTTGTATTTCCCTAATGACTAATGAAGTTTGGCATCTTTTTTGTACATATTGACCATTTGTATATCTTCTTTGGAAGAATGTCTATTTAAACCCTTTTCCCATTTTTGCATTGAGTTGTTTGATTTTTTAGTTGTTGTTGAATTGTAGGAATTTTTTATATAATCTGGATATTCATCCTTTATCAGATATATATGATTTGCAAATATTTTTTTTCCTGTTGTCTTTTCACTGTCTTGATAATGTCCTTTGATAAGCACCGAAGGTGCTAATTTTTTTTTTTTTTTTTTTTTCATTTTTCTGAAGCTGGAAACAGGGAGAGACAGTCAGACAGACTCCCGCATGCGCCCGACCGGGATCCACCCGGCACGCCCACCATGGGGCGATGCTCTGCCCACCAGGGGGCGATGCTCTGCCCATCCTGGGCGTCGCCATGTTGCGACCAGAGCCACTCTAGCGCCTGAGGCAGAGGCCACAGAGCCATCCCCAGCGCCTGGGCCATCTTTGCTCCAATGGAGCCTTGGCTGCGGGAGGGGAAGAGAGAGACAGAGAGGAAAGCGTGGCGGAGGGGTGGAGAAGCAAATGGGCGCTTCTCCTGTGTGCCCTGGCCGGGAATCGAACCCGGGTCCTCCGCACGCTAGGCCGACGCTCTACCGCTGAGCCAACCGGCCAGGGCCGGTGCTAATTTTGATGTAGACCAATTTATCTATTTTTATTTTGTTGCCCATGCTTTTAGTGTCATATCCAAGAAATTACTGTCAAATCCAGTGTCTTGATGCTTTTCTCCTATTTTTTTTTCTAATATACTGCTTACAAAATTTAGGGGATATTTCAAATTGAATATAAAGCAATAAACAAAAGCATTTGATATTTTTTATTATTAAACAAGAACATCAGAAAAGCAAATGACAAGTCAAAGAAAATTGTTCAGTTATGCAAATGAGATGCAAAACCAACTTTTATTTCATTGGTGAAAGTGCACTATACAAAAGGCTGAAAGTACTGGAGAATCTGCACGTTCCTTGATCCCCTAATTTTTTGAGCAGTGTAGTTATATAATGTTAGCTCTTATGCTTAGGTTTTTGATCCATTTTGAGTTAATTTTTGTATATGTTTAAGGGTAAGGATCTTACTTCATTCTTTTATATGTGAATATTCAGTGTTCCCCCATTGAATGGTCTTGGCACCCTTGTCCACAATAAATTGACCATATATGTAAAGGGATATTTCTGGGTTCTTCATTGTGTCTTCTTGGACTGTTTGTCCTTAGGCCAATACCACACAGTTTTGATTACTGTACCTTTGTAGTGAGGTTTTTTGTTTGTTTGTTTGTTTTTTGTTTTTGGGTTTTTTTTTGTTTGTTTGTTTTTGTTTTTGTATTTTTCTGAATCTGGAAATGGGGAGGCAGTCAGACAGACTCCTGCACGCGCCCAACCGGGATCCACCCGGCATGCCCACCAGGGGGCGATGCTCTGCCCATCTGGGGCGTCGCTCTGCTGCAATCAGCCATTCTAGTGCCTGAGGCAGAGGCCACAGAGCCATCCTGAGCGCCCAGGCCAACTTTGCTCCAATGGAGCCTTGGCTGCGGGAGGGGAAGAGAGAGACAGAGAGGAAGGAGAGGGGGAGGGATGGAGAAGCAGGTGGGCGCTTCTCCTGTGTGCCCTGGCCGGGAATCGAACCCAGGACTCTCGCACGCCAAGCCGACGCTCTACCACTGAGCCAACCGGCTAGGGCCTGTAGTGAGTTTTGAAACCAGAAAATGTAAATACTCTTAACTTTGTTCTTCTTTTTAAAGATTATTTTGGCTAGTGGGGCAAAACATTTATTTTTATTTATTTTTTTGATATTGACTGTTTGTAGCTATGTGAAATTTCTCCCTTCTGAAATTTTGTAATAATTTCCTGCAACTGACTGTCTTCTGCTATCTACTAAAATATGTGTTTTGCTCTTTGTTATAGAACAAGTGTCCTGAACAAAGTGAACTTGTGAAAAGAATGCAGTCTCTCCAAATGGATTGTGTAGCAATACCTCCAAGCAGGTCAAATTCAGGTAACTTATACTCTGATCAAAAAGCTGCCTGTTAACTTATTCACCCATTCATGCAATCAGCTCTCTAAAATACTGTTCGCAACCAAGTGAGAAACAGAAGAAGCTATAAAATGTAACATCTGCCTTAAAGGAATTTATATATATTCGGAATCAAGGTACATATATTCTAAATGTTAAGTAGCATTGAGTTCACCAAAATCATAAAGTTTCTGAAACGCAAGAGTCCAATATGTCTGATAGGGAGAAAGTGATAGTTCAGGAAAAGGAAGGGGGTATGTGAGGGAGCAAAGTCCTTGAGAAGGTGAGAGATGACTAGACTCGGAGTACAAGCATAGTGGTTGGTCTCAGGTTCAAGCAAGGATACTATTTTTCCCTCACAACAAAAGGGAAGACAGAGTACAGGGTTTTGAATCAACTTAGCTATCTATTCAGGGACCAATCACTAAACCTCTTAAACTTGATCCATCAAATCATGGTCATTGCCCTGCTCATACAGAGTGTTTAAAGAGTGGAAGAATCCCTGGAAAGTGATTAGCACAGAGCGACTGCTCCTAGTTTCCAACCCTAGTTACCAACCAAGGAGACAATTGCCTTCTCTACTGCAACACAATCCCTTTCTTCCTTGGTCATTCCTGTGACACCGCTTTTCTGTCGCTTGGTATACTTTCCTTAGCGCTCTCTCACTGCTACACAGGGGCCCCTACTGGTTACATGTAAAAGAAGAGGACTATCTAAAGAATGCTTTTCACTTGTTCTCAAAGTTTTCAGTGTTACTCTGAGCTACAGATTCATTTTGGGGCTCAGGCTTCATTTTACTTTGTAGTATGTGACGGAACTTTCTCCAGTGTCCATCATTTTTTCTCAGCCACAGAACAGCCCGGTTCCCTGCATAGTTCCCAGGGACTCGGGATGGGTCCCGTGGAGGAGTCCTGGTTCGCCCCCTCTGCAGAGCACCAGCAGGAGCAGAATGAGCTCACCCTGCAGAGTAAACTCCAGGAGGAGGCCAACTACCATCTTTTTGGATGTCGCATGGACAAGCAAACAAAACAGCCTGCGCGGAGTGTCGCTTACAGCAGAGAAGAGGAGAGGAAACGGCGGGTCTCCCATGACCCTTTTGCACAGCCAAGGTCTTATGAGGCTGTTCAGAACCCAGGGGTCAAAGGCCTGGCTTCTTCCAATGCAGCCAGTCATGGTAATGCAGTCCACCAACCGGATGGACTGACCAGCCCACCCCAAATACTCGTCTGGAACAATGGATCGTATGATCTGCATGGTTATCCGGGAACAGTAGGTGCCGGAGTTTGGTATGGGATAAATCCCAACCATATGCCAAGCCAACATAAGACTCCAGTGCCTGAGACCAACTTACTGGGAAACACACCCACAATTCCATTCATCTCCCTGACATCAAGAGGTAAACAGGCCTTTCAGTCCAACCTTATCTTTATTTTCCTCTGAAAATAAAACAGCTGTCGTAGACTATAAGGTAACCAGAGGCAAGTTGTTCAGTCCTCAGCTGCCAGATGGAACTTGCCACCATGGAGTAGTCTCCATCAGACCACTTGGCTTGGGCATATTTCAGTTTGGGTAGGATTTGGTGCATCTGCCTACAAGTGTTGGTTTATAGGTTTTTGTAACTAGTAGGCATCTTTCATTCTCACCTGAATCACAGCACTCCTATTATACCCAATCTCTGATGCAAGTATCTTTTACTTGCTTGCTGTTTTTTGAAGGTAAGAAATAAGTTTTGGATATTTTTACTTATCTTCCATAGTCCAAAGACTACCACTTGTGATGAAAAAAACCACATTGTCAGGTTAGCATCACCATCATCCAATTCTAGAACTTTTTATCTTCCCAAACTGAAACACTATACTCGTCAAACAATAAGTTTGATAAGTCCCCATTCTTCTCTTTCCTCCCGGCCCCTGGCAACCAACCTTATACTTTCTGTCTGTGAATTTAATTACTGTAGGTACCTCATATCAGTGAAATCCTACAGTATTTATCCTTACTTTACTTAGTACAATGTCCTAAAGGTTCATCCATGTTGTAGCATGTGTTAGAATTTCCTTCCTTTTTAAGGCTGAGTAATATTCCATTGTGTGTGTATCCTTTCATCTACTGAGGGACACTAGAATGGCTTTCACTTTTTAGCTGTTTTGAATAATGCTGCAAGGGGGTATAAATACCTGTTTGAGAATCTGCTTTCAATTCTTTGGGGTATATACTCAGAAGTGGAATTGCTGGATCATATTGTAATTCTATTTTTAAGTTTTGGAGGAACTGTCATACTATTTTCCACAGTGGCAGCACCACTTTTTATTCCCACCACTAGTGCACAAGGGTTCCAGTTTCTCCATATCTTGTCAATACTTGTTATTTTCTGTTTTTATAATAGTTGCCGGCCCTGGCCAGTTGGTTCAGTGGATAGAGCGTCAGCCCAGCGTGCGGACGTTCGGGTTCGATCCCCGGTCAGGGCACACATGAGAAGTGACCATCTGCTTCTCTCCTCCTCCATCTCCCCCTCTCCTTCTTCCCCTCCCGCAGCCAGTGGCTCAGTTGGTCTGAGCATCAGCCCCGGGCACTGAGGATAGCTTGATTGGAGCATCAGCCCCAGATGGGGGTTGCGGGTGGATCCTGGTCAGTGTGCATGTGGAGTCTGTCTCTATATCCCTTCCTCTCACTTAAAAAATAATAATAATAGTTGCCATCTTAATGGATGTGAGGTGGTTCAGCCATAATTTAAAAAGAAAACCTTAGAGGGTGGCACAGAATAAATAAATTAACTTAAACATTTGGAGTAAAGCCTTGCCCCTTTCTGTGTTATATTTCTCATCATATTTCCAACTTAGGTGTACTTATCTGTGTATTTATCTCTATTCAGATGAGTCTGCAAAATGTTGCATGTCCAACAGTACTGGCATTCAGATTGGAGACCATAATTATATGGAGATTGGTATGAGCTCGCCATCACTGGACAGCACGCACATGAACTTGAAAGAGCCATATTCTAAGTATCTAGAAATCTTTGGTAAGATGCCCTTTAAGGACCCATTGTCTAGTAACCTTGAGCTTACTTGTGGAAAAGGATATAGTGGAATCCTAAAACTTGTCTGATTATTCTCTTTGAAAGTTGTCCCATCTTTCCTCTTAAAAATCTCTGAGCAATTTCTGTATAATTTCTTTGTAGTTTATTTATGTTTAATATGGGGGAAATTACAATATTGAATTCATAGATTGTTGTGAAAGTTAAATGAGTCAATATGTATAAAGAGCTTACAGGCCCTGGCCAGTTGGCTCAGTGGTAAAGCATTGACCTGGCATGTGGATGTACTGGGCTTGATTCCCAGTCAGAGCCACACAGGGGAAGTGACCATCTGCTTCTCCAGCCTTTTCCTCCCTCTTCTCTCTCTTGCTCTCTCTCCATTTTCCCCTTCTGCAGCCATGGCTCAATTGGTTTGAGCAAGTTGGCCCAGGTGCTGAGGATGGCTCCAATGGAACCTCTGCCTCAGGCGCTAAAAATAGCTAGGTTGTGGAGCAACAGAACCTGATAGACCCAGAGCATCACCCAGGAGGGGGCTTGTCAGGTGGATCCTGGTCAGGGCACATGCAGGAGTCTATCTCTATATCTCCCCTCCTCTCACTTAAAAAAAAGAGCTTAGAACACTGCGTGCAACATAGTAAGATCTATAAAAGTGTTATCATCATTAATATTACTACTCAGACCTGGAAGAGATAGCTCCTTCAGGTCTCCATCAAAAAGAATTTTGTAATTCTTGGGACACTGTGTAAGCTATGGGACACGATGCCCTCAACATCACCTCCATAATTAAAATGAGGAATTCCTCTTACAGGGTTCCACTATGCAGGCTCATCACATTAAATCCCAAAACACAACCTGGGAAAAGCAGTCATGGCCCAAAACAATGTGATTTAAGGACCCAACTTCTTGCCTAACCATAGGATTGGCAAATTTTTTCTATTAAGGTCTAGATAGTAAACATTTTAGGCTTCATTGGCTCTGAGGTCTCTGTTGCTACTACTCAGCTCACATTGTAGGGCAGTAGCAGCCACAGACAATAGCACATGGATGGCCATGTTCCAGTAAAACTTTGTTTACAGAAACAGGCTGCAGGCCAGCTTTGGTCCACAGGCCATAGTTTGCCAGTCCCTGGTCTTGCCCTTTAAAATACCTAGAGCAGAGGTTTCTATATTTGGAAGACAGAGATATCTTTCAGAAGCTGATGAAACCCAGGGATCCTCTCCCAGAGAGGTATTGACAAAGTTTGTTAAATATCTTGGGAGGTTTCTGGACGACTGATTTCCAGTGGTGATGATAAAAGCCGCATCATGGGTGAGCTGAGGAACGGCTTGGGGTTGAGGAGCAAACATGAGATGTCTTTTTTCTTATATTTAGCTCACTAAAGTAGAATGAAGATCAAGGAGTGTGGTTTGTTTGTGGTGGCTATTTTATACTAGTTTTCTTTTTCATGATTTTTGTGAAGGCCTAAGGGGAAAGAACCAGTAGAAAGAGAGGTTATGGCTGTAGAAGAGAGGCAGCGGTTGTGCAGGAGAGGAATGAGTCTGGAAATAGACCTTGAAGAGCATAGGTGCTTCGTCCCTTAAAGGACAGGAGAAGGCCCTGTAATTGACTAGGTAGGTTTGCACTTGATGAGCTCAGTTTCCCTGATGAACTAAGAGGAAAGTGACCTGTTGCATGAAGGGCATCAAGAGTTAAGGGACCGTAACTCTGGACAGATGTAAGTGGAAGATGCCCAAAAGGAAAAAATAATGGTATTTTTCCCATCTATATCAGGAAGGTCTGATATAAATAGGGCCTCTGGCTGAGGTTGTATAAAACAGCCGAATAGTCAGGCAGAGGTTTTAATCCCAAAACCATCAGCTGTGGCTCAGAGATGCATCTGCTAGGAGGAAGAGGTTCCTTAGTTAAACTCACAAAAACTTCTCCATTGGGCTAGCAGACATGTAAAATATCATCCAGTGAGTCAACAGCTATATAATTAAAGAAGTTCTCTCTTTCACTGTACACCAGGTCCTCTTCACTTCATACGAGTGTTGGAAACTAGAGTGTTCAAATGAGTTGCAGCTTGATGCCTTCTTGTCTTTTCTTTTTGGCAGATAATACCACTAGCCTGACTGAAAAACACCTGGACCCGGTCAGGGAAAACCTGGGGAAGGCCTGGAAACCGTGTGCCCGTAAGCTGGGCTTCACTGAGTCTCAGATTGATGAAATTGACCACGACTATGAGCGAGATGGATTGAAAGAGAAGGTTTACCAGATGCTCCAAAAGTGGCTGATGAGGGAAGGCAACAAGAGGGCCACGGTGGGAAAGCTGGCCTATGCACTGCACCAGTGTTCAAGAATAGACCTTCTGAACTGTTTGATACATATCACCCAGAACTAACTTGTAGAAGCTTTGGTAGCATGGAGTAAACGCCTCACTTAGTTAGCAGTTCGCTGAATGTGTGCTGCCTCACATCGTCCAGACTTCTTTCCTGATCTGGGTTCTGTGTCTGCATAAAATACTACTTCTTGAATTTCATAGCTGGACAATGGGGAAGAAATCTATAGCAAACAACTCGCTAAACGAGAAGACCTATTAATGGCCGAGCTGGAATAGAAAAAGGAAGCCTAATTGGGTTTTGAAAGTAAAAGAAGAAATATTTGAGAAAGATCGTTTTCTTTCACTTTATCCCATAACGTTCAGATACGCTCTTCATTCAGTTTCCTGGAATTTTGTTTGAGCAAGGAAAAAAAATTCAGAGAATGTAAACTAGATCAATTTTTTTTATTATTTTGTGCTTTCTCCACATAGACCCCTGTTATAACCAAAGTAGAGAAAAATTCTAAGTTCTCTTCAAACAGTATTTTTTTTGGTATCATAACCACAGTTCTTTCCAAAATTATAGGGTCTGTTAATTTCATTATTAAATGCTGTATCCATCACTACAGGCTTTAAGAATCACATGAAGTCTCCACTCCATAAGTAACTGAAAGGATTGCCTGATCAGACAGTGGTGCAGTGGATAGAGCATCAGCCTGGGATATAGGAGGACCCAGGTTCAAAACCTCGAGGTCGCCGGCATGAGTGCAGGCTCACCAGCTTGAGCAGTGTTGCCGGTTTGAATTTGGGATCATTGATAGGACCCCACTGTCACTGGCTTGAAGCCCAAGGTCTCTGGCTTGAGCAAGGGCTCAGTGGCTCAGCTGGAGCCCCTGGTAAGGCACATATGAGGAAGCAATCAATGAACAGTTAAGGTGCCACAACAAAGAATTGATGCTTCTCATCTTTATCCCTTCCTGTCTGTCTGTCCCTCTCTCTGTCTGTCTCACTAAAAAATATATAAATAATTTTTTTAAAAAAACTGAAGTGCCCTGGCTGGTTTGCTCAGTGGTGAGAGTATCAGCCCAGCATATGGATGTTCTGGGTTTGATTTCTGGGTCAGGTCACACAGGAGAAGTGCCCATCTGCTTCTCCACCCCACCCCCCTCACTTCTCTCTGTCTCTCTCTGTCTCTCTCTCTCTCCTCTCTCCTTCTCTCTCTCTCTCTCTCCCCCTCTCCTGCAGACATGGCTTGATTGGAACAGATTGGCCTTGGGCGCTGAGGATGGCTTCATTGCCTCAACCTCAGGCGCTAAAAATAACTTGGCTGCAAGCATGGCCCAAGATGGGCAGAGTATCGCCCCTAGTGGGCTTGCCATGTGGATCTCAGCCAGGGCACATAAGGGAGTCTGTCTTTCTGCCTCCCCTTCTCTCACTGAATAAAAAAGAAAAGAAAAACAAACTGAAAGGATTTTAAGGTGTACTAAGGTGGAAAAAATAGATAACAAAAATATCACAATTTCTCAGGCATGTGTTGCAATAAATTGCTACTGATTGTGACAACTACAAAAACTTTTTTTTTTATTAAGTGAGAGACAGGGAGGCAGAGACAGACTCCCTCGTGTGCCCTAACCGGGATCCACCTGGCAAGCCCCCTACCTTACTTTGCCTGTCCAGGCTGCTGCTCCATTGCAGAGCCATTTTTTAGCACCTGAGGGGAGGCCATGGAGCCATCCTCAGTGCCCAGGGCTATTTTAGCAATGGCTGTGGGAGGGGAAGAGAGAGAGAATGGGGAGGGGTAGAAAAGCAGATAATCACTTCCCCTGTGTACCCTGACCAGGAATCGAACCCGGACTTCCATCCACGTGCTGGGTCGACACTACTGCTGAGCCAACCAGCCAGGGCCTACAGAAACTCTTAAGTTTTTAGTCTTTCTGGCACTTTAGGCACTTTCCCAACCAGTGTGCCCTGAAGAGGGAGAAGGGTTGCAGGTAGTATTATTATCTTTACCTTGGCTGTGACTGGTACCTCAGGGTTGATCCCTGTTGAACAGCTCCCCACTTTACCTCAGGCTGCTGTGGAAATACTTCATTTTTTCCTGTGAACTATAACCTAAAGAAAGGACAGCTTCGGAGTCTTCTAATTGTGCCTCAGCTCTCAGCCTTTCAAAGCCCACATGAATGAGTGAAGAGACTAGCAGACTGAAGCTAACCGGGTGATCTCCCATCACTGCCTGAATTCTGCTAACCAGAGAGGGCAGGCTATTCTGCATAGCCCTCCTGGTATGGTGTGGTCAGCCAGGCTGTCAGAACAGACGCTGGTGTCTGGTGGGTTAACAGTATTATTGGTTCTGAGTCTACACCTCTGGCCCCAGCAGATAAACATACACACACATACCCACCACCACCACCACCATGATGTGGGACTCCAAGCAGAATTTCTCAACCTCAGCTCTGTTGGCATCTTGGGCTGGATAATTCTTTGTTGTGGGCAACCATCCTATGCATGGTAGGTATTTGGAAACAAACCTGGCCTCTGCCCACTAGATGCCAGTAGCACCTTTCTCCCCTCCTTCCATCCCCAGTCATGACAAGGATTGCCAGGCACTCTCTGAAAGGGTACAATTGCCCGTCGAGAAGGGCACTGTTATAGAGTAATGAGCCTCAGTTTTCTTATCCACACGAATGCTCACTGCTTAGTCACCACACAGCACTGACCATAGGGACTAAAAAGCCAACTGGGGTAAAGAGTCCCAGGCTTTGCTAGTGGGGGCTAGATGACTTCTCTATTTTTGTCTGTTGTAGATTAGAGTCCCCCCCCCATTTTGTTGAATTAATTAGGATGACTGGTAAACAAAAGTTATACAGGTTTCAGGATGGCATCTTTTCTAAATGTATCCCTTGTACCTCTGTTTTAACAGTGTTCTAAAAATCCTTAACTTCTGAAGAGATTGCATAATCAATGTTAAGATGCAAAAATGGAAAGTGTTTTAATTGACTTTTATAAAAATAAAGTTTTGTACCTTAAATATATAGGCCAGTGAAATTATGTATTTGTATAAACAAGACAGTTCAGGGTTCCACACTGTGACTTCACCCCCAAGGCTGGCAGTTCCTATACATACTCCTCTTTTCCCTGCCGCCCTTGGCAGGACAGGGAGCTGGCGGGAGAAAGTGGAGAAGCTTGATTGCCAACAATGTGTTTTGCCTCGGGATGAACTCGCTGCCCTGTAAGCCTGGGCGTTCTGTCCTTCAAACACATGTTAGAGGCCTGTCCTTCAGCCCCTGCCTGCTAAATACTGGTCTGAAAAGAGTCACATTTGTAGCTGAGCAGTTCCAGTACAAGGCCCAAGTGCCACAAAAACAGCAGTCTTTGGCAGAAACCAAGTGAGATGACGTAGACTACAAAATGAGAAAGAAGAGTATCCACACTTGGTTCCACAAAAGATACTTAGACCCTGAGGTTACCACTGGTAAATAAGACCAGCCTGTCCAGCTCAGTCTTACTTGGCAGATTGCCCACTGGTTGCTATGGTCATACTTGTTGCTTTGGGTCTAGAATATGAAGTTAGGTATTCAAAAATAAGAACAATCTTTTCTTACAGAATGTTTGAAATCGTATTTTGCTGAATATTTTAGTGTGTTATAGAGAATAATTTTTGTAATACTAATGTAAATAAAAAGAGGTGTTTATCTGATGATTGCAGAGGCTTTGGCTCACAGAAACATCACTGAAGGGCAGTGCTGCTCCAGGGAATGCTATGATATTATTACAATCCCCACAAAGGGCTCTGAAATCAAGCAGACTTAATCCCCTCTGCCACTCTTTAGCTCTGTACCTAGAGCCTGCTTCCTCATCTATAAACAGAGAGGGGAAAGTTCATAAGGTTGATGTGAGGAATAAAATAAGATAATGTATCATAAGGTGCCTGGCACAAAAATAGTTATTTTGTAAACTGCACACTTGTGTTATACATAGAGGACTAGTTCTCAAGTGTGTGCTTTAAACTGTGGCACCAATAACTTAAAACCTCACAGTGCTACCCTTTTGCTTACCAGTAGGATGACTGGTATTAAAATTATAGACAGCTGGCCCTGGCTGGTTGGCTCAGTGGTAGAGCATCAGCCTGGCATGTAGGAGTCCCAGGTTTGAATCCTGGCCAGGGCACAAAGGAGAGGCGCCCATCTGCTTCTCTACCCCTTCCCCTCTCCTTCCTCTCTGTCTCTTCTCTTCCCCTCCCGCAGCCAAGGCTCCATTGGAGCAAAGTTGGCCCAGGCACTGAGGATGGCTCCATGGCCTCTGCCTCAGGCACTAGAATGGCTCTGGTTGCAGCGGAGCAACGCCCCAGATGGGCAGAGCATCACCCCCTGGTGGGCATGCTGGGTGGATCCCGGTCGGGTGCATGCGGGAGTCTGTCTGACTGCCTCCCCATTTCCAACTTCAGAAAAATACAACACACCCACACACACAAAAAAATTATAGACAGCTATTTTTATAACTCATCATCTCTGACAAGAAATCCCCATCAACACTTCAGGAAAAAATTAGGAAATGTTGACCCCACCACCACTAGCACCAAAGATTTGTGAAATTCAAAAATGACAGTAAGTGGAAATACATATTTTCTTTCTATGCAGGAAACTTGATGGGATAGATTTATGTTGAAAGCCAAATATAAATATTTTTGCATATTCCATAGTTAAGCCAAACCTGCCTTTACTGCTCAAGAAATTCCAATGGGCCAGTGAGGACACTGCAGGTAACAAAACTTTCCGTGGCTGTAACTCTTAAAACACTGTTGTTCTCTTGGAGGAGAAGTTATGTAATACACAAGGAGCTGCTGTCATCTTAAATAATTCAAGTCAAGGCAAAATAGCCACAGGTCTGCCAGTTATTTCCAATTAAGGTAAGGCATCATAGCAGTCAGATTTAAAGGGGTGTTGTTTTTCTCCACTGATCTCCAAGTCCAGATGCTTGTAACCTTTATAAAGCTTAAATTATGGTCTTGAAGAAAAAAAAATTTTATGTGGTAAAATACACATAACATAAATTTACCATCTTAACCATTTTCAAATGTACAGGCTTAGTGGCATTAAGTACGTTCACATTGTGCTACCATCACCACCATCCTCCGGAACTTTTTCACCTTGTAACACTGAAAGTCTGTCCCTATTAAACACAAACTCTTCGTCCCCCTCCCCCTAGCCCCTGACAACCACCAGTCTACTTTCTTTTTTTTTATTACTATTAAATTTATTGAGGTGACACTGGTTAAGAAAGTTATACAGGTTTCAGGTATACAATTCTATAATACATCATCTGTATATTGCATCATTGTGTGCTCACCACCCCAAGTCAAGTCTCCCTCCATCATCATCTCTTCCCCTTCTACCTTCCTTCACCTCCCCTTTTTGCTTCCTGCAATCCCCACACTGTTGTCTGTCTGTAAATTTTTTTTGTTTAATCCCTTCACCCTTTCACTCATCCTGTTCAACCCCCATCCTCTCTGACACTTGTCAGTCTGTTCTGCATACTTATTTTCTATTTCTATTTTGTTAGTTCATTTTGTTCATTAGGTTCCACATATGATTGAAATTACATGGCACTTGTCTTTCTCTGACTGGCTTATTTCACTTAGCATAATGCTCTCCAGGTCCATCCATGTCGCAAAAGTAAGTGTATGAACTTATCTCCTCTGGGTATCTCCAAGTGTTTGTCCTTTTGTGACTGGCTTATTTCATAGAGCATGATATCCTCGAGGTTCATTGTTATTATAGCACATGTCAGAATTTCCTTTCTAAGGCAAAACAATATCCTATTATATGTATATACATTTTATTTTTACTTTCATTCATTGATAGGCAGTTGGGTTGCTTCCTCCTTTTGGCTATTGTGAATAATGCTGCTATGAACTGGGTGCATGAATATTAGTTTGAGTCCTGCTTTCCACCTTTTGTGGTATATACCCAGAAGTGGAATTGCAGAGCACATGGTAGTTCTCATGTTTAATTTTTTTAAAACTAATGGATATACTATTTCTCATAGCCAGTGCACCACTTTACATTCCCAACAATACACAGGGTTACAATTTCTCCACACCCTGTCAACACAATTTGTGTGTGTTTTTTTAAATAGCCATTCTGATGAGTGTGAGGTGATACAAAGAACAAAACTGTTTTAATCCCATCATCTGTAGAAGCAAATGCATCTGACCCCACCTTCTTAGTCATACTGAGGCTCCCCACACCCGCCGCGCACCGGGTGAGGGCGCGAGGGTGGGTGCGCACCTGCACTGCCAGGTCCCCCGCTGCGTGGGGCCCTCCAGACCCAGTGGGGACGTGCCCATCGGAGCTAGAGCTGGCACCCCAGCAACGGATGATCTGTGCCCGGTACCCGCCAGTCCCCTTTCTGTCAGGCATCAGCAAGAGCCCGACGAACTGAGGGATGGGTAGGCAGGACCCAGCGTGCAGAACAGAACGACCAAGAGCGGCTGCGAGCTTCCCCGGGCTGGCGGCCTGGCGCATGCGTGCCCTCGGACAGCGGGGGAGGGGCCCGGGCGAGCCGGGGGGGAGGGTTCGCGCATGCGCATCCCGGCTCTGGGGCGTCCTGTGACTATGGCGACGGTGCTGGGCGGCCGAGGCGTGCAGCGGCTCCCGGTCCTGCTCTCCGCTCTGAAGTCGCGGCCCTTCTTTCTCTTTCCCCTGGCCCGGCCAGCGGCCGCGTTCGGGTAATGGCACCACTCCCCTGCGGGGGCCCCCGCGGCGAGTACGCGCGCTGGCTGGTGGGGTGAGCTGGGCGTAGGGCTACGGCGCGCTCTGGGCCGGGCGGTGGTGCGGCCGCTGCCTCTGCTGGCCGGCCTCGCACTCGACTTTTGACCACGGGGCGCTCAGGCCGCGCGGGGGCTGCCGCCCGGTGACTCAGAACCTGAGAGGGCTGGGGCTGTGCCGTCGGACGCTTCCTGCTGCAGCCCGAAGGGGCTCGGGAGGGAATGCGGTTGGCTTAGGCACAGCTGCAGGCGGGACGGAGATTGCGACCTCGAACCCAGTCCTCGTGGTCTGTGGCTCTGCCCTTCTCTTAAGGTCTTCCAGCCGGGCCTGACCAGGCGGTGGTGCAGTGGATAGAGCGTCGAACTGGGATGCGGAGGACCCAGGTTCGAGTCCCTGAGTTAGCCAGCTTGAGCGCGGGCTCATCTGGCTTGAGCAAAGCTCACCAGCTCGGACCCAAGGTCGCTGGCTTGAGCAAGGGGCTTCTCGATCTACTGAAGGCCCGTGGTCAAGGCATATATGAGAAAGCAATCAGTGAACTAAAGTGCCACAACGAAAAACTGATGATTGATGCTTCTCAATGGAGAGAGCTCCGTTCCTGTCTGTCTGTCCCTATCTGTCCCTCTCTCTGACTCTCTCTCTGTAAAAAAAAAAAAAAAAAAAATCTTCCTGGCAGTAATCTTCTCCTGTGGCTTACCAGAAACCGACCTAAGAATGCCGGACCTGTTAGTTCTCATAGTAACGGTCCCAAGTCCCAGTCTTCTTCTCTTGGCTGATCTCATGCAGCAAAGAATGACCTTGTGAACTGGGAAATTTTTTTTTTTAATTTATTCAGTGAGAGGAGGGGAGGCAGAGACAGATTCCCGCATGTGCTGGGCAAGCCCACAGAGGACGAAGCTCTGCCCGTCTGGGGTGGTGCACCGATCTCAGTGTCTGAGGTGGAGGCCATGGAGCCATCCTCGGTGCCCGGGGCCAACTCGTTCCCATCCACCCGTGGCTGCAGGAGGGGGTGAGAGAGAGGGAGAAGTGAGAGGAGAAAGGGGAGGAGAAGCAGATAGGTGTTTCTCCTGTGTGACAGGGAATGGAACCTGGGACATCCACATGCCAGGCCCACTGAGCCAACTGGCCAGGGCTGGGATCTGGGAAAATTTAAACTCCTGGGCCTGACTCCCAGAGGTTCTGATGTGAGTCGGTGGGAACAGACACAGACCTTTCAGGCAAGTTCCTAGGAGCAGTAAGACTGCTCCTATTAGGGTTTTGAACCCACTAAAGGTTGAGAACCATCCCCTAAAAAGGCTATTGGGGTTCCATCTGTGCCAAACTTGCACAGGCACATATGCCAGTCTTGTCATCTTCTTGACAAGGTCCTCAACTGCATGGCCCAGGTCAACTATTTGCAGGCAACTATTAGTGAGGTTGAATTTCCCACACTCCTCCTTCTGCTGCTAGCAGATAATCTAGTGCCAACCTGTTTTGGTAGATGGTGTTTCTCATCTGAGTTTGCTGATGTGCAAGGAGGGTTAGGGCTCTCCCAGTCTCATTGGTAATGATTTCCAAAACTGCCTGCAATCGGATAATCTGGTTTAACATATAATGGGGGTGCAGTACCCCCAAGATTCATCTTCTGCCATAGTATTGGATTATCCACTCTGGGGGCCACTCATTATCTTTCCAGTCTCCTATATGGAGTTCTCTCTTTACCCGTTGTAAGGGTTGTGGAGCTGGGTAGCCAAGCAGTTCCCCTGTTTCCAGAGGCAAGAGGAAAAAGGAGGGCTTTATCACACCTATCACACAGATCCCTTCCCAGTTCTTGGGGAGATGGGTATAAGCCCTGTTCCCACAGATCCAGTAAAGTCCAGATGGTGCTATCCAGTCTCTGACCCTGCCTGGGTCCCACCAGGCTCCAATTAGCTCGGGGAATTTGGTCAATGGATTTCTCTCTCTCTGGTTTCCCTACCACACACTCTGCTTAGAGGTGGCATTAAAATACCGTTGTCCAAGGCAAGTCAGTTCTCCAACTAATCCCGTCAGATCTCCTCCTCCTCTGGCTAAGCAGTATTTCCCTATGATAGCATGTTTTAAATCCACTGGCTGTCCTCAGAGGTATGAGGGGTCATTACATTTGGCCTAGCCCTAGTGGGAACTAGTTCCTTGGCTTCCCACGGCCATTTATCCCTGTTAGGGTTCCCTACATACATAGCAAGAGGTGACATTTAGGGAATGGGCTACTCCCTCAGCCATCCTGAAGAACAAATTCTTAGTTGACTGTGGTGGTGGGGGTAGGGGTTCAGTTGCTTCCCTATAAAAGGATTTATATACTTGGAAAGCTTGAGTGAGGTGGTCCAGTACCTGACCTCTAATAACAGTTGGAACATGGGATCTAGCCATCAATGCCACATGTTAGCACTTCTCCAGTCTTCCAATGGGGGTTTAAGGGATTGGTTATGATCAGCTCTAAGGGATTGCACCCCTGGGTGCAGTTTGACAGAGCTACTCCTCTCTTAAAATATACTTATTTTCTTCTGAGGTGTCCTTTTTCCAGGTAGCCTATTGGACACATGATTAATATTCACAGGTTATTTTACAGGGGTAGCTATGAGCACATGTATACTTTTTATTTGCCTTGTAGCTTCTCTCCTAGCCAAGGGACTTAAACCCCTTTCTGTATGACCTATGGCAGCACATGCATCAAAGCTTAAGACAACTTGTTCTGGCTTTCCTTTGACCTTAGTTTCCCTCCCTCCCCAGACTCCAATTATACGAAGCCCCAGAGCAAGGTTCCTCGGGCTTCAGGAGTATGTGGACCAGCCAGCTTCTGGTTTGTGGCTGGAGCAAAGCATGTGGTCCTTCTCAGGGTCAACTTACAAGTATTGGTAGGGTCAGTCTGCTGTTCATGAGGGTGTCTCAACCGGGGCTGCAGGCTTCAGCCACCTGTGGTGAATCCAGGCGGGTATGCCTTCTACCTTGGCAGCAGTGGAAATAATCAGGATTACAGTGTAGGGTCGGAGGGGACCTGAATTCTAATCCTTAACCTACATTTGATTTTCTGGAGAAAAAGTGGACAGGGGCAAACAAACTGATTGGAGCCCTATCTAGCACCTACTTGGATAAGGCACCAGCCACCTGGCCTAATGCTTCTAATTGTCTATGTAGTTCTGTTTCTCCTAATTCTCAGGGAGTCCCTGGCAAACTACATAATATTGGGGGAGCCTATTGTATAATATCTCATAAGGTGAATACCCGGTGTTCTTGGAGGGAGTGCAAGGAATCTCAAACAATATTAGAAGTAAAGTTTGCACCCATTTAAGACCTGTTTCCTAACATAATTTGCTAAGCCCTAACTTCAAGAGTTCTATTCATGTGTTCCACCTTTCCCAAGCTCTGAGCTCTGTATGCTGCGTGAAGCTTCCAGGTGATATCTAATGCTTGAGCTGTTCTTTGTACTACCTTAGCCCCAAAGGCTGGGCCATTGTCAGAGTCTAGCTGAAGTGGCAGTCCAAACCTTGGAATGACTTCTCTGAGTAGTGCCTTTGTTACTGCTCTGGCCTTCTCAGTCTGGGTGGGATAGGCTTCTATCTATCCTGCTTTCTGGTGTCCTTGGCAGTGGATTACTGCTATCTGTTTTGGCTTCTAGACTGTGTCCAGCAGCTGAAGAATTTCTCCTGGATATTTGAGGTCCTTGCCCCGGCAGTCAGGAGCCCTCTTTCCTTATATATGGCTCCATGGACTTGCAGAGTAAGAAAGGCAAAGCAGGAATTGGTAAAAACATTTACTTTATTCCTTTACTGGGCCTGAGTTATAGCAATCAGTTCTGCCCACTGAGCAGAAGTTCCTTGGGGCGGAGGGCCACACCTACACAGTCTCTATTAAAGTCAGTATTGCATATCCTGCTTGCCTTTCCCCTGGTGAGTTGACAGAGCTGCTTCTATCTACATACAGCTCCTTGTCTGGGTCTCCTATGGGTTGATCTGACGCCTGGCCAGCTGGCAGTTATGCTGCTGCTTTCCCTCCTCTACTGGGAGTAGTGTCCACTGGATTTAAAGTGGTACACACCTCTATTGCCAGCCTTGGGTTTTCACAGAGGAAACTCTGGTAATTGGTGAGACAGGTATTTTTGAGCCAACGATGCTCTCCTGTATTCAGCAGAGCCACCACTGCACAAGGCACGCACACCTCCAAGCCCTGTCCCGCAGTCAACCTGTCTGCCTCTTGTGCCAGCACCGCTGCAGCTGCCAAGGCCTCCAAGCATGGCCGCCCCCAGCAACTCTGTTCAGCTCTCTGGAGAGGCAAGCCACTGTCCAGACCACGATCCTAAGTCCTGGGTTAATACACCCACCACTGCTCTGTTCCTCTCTGAGATGTACAGCACAAATGGTTTTGCTAGGTTAGGAAGACCTAGCACTAGGGCAACTTGTGATTCCTTTTTAAGAGTCTGAAAAGCACAGTCCTATTCCAGCCCCCAGTCCGTGGACTCTTTCTCCCCCCTTTTTGAGACTTCATAGAGGGGTTTGGCCAGTACTGCAAAGTTGCGGATTCATAAACAACAGAATCCTACTGCGCCCAGGAACTCCTAACCTCTTCTCCCCCTGTTGGAGAATAAATCTCAAGTTTTTTACTTGCCTTTGGCAGATCTGGGCCTTCTTCTTCAAGACCTTATATCCATTCTTCTCTAGGTGATGTAGAAGCTCGTCCATTCCTCTAGCACATCCTTGGAGAGTCTCATGACCTAGCAACAGGTATCCACATACTGAAGGAGGACACATCTTATGTCCTGTGCAGGAAACTGCTGGAGGTCAAGAGCAAGGGCCTCCCCAGAGATGACAGGAGCCTAGTCTAAGTGTACTGTCCTTTTGCCCCTGTAGCTGGGTCCTCCCAGTGGAAGGCAAACAGCTCCCGGCTTCCAGGAGCCAGTCTTAACTAAAGAAGGCATCTTTTAAGTCCAAGCAAGTGAACCATGAGACTTGAGCAGGGAGGAGTCTTAGGAGTGTATAAGGATTTGGTAGTGTTGGGTGCAGAGTCACTGGTACCTCATTTATGACCATCAAGTCCTGTACTGGCTGATAATCATTGATCCCCAGTTTCCTGACAGGGAGCAAAGGAGTATTCCAGGGTGAATGGCACAAGATAATAATTCCATGCTCATTGAGCCTCTGTAAATGCACCTGGATCCCTTCTAAGGCCCTCCTAGGAATTGCGTATTTGTTTCTGACTGACAGGCAGGGCCCCAGGTTTTAACTCTATCTGCACTGGCACTTGGTTTATTGCCAGCCCAGGGAGGGGGGGTCTTCAGCCCAGACTCGGGTATTTTTGAATTAGTTTTTGGTTCGACGGCTTCCCAGACTCAGTAGCAAAAATCCTCCATTACTCCTCTCTAGGAACAGTTAGAGTTAAGTCTAGGCTTAGGCACCTGCAAGTCCAGCTGGCCATTGTCAGCAAAAGGTATAAGTAGCCCTTAATTTGCTTAGCAGATTGCCTCTTAATAGGGGCACTGGACAGTCAGGCACGTATAAAAACTGATGTATAACTTCATGACCTCCTATTGTACATTTACGGGGCAGACGGATGCCTGTTCAGCCTGTGTTCCTGCAGCTTCTATAATGTCCACTCTACGGGTGGAGAGTGGCGCTACTGGCCGGGTCACCACTGAGTGTTCAGCCCCTGTATCAATCAGGAAGTTCATCTGCTCGCCCCGTACCACCACGCGGACCATAGACTTAGTGGGGGCCCCTGAGTGCGGTCACCCTCAGTCCAAGAGGGACTCCCCAGCTATGTTGAACAGTGTGCCTTCCCCTTGGGAGGCGGCTGGCAGGCATGCCTTCCCCTTGTCCCGGTTGGGACATCCATTTTTCCAGTGACCAGTTCCCTAGCAGATGGCACACTGATCACTTCACAGGGGAGTTCTACCTGACTGCCCCTTCTTGCCCTTGCCTGTCTTCTTCCCTTTTCCCTTCTGTTGAAGGGCCACTATGAATTCTGCCTTTTTCTGCATTTAGCACTTATCTTCGTGGCTCTTTTCAACCTCTCTGTTGACATAAATCTTGTTGGCTATTTCACTGTGTTTCTCACTCCTCTCAAGGCATCTGCACTCCAGGCCTTATCTTTGAACACAGCCTCCCAGCTAGGGGAGGAGAGCCTGGGCCTGGTTCCTGTGGGATGGTGAGAGGCGCCTCCCACTCAGGTGAGCTTATGCTGAGGCTTGACAGATCTGGTGATGATGAGCCTGAGTCAGTAGCAGTCTCTGGGGTGGACAGGGAGCCACGTGTAGAAGGGTAAAGCCTTGCCAGTATGCATGGTAGGAGAGCCAAAGTTTCTGCTTCTGGCTCACTAGAGGTTAAAATTTCTGGCACTGGCCTGTGGCGGCAGCTCTCCAGGATTGGTGGAACGCTTTCCTGCCTTTGCTATCAATACTTAACCTCTAAGCCAAGGGGGAGGGTGCAAAACTAGTGTAAGCCAAGTATCTATGTAGGAAAACTGATCTGGGTGGCCTGGATTTCTAGTGACTACCTGCCACACCTTCTATCCAAGCTTCCTCCTGCTGGCCATCCTATGCCAGAGGCAGGCCACTCTAGTTCACACAAGGTCCTCAGTTTCCCCGGGGACATAGTAACTCCGTAATCCCCTGTGAACCTCCCATGCCTCCCACGACAGACAGCAATCACGCCACATGAAGAAATGGGGAGAGGGGAGGGGAAATTTGGAGGGGATGCCACTTGCTTCATTCCACCGCCAGCTGCTCCTCTCACAGGAATGGCGGGCCCTTTTGGCTTATAGGAGGCTGATATAAACCGTCAGCATGCTATTCTGCCTCTTGGCCATATGAGGTGCCCTGCAGAACCGCAGTTCGGGACCCAACACTAGCTTTGGCCCTGTGGGAGAGAGTTGGAACCCTCTCCTGGTGTCCATCTCGTTCACACTCACCAGTGGAGGGTGACAAGTCACCTCTGCTAACCCGTGGAGGGTGACGAGTCACTGCTCCTAACCCATGGAGGGTGACAAGTCGCTACTTCTAATCCAAATCCATGGGGCCTGTTCCCCACAACCTGTGGAGGGCGATGCAGTTACCACTCCCATGGGGACCACTCCCCACACCTATGGAGGGTAACAAATCACCACTCTTAACCCATGGAGACTACTCCCCACACCTGTGGAGAGTGCACAGTCACCACTACTAACCTATGGAGGGCAATTAGTGATTCTCCAGAGAGTGATCAGGCCTCCCTTCTGCCCAGTGGGGCAGGACCTCAGCTAGCTACCCTTGCCCGTTTTCCTTATCATGGCTCTGATGCGTCCTTGTTTCCTCATTCCTTTGTTGTCTGGTCCTTGCTGGGGCCGGTGAAGGGGATCCGCCCTTCTGTCCTACAGAGGGGTCCACATGGGGAAACCTCCAGCAAATGCTCAGCAGGCGCTTCTGCAGGGCAGCTCAGGGGCTCCTCAACAGGGTGCCTGAAGTCTGCCAATTGCAGGCGTCTTCCTCCTCGGTTTTCAGCCAATGCATCATATATTGCAGGAATCAAAGGAGTACAAAAACGCCCAGACAACTTGATGAAGGAAGTAGGATTTATTTAGCCAGCGGAGCAGCGTGACCCCAACAGAGGCATCCAAAACACGTGCTCCCTGAAGTTAGATTTCTTACATCTTATATACCCTTTACAGAACACAGGTTTACATGCAAGGGGCTCGTGACCCCTTTGTCTAGAGCAAGGGTTGGGAACCTATGGCTCGCGAGACAGATGTGGCCTTTTTGATGGCTGCATCTGGCTCGCAGATAAATCTTTAATAAAAAAAATAATTACGTTAAAAATTTAAACATTCTTATGTATTACAATCCATTCATTTCCTACCGCTCATGTTCATGGTTGCGAGTGCAATCACAGCTGTCCTCCGGGACAACACCAAATTTTTATTGGATGATGTGTAACATACATGGGTCGTTGTATGGCTCTCACGGAATTGCATTTTAAAATATGTGGCGTTCATGGCTCTCTCAGCCAAAAAGGTTTCCGACCCCTGGTCTAGCGATACACGTCAATCACACAATTCCAAGATGGGAGGTTGAGCTTAGGCAAGGTCAGAGAATAAGTGTTGGAATTTATTTAAGAAAAAAGAGGAAGGGGTTTTCAGATAAGTTCTACCTTCCTTTCTCTTCAAAACTTTCTTGGTGTGAAAACCTCTCCATTAGCAAAATAATGGCCCTTCCCAAGCAGGAAGGTAATTTGCAATTTCACAGACCACATTTAGCTGGCACTGCTCAGCCCCCATTGCAAACTAAGCAAGCAAACATAAAAATCATATTTTACAAGCTTATTTGGTCAACATTCTACCCCTCTTGCTCGCTTTGCAATCCACACCACAGGCCTTCCTGTGCAGGGAATGAGGTGCATTATACAAATTACAGTAACAGTACAAGTCACACAATTTCAACAATTACAAAGGTGCCCTTCTCTGAGCACTTTACCTAAAATGTAAAATGGCGTTGAAACTTCTCTCCAACAGGAAGCAAAGCTTCCTGGTTCAGGAGGGCTTCCTTCCTTAATTAAACCTAATAGCACAGATCCTACTTGGCCCTTAACTCTGAAGACAATGAACACAGAGCATAGTAATTAGTATGGGAAGAATTTACAGAGTGCAAAACCAAGAAACAAATTTAGGATCCAAAATCCCATTCTATTTAAGTTTAAATGACCACTCCTTACATATTCTAATTTTAAAGCAACAATGCCCAGAGCTTTTGAATACAGGAATCAAACTATTTAATTTAATATTAGAGCCAGCATTTCCAGTTTTACATGTAAGAACTTAATTTAGGCCTCAAAAGAGCCACATCTTGGCTCTCCTAGGTTGTTATCATTTGTTGCTTCTTAATCCCCATCATTCAGGAATTACCATCTGTAAATCCAGTATCCACGGCCACCATCACAGCTGCCTGGCCCTTGCAGGTTCGCATTAGATTCAGACAGATGGTAATGAAACAATGGAGCCAAGAACTGGTGGGCCATTAGCTTTAATCCTAGCTTGCACCCGGCAGGCAAGAAATACACACAGTGGGAAAACACTTCCCTTTCCATTCAGGGCTCCCAAAGCCACTGACTTATTCGAGTTTCCTAGAATCAAAGGTTTCTACCTCACCAGACTTATTCACTTCTGTTCCCCATCTCCTTTCTCCCTGCACAAACTCTGCACAAACTGGCTTCTCCCTCAGCACTCCTACATCTTGGCTGCTTCTCCAGGCCTCTTCCACTTGGCCTTTCTCTGCTCTCCTCTCATGCTAATCTCAGGAACCAAGAGAGAGCAAGCTCCTGGTCTGCCCCACTTTATAGTGCAGAAATCAAAACCTTTAATCCAATATACAAACAAGGAAGTCTCCAATACAAAGTCACTTATCTGAGGCATGATGGGATTCCTCATGAGAGTGCACCACCCACATCAAAAAGGGTGGGAAAGGCTTAGTTTTAAAACTAAGCTTTAGGCTATAAGGCTCATGCCTGCTTACAGCCTGTCCCCCTACATCCAATGCAAACTATAAGCGAGCAAACATATACATCATATTTGCAAACTTATTTGACCAACATCATCCCAATGAGTGTGTGTTCAGCTTGGTGAAACATTGGGAGGTTTCTTTCCCTTTTGTTTGTATCATCTTTGTCTCTAGTTATCTTGGAGGTGCGATTTCCAATCCTGACTGTGGCGTGACTCCTGAGAGAGGATCAACCCCCTGTCACTGGAGGGTTTTTTACACTCTCGTCTTTTGCTTCATCATTCTCCAGTGGCTCCTATCACAGAGACATTGGGTGCCTCTTAGCAATTGGTGGGTCAGTATAAAACCCCAACTTGGATCAAGCATTGCCTGATACTGCCCTAAGCCTTATGAGGTCACCAAAGAACTGCAGATTAGGACTCCCCACTCACTCCCTGCCTCAGAACAACAAACACACACCACCTCCTACCCCTCCCTGACCTCCAAGGAGTACTTTGCCACACCTGTGACTTTTCTTACCTTGGCCCGTGCATGGAGTTGCCTGGTCTCCACAGTATCACCTTTTAGGGCCCCTTCCCTGCATTGCCAAGAGTCCAGGGGTCGTTTGCTACATGGGCTAAGTCATTGTCCCTCTAGTCGAGGGCCACCACAATGGAGCAATGAGACGTGTCTCCCTCAACAGAGGGCCAAGACCCTTCCTGAGGGGAACAGGGATCCTGGATGAGCCCCCAAATTGTTAAGAGTTGTAATTAAGCAAGACTTGTGGAGACAAAATACCTCTGCAAAGCAATTATAATAACTTTTGCAGAAGGACACGCTGCACTAGAGAAAGCCAGCCAGCCAGCACGTGAGCAGGGGGTGAGTCTATTTTTATTCCTACTGCAGCCCTGTTGGGCAGATAAAATATATTATGCTCACTTTGTTAAAGATGGTGCTGCCCATGAGGAGGCCGTCGCCCAGGTGATATTAATGTGTGGGGGACAGGCTATAAGCAGGCCAGGTTGTTGTAGCCTAAGGTTTGGTTTTAGGACTAAGCTTTTCCCCACACCCTTGACTGATTGTATGATCTGGGTGGTGCACTCTCATGAGGAATCCAATTATGCCTCAGATAAGTGACTTTGTATCAGAGACTTCCTTGTTTGTATATTGGATTAAGGGTTTTGGGTTTTCTACTCTATAAAATGGGAGCAGAACGAGAGCTTGCACTCTTGGTTCCTGAGATTAGCATGAGAGAGCACAGCACAGAGCAGAGAAAGAGGCCATGTGGCCAGGAGAAGCAGCCAAGATGGCAGAGTGCTGAGTGAGATGCCAGTTTGTGTAGAGTTTGTATCTGGGATAAGGAAGGAGATGGGGAACTGAGGAGAATAAGGCTGGTGAGGAGAGAACAGAGAGGAGAGCAGAAAGAGGCCATGTGGCTAGGAGAAGCAGCCAAGATGGCAGAGTATTGAGTGAGAGGCCAATTTGTGCAGTTTGGCGCTGGAGAAGGAAGGAGATGGAGAACAGAGGTGAATAAGTCTGATAAGCTAGAAACCTTTGATTCTAGGAAACTCGGATAAGTCAGTAGCTTTGTGAGCACTGAATGTGAGTGGGTTTTGGAGCCCAGTGTGTGTTTTTACTTGCCTGCTGGGTGCAAGCTAGAATTAAAGATGACAGCCCATCAGTTCTTGGCTCCGTTGTTTCTTTACAGACTGTCCAAATCCAATGCGAACCTGCATGGGCCAGGCTGCTGTGATGGTGGCCCTTCCTGAAGGAAGGAGATGGGGAACTGAGGAGAGTAAGGCTGGTGAGCTAGAAACCTTTGATTCTAGGAAACTCAGATAAGCTAGTGGCTTTGTGAGCACTGAATGTGAGTGGGTTTTGGAGCCCAGTGTGTTTTTTACTTGCCCACTGGGTGCAAGCTAGAATTAAAGAAAATGGCCTATCAGTTTTTGGCTCCATTGTTTCTTTACCGACTGTCCGAATCCAGTGCAAACCTGCATGTGAATGGCCACGATGACGGCTCCTGGCTTTACATTTGGCATAGTCAGCAGGATTCGATACAGATCGGCAAGGAGCCTTTGAGTGGTGGAGTAGAGGACTGGCTAGTGTTAGGGTTCCCCATGACTGTCCTTTTGGGGATTGTAGGTTGGCTGACTTTTACATCCATGCATGAGGAAACTGAGAGCTCTGTGGAAGAGGCTGCCCTGGACCTGCAAATCGAGCAGTGGAAGGAGCTGGAGCAAACGTGGGAGAAACCGATGCTGATCCTGGAGCTGGAGGAAGCGCTGGAGGGGGAGCCCGACCAGGTTTGCGAGATTCTCCTGGAAATGGAACAGCTGCTGGGGGAGGATTCACAGGTTCGTGAGTTGCAGCTTGCCCTGGATGTTGTAGAGAGCCAGCAGCGGCAGGAGGCCAGGGCTGAGGCTGAGGCTGAAGCTGAGGCCAGGTCCGGAGCTGCAAGGTCTGCAGAGCAGAAGGCAGACCTTGGCAACGGGAGCTGGTGTTTTCAGTTCCTCTTTGGAGGATGAGGAGAATCGGACTGGAGTTGCAATCCGCAGTCTCCATAAGATGAGAGCACAGCAGGAAGGAGCACCTACTACGGCCCTGGTAGGTCTGCGATTTTGGGACATAGGGCTGGACATGTTCTCCGGAGCAGAGATGGAAATGCTGACTGCCGTTGCCATGTGCCCCTTTTTGGGACAGTGTAAGACCTGCCAGGATGGCAGAAATGAGGGGAGTGGCTAACGCCCCATGTGTGGACTGATTTCCTGGACTACGACCGGAGTGGGCCTTGGCTCCTTTCTTGGATGGACTTACGGATTACGGATTTTGGACAATGTGAAATACCCTGATGGGGGTGGGGGGTGGCTTTTCTGGAAGCACTCCCCTGCCCTGGGAAGCTTTTCCCGTAGGCTGAGGACATTTTGCGCTTTGGGCAAAGTGCTCAGAGACTGGTGAAGTGTACTTTTGTGATTATTGAAACTATGATTTGTGCTGTTGTAATTTGTGTAATGTGCCTAATTTTCTTGCACAGGGATGCTGGTGATGTAAATTGGTGGGTAGTAAAGTGAGCATAGGGGTGGATTGTTGGGCAGATAAAATATATTATGCTCACTTTGTTAAAGATAGTGCTGCCCATGAGGAGGCCGTCGCCCAGGTGATATTAATGTGTGGGGGACAGGCTATAAGCAGGCCAGGTCGTTGTAGCCTAAGGTTTGGTTTTAGGACTAAGCTTTTCCTCACACCCTTGTATGATCTGGGTGGTGCACTCTCATGAGGAATCCAATTAAGTCCTCAGATAAGTGACTTTGTATCAGAGACTTCCTTGTTTGTATATTGGATTAAGGGTTTTGGGTTTTCTACTCTATAAAATGGGGGCAGAACGAGAGCTTGCACTCTTGGTTCCTGAGATTAGCATGAGAGAGCAGAGAGAGCACAGCAGAGAGCAGAGAAAGGCTGCGTGGAGGAGGCCAGGAGAAGCAGCCAAGATGGCAGAGTGTTGAGTGAGAAGCCAGTTTGTGCAGAGTGAAGGAAGGAGATGGGGAACAGAGGTGAGTAAGTCTGGTGAGTTAGAAACCTTTGATTCTAGGAAACTCGGATGTTGGGCAGATAAAATGTATTATGCTCACTTTGTTAAAGATGACGCTGCCCACGTGGAGGCCATTGCCCAGGTGATATTAATGTGTGTCTCTGTGGGCAGGGAGAATCCTTGTAGCCTGGGGCTTGGTTTTGGGATTAAGCCTTTCCCACCTGTTTTGATGTGGAGTGGTACAATCCAATCATGCCTCAGAGAAGTGACTTTGTATTAGAGACTTCCCTATTTTGTATATTGGATTAAGGGTTTGGATTTCTACACTATAAAATGGGAACAGAGCGGGAGCTTGCACTCTTGGTTCCTGGGATGATTAGCATGAGAGAGCAGAGGGAGCAGAGCAGAGAGCAGCAGGCCATGTGGCCAGGAGAAGCAGCCAAGATGGCAGAGTGCTGAGTGAGATGCCAGTTTGTGTAGAGTTTGTATCTGGGATAAGGAAGGAGATGGGGAACTGAGGAGAATAAGGCTGGTGAGCTAGAAACCTTTGATTCTAGGAAACTTGGATAAGCTAGTGGCTTTGTGAGCACTGAATATGAGTGGGTTTTGGAGCCCAGTGTGTTTTTTACTTGCCCGCTGGGTGCAAGCTAGAATTAAAGAAAATGGCCTATCAGTTTTTGGCTCCATTGTTTCTTTACCGACTGTCCGAATCCAGTGTGAACCTGCATGTGAATGGCCACAATGGCGGCTCCTGGCTTTACAAGCCCCAAGGCTGGGTCTTGCCCTATAGGCTACGGTGTTGACCTTACAATCTTACTCTTTCCCGACTGGCTAATTTAAGGGCCACACAAAGGGGAGATGGGAGAGGTGGGGATAGCATGAAACTGGATGAGAGGGTTGCAAAATAGTTGAAGAGAAGAACAGGAGGTAAACAAGTTGTTTTTCCTTCACTCCTTTGCCTTTGATCACACTACTTCCTCTTTTAGAATTACCCTACTGTTATAAAGTACCATACCCCAGATTCTGAAAGGCACTGTACCTCACTTCATCGAGTCCACGTAGAGACACCTAGTCCAGATGAATTTTGAAGAGTTTTATTGAAGGAGCAGATTTGTTAAATATGCCGGCCGCGTATGGCTAACACGGATCAATTGCAGACCCAAATCATGTATGCCAAGAACATTTCAGGGACTGGTTATATACCTTTTGACCACATACAGGTTGGGGGGCATGACAGCATGACACAATCATTAACAAGATTTTAACATTTGACAAGATTTATGTTATATTAACAAGATTAACATTTGTCTAGGGGATTTACAGAAAAGGTTAAAACTTTCAAGGTAATACAATCAAAGTCATTCACAAATCCCTTTAGTATCTATCTCTCCTCCTTTGCCTAGAAGGTACATGTTTATCTCAGATTCCAGGAAGGGAGGAAGAGCTAGGATCAGTGTAAGGTAGTACATTAATTTTGTCTCTTACTGAAAGAGAAATTTCTCAGATAACCTTAATCCTTTCAGAGAACTTAAAACCAAATGACCCTAGTCGTCCTTGTAAGTCAGGAGACTTCTATATTCTTTTTCCTCCATTTTCCAAAGAAAGGACAGGAAAGCCTGACCTTTTTCCCCAGAATATTAATATTAATTTGCAGCTTTTTTGGTACTTTACAACACTACCACCATGCTCTTAGAAGTTCATCTCAAGTGGTACTTTCTCATTTTTCTCCAGATACCTCTACCCAGTGCTGCTCTAAGCTCACTGTCCTTTAAAGCTACCTTCAAAGCCTTTGCCTTCACAATCCTCATCTGTCCCTGAGTTGCCATCATACCCAATTCTAGACTACTTGGTTTTATTTCTATATTATTGGGCAACCAAATGAATATGGGATGGGGATAATAATTTAAAAAAAAAATTGGAATGGGGAATCAAAACATAGATACAGAGATAAAGCAAATTGCAGAAGGAAGTTAGAGTTTGTTTTTGTTTTTCTTTAAATAAAAGAGATGAATGCTGAAAGAAAGGAATCCTGTTTAAGGCAGTGCCCTAGTGCCCTGGACTAGCTCCTTGGTCCCTGGAGAGATGCAGACAGCAGCACTCAGTCATGAAAAAACATTGGCTTGGCCATTGACAAAGCTGGGTGGGGGATCCTCACTATGCACAATTACTGTTTTCTTTTTCGTAAGTGAGAAGTGAGGAAGCAGAGAGACAGACTCTTGCATGCACCTGACCAGGATCCACACGGCAAGCCCCCTACCCAGGCAATGCTCTGCCCATCTGGAGCTGTTGCTCTGTTGCTCGGAAATCAAGCTATTTTATTGCCTGATGCAAGACCATGGAGCCATCCTCAGTGTGCCTGGGGCCAACTTGCTCCAACCAAGCCATGTCTGTGGGAGGAGAAAAGAGAGAGAAGGGAGAGGTGCAGGGGTGGAGAAGCAGATGGTTGCTTCTCCTGTGTGCCCGGACTGGGAATCGAGCCCAGGATATCCATACGTAGGGCTGACACTCTACCACTGAGCAAACTGGCCAGGGCCACACAATTACTTTTACATGCAAGGAAGGGACCCCTCAGAAACCTTTAGGACACGAGGAGTCAGTAAGGTACACACTATCACAAGCTGTGCAAAATTCCTTCACCTCTGCTTGGGGAACTGCCACATGGCTGTGTGTTTCACAGCAAACACTAGGACCTTTTGATCCAACCTTGTATCTCAAGCTCTTCTTCCCTCAGTCATGACCTGCCCCTCCCTGAGGGGTTGCAGATGAATCTCTGTGTCTTTGTCTTTTCTCCTAGGAGACTATGAGCAAAGCAGGTGTGTCAGTAAACAAACATTTGTGGAAGTGAATGTCAGTAGAGTATTATTTGCTTTTATCTTGAGCCTACAGCCATCTAACAATAAAAATGAGTTACTCAGAGGAACAGGACACTAACTTGGTGGTATCAGTGTGACAGTACAATTGCTTAGTGGCTTATTGCTCCTCCCAAAATATTTCTATAGATAATGAGCTTGCAGTTAGGCAGACCTTACTACCAACCGATTCTGTCATATTTCCCCAGAAAAGGTGCGTGTTTAAGACTTGATGTACCTTCATTCAATGATTTTGTTCCAACATCTGTCCTAGTATGGCATGATGTCCCTTCCTCCTGTCTCCCAGCCATTCGGGAGATTGGTAGGGGACTGCCAGAACCTGACGCAGGGCCTATATACGACGGCATCATCATCCTAGAGCTTCTGGGGGCACAGCTGAGGGGAGGCTGGTTAATCAGAACAGAACACCTGGTGTGACACATATACTATTGGAACAGACTGGCAGAGTCCTAGCACCTGACACCTTCTCCACGCTGAGCATGTGCAGTTAGATGCTGCATCATGGGAGGTCTTGGGCCAAGAAGGGTAGGTGACAGGAGGAGGGCTCTTGAGATCCTATGGGCCCAGCCACTCAACAGTCAACACAGAAATATTTCAGCATCTTAAAAACCAGTCTGGCCAGCCTGATCAGGCGGTTGCACAGTGGATAGTGTCGGACTGGGACATGGAGGGCCCAGGTTCAAAACCCAAGGTTGTTGGCTTGAGTGCAGGCTCATCTGGCTTGAGTGTGAGGTTGCTGGCTTGAGTGTGAGATCATAGACATGACCTCATGGTCGCTGGCTTGAGCCCAATGTCACTGGCTTGAATCCAGTCACTGTCATGAGCAAGGGGTCACTCACTCTACTGTAGCTCCCGTCCCCCCCCTTCCCCAGTCAGGGCACATATGAGAAAGCAATCAATGAACAACCAAGGTGCTACAACGAAAATTGATGATTCTCATCTCTCTCCCTTCTTGTCTGTCTGTCCCTATCTGTTCCTCTGTCCCTCTCTCTGTCACACACACACACACACACAAAATCTGGCCGTATCTACTAACTGGACCCTTCTGTAGCTGGCTGGAGAACATGGGAAGTCACATGCCTACAGGACAGCCTTGAGGTCAAGCTCTCCTGGTGGACCTGAGATCCATCTCATCCTCAGGAGTGCTGCCAAGGCAGCAGCAGACCCAGGTAGCTCCTCTCCACCTGCTAAGGGTCAGGCAATGGCCCAGGTCTGTGCTGCTGATGCTTGCTCTCACATTCCATTGTGTGGCACTCCCACACCAGCCTGAACTTCAGCACTACTGGCTGCCAGCCCACCAGGCATGTGCCTATGGCCTGTATGACTATTGACTTGAACAGGCCTCTCAGTACTTTGGTAGGGTGAGCCCTGAGTTGGTGCTTAGGAGATTCAGATATGAAGACATGTCTAGATCTGCCATCTAGCAGGGGAGATACAAACTCATTCATTTTTAGGTTTGGAAAACTGAAGCACAAATCAGAATAGTCTGAGAAGCCTAACAAGGGTACTGGAGCTGACTTGTGTATATAAAAGGGCAGTTTTGTCATATTACATTGGCACTGCTAAATAATCATTCTCTTTTGGGGATGGGTTTTTTTTTTCTTCTAGCACATCGGTAACCTCTGCCAAAGTGGCTGTGAATGGTGTCTACCTGCATTATCTGAGGACCGGAGAGGGCGAGCATGCAGTCTTGCTGCTTCCTGGAATGCTGGGTCTGGAAGGCTTTATTATTATTATTAAATGAGAGGCGGGGAAGCAGACAGACAGGCTCCTGCATATGTCCTGACCGGGGTCCACCCAGCAAGCCCCCTACCAGGCAATGTTCTACCCATCTGGGGCTGCTGCTCTATTGCTCAGAAACTGAGCTATTTTAACACCTGAGGCAAGGCCATGGAGCCATCCTCAGTGCTGGGACCAACTTGGTCAAACCATTTGATCCATGGCTGCAGGAGTGGGGCAGAGAGAGAAAGAAAGAGAGAGAGAGAAGCGAGAGGGGGAGGGGTGGAGAAGCAGATGGGTGCTTCTCCTGTGTGCCCTGACTGGGAATCAAACCTGGGACTTCCATGTGCTAGGCTGACACTCTACCACTGGGCAAACCAGCCAGGGCTGATTTTTTTTTTATGAAAGTTTGAGCTGAAGAGGTATGAAAAGTGCAGAACTTTAATAATAATACAGGATCAGATGAAGAATCAGGGCCTCTGTCTTTCTCAAAGTAACCACTAAGGGGGAAATAAGAGGCAGGTCTCCACAGGGAAAGGATGTCCCTCCTCCCCATAAAAATTAATTTCATTTTTGCAAGGCTCCTTTGCTAATTCCATTCTGATGTCTGACTTTGAGTAGAAATTAATTACTTTGTTATCCGATTGTAATTATTTCTTTTTTAACAGTAATGTGTTTGAAACAATAAAAACATTCACTTGAACTAACCAAGTACCTATTTTTAGGAAGTGGAGAGACTGATTTTGGACCTCAGATTAAAGACCTAAATAAGAAGCTCTTCACTGTGGTTGCCTGGGATCCTCGAGGCTATGGACATTCCAGACCCCCAGATCGAGATTTCCCAAGGGACTTTTTTGAAAGGGATGCAAAAGATGCTGTTGATTTGATGAAGGTGCGTCTCAGGGAATAACCCAAGGGATGTAGGATGGGTGGGTTTGTCTTCATTTATTTTGTTTTTGTTTTTAATTTCTACAAGTATAATGCCATGCAGTTCCTATAGGAAATTTTAAAAGTTCAAATAGATATAAAGAAGAAAGTAGAAATATCCCACAGTCCAACTATGTAGAGATATCACTCCCAAAACTTTGAGGCTCTGCCTTTCTAGCTAGTCTTATTACATATATAAGTACACAGTTTTATATTGATGTCATTATACTGTACCTGATGTTTTTTCAACTTACTATGTCATTGAACAATTTGTCAAGAAGCTACTTCGTGTCAATAAACACAAATTTACATCAGTATTATAATAGGTGTGTAGTGTTTCATTGTATGCATGTACTATGTGTTATTCACCTCTTCTAATGGAGGTAGATACATAACAGTTTTTAAATTGCCTTTTTTTTTTTTTTTTGGTGATTATAAACAGCAGTGCAGTGCACATTCTTTTTCCATGGACATTTTAGTTCTCTTTTTTTTGTTGTTATTATAAGAATGCTGCTATGGACATCCTGGACCCATCTCCTGGTGCACAGTATAAGAGTTTCATACATATATATTTAAGAGATGGCTTGCTAGGGTATAGGAGATGCACATGTTCATTTTACAAGATAGGCCAAGTTGTTATTCATTGTCTTTATCCCTGTTTATCAGGAAATATCTTGGATTGACATTTGTTAATTCCTCAACTTAATTTTCCCAGTGATTCAATTTTTACTCTTAGACAGCATCTCTCAGATATAATTTCTGTTCATTTTCCCTGTGAAATACATTTTCAGAGCCTGGTTGATTCACTATAGGGCTAATAAAACCTCCCCACAACACCATTCTCTTCTAAATTTCTTCCAGCTACTTCTTCACAATGTTGCAGTTTGTGGCTTTACCAGATACAAGGACTTCATTCATCCAGTTTCCCTTTCTGAGCTACACTGCTGTTCTCAAAAGTCTTTGCTCAGGTTTGCATGTGCACACACATGTCACTTGTCACATCCAAGTACAGCTGATCTCCATGGTTTCCAGTTCATTGAGACTGTATCCAGCCAGAAGTATTTCCTTCAAAATTCAAAAATATACTGTAGACTTAAGTTTTTATGGCAATTTTATTTACAACAAACTAATTGAGGGAAAATACGTATGTCCTCAAACGGTAGATACTAGGATTTTTCATTAATTATCAATTGATATTCCAAACTCTACAGCTGTATTGATTTTTTTAATTATTGATTATTGGGTTCTTTTAAGTGTTTATTATATTGAAATTTAGAGAGAGAGGCAGGGAGAGATAGAGAGAAGGACAAAAACATTGAGCTGTTTCTGTCTGTGCCCTGACTGGGGATCCAACCAGCAACCTCTGCGCTTTAGGACAGTGCTCTAACCAGCCATGGTGATTATTGGTTTCTTTTAACAGAGAGGAACATTAACCTAAACTGTGCTTTTTGTTGTACTTATCACAGGTGCTGAAGTTTAAGAAGGTGTCTTTTCTGGGGTGGAGTGATGGCGGCATCACAGCACTAATTGCAGCTGCCAGATACCCGTCTTACATCCACAAGATGGTGATTTGGGGGGCCAACGCCTTTGTTACTGAGGAAGACGAAATGATTTACCAAGGTAGGTTCCATGCACTGCATATGTCATGACAAGTAGTCTTCTCCTCTCTCCACTCCCCTCTAATTCTTATTTTTATTTTTTTTTTAAAGCTTTTTTTTTATTTTAATTTAATTTTATTTTTTACAGAGACAGAGAGAGAGTCAGAGTGAGGGATAGACAGGGACAGACAGACAGGAACAGAGAGATGAGAAGCATCAATCATTAGTTGTACATTGTGACACCTTAGTTGTTCATTGATTGCTTTCTCATATGTGCCTTGACCATGGGCCTTCAGCAGACCAAGTAACCCCTTGCTCGAGCCAGTGACCTTGGGTCCAAGCTGGTGAGCCTTGTTCAAACCAGATGAGCCCGTGCTCAAGCTGGCGACCTCGGGATCTCGAACCTGGGTCTTCCGCATCCCAGTCCGACGCTCTATCCACTGCGCCACCACCTGGTCAGGCAAATTCTTATTTTGATGTGTACTGACAATTATTCTCAGAAGAATAATTTCTCTGAAAAGTAATGCAATTTAAACCAGCCTGTGTTTTAAAACTTTCTCTTTCCAGAAGTGACACTTTTATGACTCAGGAAAGGGCTAATTCAGTATTTATAGTTTCTACTACTGACAGTAAGCTTCAAGGAAGGAGGGGGCTTGGTGTGAAATGTTATTCATAACCTCATTTGAAATGAAATAATAGTGCAAAAGGGAACGTTGTATTCAAATACAAAACCTTATATATGATACAGAATTTCTGTGCTAGCCACATGTTTTAAGATTGTCCTTCAGGCTTATCTTTAAGGTTTTTAAAGACATGAGAACAGGGACCAGCAGACAACAGCCCAGGAGCCGAATCCAGCTCACCATGTATTTTTGTAAGGCCTGGACACCGAAGGAGGGGGCTAATGTGGTGAGTCCTGGAGGCCAATATGGGGTGTCCCTTTTCATCCCCATTCTCCCTCCACTCCCAGTGTTGCTGCCAGGAACTATGTTGGTGGGCACCTACACATTGGCACCTGCTGGTTGTAATCAAGCACCAGTCACATAATTTCAGGTGGCAATTCAGGAGTTGCTTAGCCTCCAGCAGGCTGCTCAGACAGAGACTGCTGGGCCCTTGGAAGGAGAGAGGGCACATCAGGATTTGGGGGAGCCTGAGGCACAAAGTGAAATTGACCTGGGCTATGCCAGCACCACCACATGTTAGCCTGGCCCACCAGGACTCTTCTCTTCAGACCAGTAGCTTTTTTTTCCTGTTTGTTCCCAGATGGCCTACCCCAGACAGTTAGGGCCAGGCAGATCATAAGTTTCTCTCTGTCTACATAATATTTTTGATTTTGCCTCTTGGCCTACATGGCTTAAACTGTTTACTCTCTGGTCCTACAGAAATAGTTTGCAGACCCATGCAATAGAATACCATAAATCTAGTCTTTTCCAGCAACTCTGTAATTCACATGACTTAAGTAAGCTATTTGAGGGCAATACAGTGTGTCTGTAAAGTCATGGTGCACTTTTCACGGGTCACAGGAAAACAACAAAAGATGACAGAAATGTGAAATCTGCACCAAATAAAAGGAAAACTCTCCCAGTTTCATACCTATTCAGTGCAGTTCGATGTGGGCTCACACACAGATTTTTTAGGGCTCCTTAGGTAGCTATCCCGTATAGCCTCTACAGACTCGTCACTGACTGATGGCCTACCAGACTGGGTTTCTCCACCAAACTGCCAGTTTCCTTCAACTGCTTATCCCACCAAGTAATGTTATTCCTACGTGGTGGTGCTTCGTTATAAACGTACCGATATTCACGTTGCACTTTGGTCATGGATTCGAATTTAGCAAGCCACTGACACACACTGAACTTTCCTCTGTACGGTCCACATCTCGACTGGCATGGCCGTGGGCTGCTCCGCTGTATACATGGTGTTATGTCATCATCTGCGCATGCGCACATGCTGCCACATCATCCTACAGAAACTGGGAGGATTTTCCTTTTATTTGGTGCAGATTTCACATTTCTATCGTCTTTTGTTGCTTTCCTGTGACCGGTCAAAAGTGCACCATGACTTTACGGACACACTGTATTTTTACTGTAGAATCGTAGTTCTTGACAGCATTCCTGTTTGGTAAAGAAGTATGACACTCTTGCCCTAGCCAGATAGCTCCGTTGGTTGGAACATCAGCCTGAAGTGCAGAGGTTGTCAGTTCGATTCCTAACCAGGTCACATACAGGAACAAATTGATGTTTCTCTCTCTCTCTCTTCCCCCTTCCCCCCTTTCTCTCAGGATAAAATTAATAAATAAATATATTTTAAGAACTATGACACTCTGGCCTGACCTGTGGTGGCGCAGTGGGATAAAGCGTCGACCTGGAACACTGAGGTCGCCGGTTTGAAACCTTGGGCTTGCCTGGTCAAGGCACATATGGGAGTTGATGCTTCCTGCTCCTCCCCCTTCTCTCTCTCTCTGTCTCTCTCACTCCTCTCTCTCTAAAAAATTAATAAATAAAATATTAAAAAAAAAAAAAAAGAACTATGACACTCTTAAATGCTAGGCCTGATTTAATTACCAATCCTAGTCAGTACTCCTGCCTGGTTCTGAGAAGAGTGTCTGTCTTGTGCAGAATAAGTCATTCCACCTTGTTGCTGGTCCCTTCCTCTCGCTGCCTCTAAGACAGGGTGTTTGGTTCTCTCCTCTCTGAGTCATTGACTTCTCTCCCTGGGTCTTTCCTCTCAGCCTGTAAAGGTGGGCATGGCTCCTCCTCCAAAAGGTGGTCCTTCTTACCTACGATCACTACCTTGCCATTCTTTGCCCTTTCCCATGAATTTATTGGAAGAGTTGTCTGCTTCTACACATTCTTCCCTCATTCTTTCTTCAGTCCATTTTCTCCCAGACTGAAACTGTTCTCACTGAGATTGGTGTGATCTCCTTGTTGTCAAAGACAGTGGATTCTTTTAGAGTTGTTTGTAGTTATTTCTTGTCATTCTTTTTTGTTTTGTTTTGTTTTTCTCTTATTACTCTTTAAGAATTTGTGAAGGCTATCATGATATCCCCTCTTTGTTCCCTGAAATGGCTCATTTGTATCATCTCTCTTTTTATCCTGACCAGCATAACTAAAGGATTGATTGTTTTTTCAGAGAACTAAATTTTGGTTTTATTAATTTATTTTTGTTGTTTTCTGTTTTCAATTTTACTATTTCTGCTTTTTATTATTTTCTTCTTTCTGATTGATTTTGAGTTTGTTGTTGGTGGTTTTTGCTAATCTCTTAAAGCAGAAGCTTAGATTATTGAATTAGAACTTGCTTCTTTTTAATATAAAAATTTAATGCTATAAATTTCCCTATAAGTCCTACTTTGTCTGCATCCTACAACTTTGATATGTTGTAATTTCATTTAGCTTAAAATATTTTCTAATATCCCTTCAGATTTCCTCTTTGACCCATGATGATTTAGAAATATTTAATTTACACATATTAGAGGTTTTTCAGATAGCTTTCTGTGATTGGTTTCTAGCATAATTCCTTAATATGCACAAAATATACTTTGTATAATATCAATTATTTTACATTTTATTTGTGTCACAGAATATGGTCTATTGTAAATATTCTATGTGCATTTGAAAATAATATGTATTATGCTTGTGTTGGGTGGAGTATTATATAGATGTCAATTAGGTAATGTTGGATAGTGGTATTGTTCAGGCCTTCTGTATCCTTTCTGATTTTTGTCTACTTGTTCTATCAGTAACGAAAAAAGAAATGTTGTAGACTATAGATATAATTGTGGATTTGTCTCTTCTGCATTTTAGTTTTTGTTTTGTGTATTTTGGGGCTTCAAATTTGGGAAGTTTGTAGTCATTCTTTTATCAGATATGTTTTCTTTGTCACTAACTTTCTTTTCTCTGGAGCTCCAATGGCACATATGTTATAATGTCTGCCCAGTCTCTCCTCAACCTGTACTAAAATGGCTTCCATTCCACCAGCCCAGAGAAAACAGTGCCTCTGTGCTACCACGCTTATTGGACACTTATTGCCCTTTGGTTCATTGGTCATTCTGCAGCATTTGAAAATACACATATAGCCTGACTAGACAGTGACACAATGGATAGAGTCTGAGATACAGAGGACCCATGTTTGAAACCCTAAGGTCGCTGGTTTGAGCACGGGCTCACTGGCTTGAATATGCGGTCACTGGCTTGAATATGCGGTCACTGGCTTGAGCATGGGATCATAGACATGACTCCATGGTCTCTGGCTTGAGCCCAAAGGTTGTTGGCTTGAGCAAGGGGTCACTCACTCTACTGTAGCCCCCCAGTCAAGGCACATATGAGAAAGCAATCAATGAGCAACTAAGATGCCACAACAAAGAATTGCTGCTTCTCATCTCTCTCCTTTCCTGTCTATCTGTCCCTATCTATCCTTCTCTCTGTCTTCCTGTCTGTCTCTTTCTCTCTTGCTAAAAAAAAGAAAAAGAAAAAGAAAATATGCAATATAATATATATACTATTGTTCATACCCCTCTTCTTGAAGTTTCCTGTCTTGAAGTTCTTGCCACAGGGTTCTCTCTTCTATCTCTGATTTTCCCTGGCTTTGACACATGCCCACGCTCTCTGCTGGGCCCTGTGATGCTGGGGTCTCCCAGTCACCATCCTTGGCACTCCACTCCTCTTCTCACCTACACCCAAGAAGCTTCCATCATCCCTTGGCTTCACTGAACTCCTAAATTCTGGGTAGTCAATTTTTATTCTATTTTCTTATCTGGCTTTTCAGTATGTACCTTAAATTCAGTATGTCTAAAATTGAACTCAGTCTTTCCTCCAGAGAAGTTCTTCCTGCTAAATTTCTTATCTTGGTACACAATCCCCAATGGAATATGCTATTTTGCCCACAAAATAATATTTTAAGTTAGTGCTTATTGAATGCCTGCTATGAACTGTTTTTATCTCGTGTGATATCCCTGTAAATTAGCTGTTACTCATCCTGTTTTTATTTATTTATTTATTTATTTATTTAATTCACTGAGAGGAGGGGAGGCAGAAACAGACACCTGCATGCACCCCAACCAGGTCCACCTGGCAAGCCCACTCGGGGGCTATGCTTTACCCATTTGGGGCCCTTGCACCATTGCTGAGCAACCAAGCTCTTCCTAGTGCCCGAGATGGAGGCCATGGAGTCATACTCAGTGCCTGGGGCCAACTTACTTCAATTGAATCATGTCAGCCTGTTTTGAGATGATAAAGAAGTGAAGACACCTACCATGATGACACAACTGGGAGGTGGCACTTCATGCCCAACCCTAATGGCCAAGCGATTACCTGCTACAATATAATCAACTAGCCCTCTGTAATCTTTCTGCATTCTTTCTTTGCTATGTCTGCAGTTTGTCCCCCCTTTTCATTCCTCCTTCCAGGCACCAAGTCCAGATCCTTGTCACCTCCACTTAGATTGAGTCAGCACCTCTCTAACCAGTCCTGTCAATCTACTTTCTACACTGCTCTGATAGGAGTCTCATTATATCTTACTGAAAAATCCTTCAAGGTCTCCCATGGCTGAGTGAAATCAAGTCCAAACTTTTCAGCCTTGCTCACAGAGTTCGAGCGACCCAGGCGCCTCTGTCTCTCTAGGTCTACCTCCCACTATTTTTGTCTCCCCACCGCCACATGTCCATCTTCTTGTTTGGTCACCTGAAAACCCCAGAAGTTCTAACCATAGGTAGTGTGGTTCTCTGCCTCTGTGCACATGCTGTTTCTGCTCCTGTATTTGCTTGCTGACTTCTGTCCTCACTGACTTAAATACAGCAGTGTGTCCTCTAGGAAGTCCCCACCTCTTCTACTCCTATCCCTTGACCATTTGAGCTTCTGACCCTCTTCTATCCCTCTCATCCTCCCCCATGACACCCAGTACTCTTTCACACTATGGTTGTTTACAACAGTGTTTTTCAGCTGTTGGTCTGGTCTGCCAGAAATTTCGTGCCGTTCCATGAAAGAGTTAACCTCCTGATGTTGTATGAAAATTATAGACCCAATAATCTTAGTCAAATTTGCTTATAGTCAGGGTGATCTCTGCCTTAGAGGTGGCTGAAATTATTCTCAAACTTTCATTGGTTTGCAAGTGTGAAAAGGTTGAAAACCACTGGTTTGCAAGTTCTTGACTGAAGAGCAGAGACCACATCTCATTTAAGTTTGTATCTGTTGTGACTAACACACAGCTAGGGAAACTATAGCCCGGAGAAGCTAAGGGAAGTGCTCAAGGTCACGGAGCTCGTAAGCACAAATAATATTTGTGCTTCAAATAATATTTACCGGATTAACTCACTAATTGAGTGAATGTTTTCTTCATTAGGATTCCATACTTATCATAAACCAGGGGTCCCCAAACTACGGCCCCGTGGGCCTCATGGGGCCCCCGAGGGCATTTATCTAGCCCCTGCCGCACTTCCGGAAGGGGCACCTCTTTCAGTGGTGCTCCTGGAGTACTGTATGTGGTGGAGTTGCTTACATATAGTACTACTTCCGGTGACGTGGGACGTACACATCACGGCTCCGGAAGCGTGTCATATCACTTGTTATGGCTAACAGTGACAAATATGGAACCGGACATCGACCATCTCATTAGCCAAAAGCAGGCCCATAGTTCCCATTGAAATACTGGTCAGTTTGTTGATTTAAATTTACTTTTTCTTTATTTTAAATATTGTATTCTTGTTTTGTTTTTTACTTTAAAATAAGATATGTGCATTGTGCATAAGGATTTGTTCATAGTTTTTTTTTATAGTCTGGCCCTCCAACGGTCTGAGGGACAGTGAACTGGCCCCCTGTGTAAAAAGTTTGGGGACCCCTATCATAAACTATATGCTCAAAAAAGAAATATATCAGTTTGTTTTTGGAGAGAAATTACTTTTTTGATTCAAATGATAATTTTAGGAACTTAACTATGAAAGATAATTATTATTCATTTATGATGGAAGTCATATAATTTGAGGTAAAATTGGCTGGCTCTTGAAAAAAATGACAAGTAAATATATAAATACATAGAATATTTTTGAGTGCTTGTTTTATGCACTGTTGTTAGCACATTTCATGTCTAACTTATTTGCTTTTTTCCCATAGTGTTATTACAATTTTCATTTTTCAGCTAGGGAAACTATAGCCCGTAGAAGCTAAGGGAAGTGCTCAAGGGCACGGAGCTTGTAAGCACAAGAGCTGGCATGCAGATATAGGCAGTGTGACTTCCAAGCCTGTGTTCTAACTGCAGCACTCAATGTGAACATCTGGCTTGCCCCAGCTATGGCTAGATCTCCCTGTCCCCTGAGATTTAAGTAATATGTCCTGTGGGCATCTAAGGTCTTGCCTCAAATTTTACATTTCCATAGATACTTCTTGCTCTAAGTGCCTAGTTTTTATCAAGTTAATTCCTTATAAGAATCTCTTGTTCCAAGTGGAGGAATTTACATTTTAGCAAGAAAAATATCTCCATTTTTTTGTGTGTGTGTGTATCAGAGACAGAGTCAGAGAGAGGGACAGATAGGGACAGACAGACAAGAAGGGAGAGATATAAGAAACATCAATTCTTTGTTGCAGCTCCTTAGTTGTTCATTGATTGATTTCTCATATGTGCCTTGACCGGGGGGCTACAACAGACCGAGTGACCCCTTACTCGAGCCAGTGACCTTGGGCTCAAGCTGGTGAGCCTTGCTCAAACCAGATGAACCCACGCTCAAGCTGGCAACCTTGGGGTCTCAAACCTGGGTCCTCCACATCCCAGTCTGATGCTCTATCCACTGCGCCTGGTCAGAAATATCTTCATATTAAACATTATTAAAAATTTGGTTCTTAAAAGGTTTTGGCTTTCCCACTACAGCAGACTTTCTTTATTTTGTAAAAAGTGTATAAATTGATAAAATATATGTTAAAAATACTATATAAAATATACTAATGCCATATTAGTGTATAATAGGATATTCAGTATATAAATAATAAATATATATTTATATTATATTATATATTTTATTATAGAATTTGTTTTTGAGCTATAAAAAGTGATTTCATACTGTAGCATGTCTTCTGTGACTCAATCTTCACTGAACATTATATTTCTAAAATTCTTCTTTTTTAAATGAGAAGAGGGGAAACAGAGTGACAGACTCCTGGCATCCACCTGGCAACCTTTGTCTGGGGCCGATGCTTGAATCAACTGAGCTATCCTCAGTGCCTGGGGCTGACAGTCAAACCAATCAAGCCACTGGCTGCAGGAGGGAAAGAGAGAGAAAAGGAGAGAGAGGGAAAAAGAAGCAGATGGTCACTTCTCCTGTGTGCCCTGGTTGGGGATCTAACGCAGGACATCTGCATGCCAGGCCAACACTCTATCCCTTGAGCCAACCAGCAGGGCCCTAAGACTTATACTTTTTTTTTTTTTTTTCATTTTTCCAAAGCTGGAAATGGGGGAGGCAGTCAGACAGACTCCCGCATGCGCCCGACCGGGATCCACCCGGCATGCCCACCAGGGGGCAATGCTCTGCCCCTCTGGGGCATCGCTCTGTTGCATCCAGAGCCATTCTAGCGCCTGAGGCAGAGGCCACAGAGCCATCCCCAGCGCCTGGGCCATTTTTGCTCCAATGGAGCCTTGCTGTGGGAGGGGAAGAGAGAGACAGAGAGGAAGGAGAGGGGGAGAGGTGGAGAAGCAAATGGGTGCCTCTCCTGTGTGCCCTGGCTGGGAATTGATCCCGGGACTCCTGCACGCCAGGCCATTGCTCCACCACTGAGCCAACCGGCCAGGGCCAAGACTTATTTTTTTTTTTTTTTTTTTTTGCATTTTTCTGAAGCTGGAAACAGGGAGAGACAGTCAGACAGACTCCCGCATGCGCCCGACCGGGATCCACCCAGCACGCCCACCAGGGGGCGACGCTCTGCCCACCAGGGGGCAATGCTCTGCCCATCCTGGGCGTCGCCATGTTGCGACCCTCCTGAGTGTCGCCATGTTGCGACCAGAGCCACTCTAGCGCCTGGGGCAGAGGCCACAGAGCCATCCCCAGCGCCGGGCCATCTTTGCTCCAATGGAGCCTTGGCTGCGGGAGGGGAAGAGAGAGACAGAGAGGAAGGCGCGGCGGAGGGGTGGAGAAGCAAATGGCCGCTTCTCCTATGTGCCCTGGCCGGGAATCGAACCCGGGTCCTCCGCACGCTAGGCCGACGCTCTACCGCTGAGCCAACCGGCCAGGGCCCAAGACTTATTCTTGATACTGCTGTATCATATTCCATTGAGCAAACATGTTGCGTTTTATTTTCCCTTTCTTTTATCAATGGACAGTTGGTTTATTTCAGATGTTGTTATGGATGTCCTTGTACATGTCTTGGGGGTGTATGAGCAACAGTGTCTCTCTAGGGCAGTGGTTCTCAAAGTGTGCTCCAGGGAGCACTGTTGCGCTCTAGAAGATTTCCAGGTGCGCCCTATGGTATTCCAGAGAAATGTGCCCTTTGGGGATCAAAAATCCAACAGGATTTTTGGAGTTTAGATTTTTGGGGCACAGAGGTGTGGGGAATTGGCTGTAAGCTGACAATCTGCCCAACCCCCCACCTCACTTGCCTGATTAGGTTGCAAAGGGCGGTTAAGCTGTGGTGCTGGATTGTTTACACTGCCCCCCATGTTACCCAGAAAGACTGGAGGCAAGTTTCTTCTATCCTTTGTTTGGTGTAAAGTTAAGATGATATGTGTGGTGGGGGTTTTCTGCACTCAACACAAGAGTAAAAAGAGAGGAATTCTTTGATGTATTGATGAGGATATGAGAGTTTGCCTTTCAAATATATGCCCAAACACTGAAGAAATTGCTAGGACATATCAGGCTCATGTTTCTCATAAACACAAGAATGAAAAAACTTACATTCGTGCCAGGACCTGCCAAATTTACTAAATCTTATTAAGAATGTATCTGTATATATAAAAAGATAACTTTTTTGTTGTTTTTTTATTTTTTAACCCCATTTTTACGAATTCTAAAAAGCATAACAAAAAATGTAACATAAAAATGTTTTTTGATATCAGAATAAATTTAATCTTGTCGTATTTTTACTTAATTACCATAAAAGCATGCTTGGACTTTATATTTTTTTCTTTAATATTTGACTTAATTATTATAACATATTTCTCAGAAATTTGTATATATTGCACCTACAATTATTTGTAGGATTTTAAATGCTCCCTGACTTCAAAAAGTTTGAGAGCCACTGATCTAGGGTATATGAAATTGCTGAATATTGTGGAATGCAAATACACCCCATTGCTAGTGACAGATTGTTTTGCAACTAAATAAATTTACACTTCCACCAGCAACATATGAGTCACCTTAACTTGAAATCATCAGACTTTTTTTTTTTTTTGTATTTTTCTGAAGTGAGAAGCGAGGAGGCAGAGAGACAGACTCACGCCTCTGCCCGACTGAGACTCATCTGGCATGCCCACTAGGGGGCGATGCTCTGCCCATCTGGGGCCCTTGCTTTTTTAGCACCTGAGGCGGAGGCCATGGAGTCATCCTCAGCGCCCGGGTCAACTTTGCTCTAATGGAGCCTTGGCTGCGGAAGGGGAAGAGAGAGATAGAGAGAAAGGGGGAAGGGTGGAGAAGCAGATGGGCATTTCTCCTGTGTGCCCTGGCTGGTAATTGATCCTGGGACTTCCACCCACTGGCCAACGCTCTACCACCGAGCCAACTGGCCAGGTCCCAGACTTCTTAAATCTAGCTGGTCAAATGGATATAAATGGATATTGGGGGCATCTAAATTTGCATTTTTCTATTACTAGTAAGGTTAAGAATCTTTTTATGTGTTTATGCACCACTGGGGTTTCTTCTTCTATACTGGACCTATTTGTGTCATTTTTTTTATTGATTTTAGATTTTTATTATGTAATAGTTATACATATAATACAATATGTTTAATAGGCATACCTTATCAGGTGTAACAATACACTAGCACTTCCAGTATTATTTCAATGTGATTGATTTGTAGGGCAGGTAGTTTTGTTTTTTGATAATTTGATCACTAACCCCTTGCTGGTTAGTGATTATATCAATAGTTAAGTTGTACAACTTGGGGCTTGTGTTTTGCTTTCTTTATGGACAGAATAATTTAATTTAACTTAATGTAATTTAATGTAAGGAAGTGCAACATGTTTTATTTTCTCATTAGTTGGTGAATTTGATTTTTTTTCCCATTTACTAACCTGTTTGTCAATTACTTTGCTCGCCTTTCCTTTTTCATCTTAGACTCTCCTTCTAAGTTTCTTTCTCTCTTTCCTGAAGTTACTTTTTAGAAGGTCTTTAACTTCTAGAGGTCTGTTAATAGTACATTCAGTTTTTACCTAAGAATATCTTTTGTTTCACCATCATTCTTGAAAGATTGTTTGACTCAGAACAGATAGTAAGTGGCAAATTATTTTCTCAAAAATTGCGGTCTTTTGCTTCCCTTAATTGCCATTGAGAAGCTTTGTCAATTTAATCTTTCTTCCTCTGAAGTGGAGTCTCTTATCTCTGCCTGGCTTTCAGATTTTCTCTTTTTCTTTGATATATTGCTGATTTACTCTACTATGTCTAAGTGTGGCTTCTTTTATTTCTCTTATTTGGATTACATTTGGTTTTTGTCTTTTGATTCTTAACTGTTATCAATCCTGAAAAACATTCTTGCCTCTGTGTTTCAAATGTCTCATGTCCTCACCTCCTCCTTTTCCACTTCTCTCTGGGAGTGACTGGGCTTTGAGAACCTTGTCTTTTCATCTTCCTGTCTCTTATCCATCTCCTTGTCTCACTGTGCAGTGTTCTGCACATATTCTGAAGCTTTCTCTTGCAATTTTCTAGGGTTTTTTTCATTAACTTTATAAAGATTGATTGTTTTGTGATCTTGCACAGGGAACAAATATTTGCCTACTCTGAACTCTGGAAGCAGACAGAAAAGACCAGTAAGCAGTGTGCAGAACGCTTTCCTTCACAGAGGATGTGTGTTCGCTGCTCTTGAGAACCATGGGGTCAGATCAGGTCAGGGCCTTTTCATCTCAGGTTAGCCCGGGAGTCTCAGGTTTAGCTCTCCCCTCCCAACCCCAGCTAGTAGTCACACTGCCCCAGAGCAGCCCTGCCTTTGAATAATCTTAGCACTCTTTGCTCTCTTTTCAGGGCTCGCTTTCTCTTACACATACATGTATATACTCATACACATTCACACTCTAGTCCACTAATTACTGCAACTCCACCTATGCCGCAACAACTCTGAATTATGAAGATCTACTAGGCCTGACCTGTGGTGGCACAATGGATAAAGCATCAACCTGGAATGCTGAGGTTGCCAGTTCAAAATGCCAGGCCTAGTCAAGGCACATATGAGGGTTGATGGTTCCTGCTCCTCCCCACTTCTCTCTCTCTCTCTCTCTCTCTCTCTCTCTCCTTCTCTTTCCCCTCTCTAAAATGAATAAATAGAAATCGAAAAAAAAATTTTTTTTAAAAATAAAGATCTACTTGTTCCACTGGAACCAAGCCTTTTAGAGAATGTGGTCTGGTGTACATACAGCCAAGAGTAGAAATATCTACAGGGGATTTTTTTTTAAGTTTGTCCCACAGCCCCCTTTCTCTCTGGTAATCACCAGACTATTGTCTGTGTCTATGAATTATTTCTTCCCCCTTTTTTTGCTTAACTCCTTTAGCCCAGCCCACCAACCCCCTCCCCTCTGACAACCATCAGTCTGTTCTCTGTATCTATGAGTCCATGTCTATATTGTTTGTTACTTTGTTCATTAGCGTCCACATGAGTGAAATCATATGGTACTTGTATTTCTCTGACTGGCATATTTCACTTTGCATAATACCCTCTAGATCCATCTATGCCATCAGAAAGGGTGAAATTTCCTTTTTTTTATAGCTGAGTAGTATTCCATGTGCAGGGACTTTGTAACTGGCCATCTTCACGCCATCTTGCCAGCACCTCTCTCCATTCCCCTCTTTCAACTTTCCTTCTCTACTTCCCAAATCTCCCCCCACCTCTTCATTTTCAGGTTCCTCTCTACACCCATCTCTGAAGTCTTTTCACTTTTGCACAGAGAATCTCAGATCTCCTCAGCCTCTGTATTTAACTCTGGGCACACCAAATCTGCAGATTTAAACCCATCAGCAGAAGAAAGGCAGACACTATAACAGGATCTTCCCTCCTTAGGAGGCAGTTAGAGTTGTAAGTAGCAATGTTTTCTCCATTTCATTATTCGCATTCACTAGGTGTGTACTGGGTGTCTGCAGGTGCCCAGCACTGTCTTTTTTTTTTTTTTTTTTCACCCAGCACTATCTTGAGCACTGTTACTGTTTAAAGTGAATTCATATAGTCAGTGCCATGTTATCTCTACGGTGTGCCGTGTAGCAGAGCACTGTATGAAGCTCTCTGGGAGCAATGTTCAGTGTGCTCAGGAGGGTTAGAATCCTTATCATCAGTATATTTAAAGAAGTATGGAAAAGATTAGGCTAAGTAATTGAATGTGTTTATTTTAAAGGTGGTGGCCCTGGCCGGTTGGCTCAGTGGTAGAGCGTCGGCCTGGCGTGCAGGAGTCCCGGGTTCGATTCCTGGCCAGGGCACACAGGAGAAGCGCCCATCTGCTTCTCCACCCCTCCCCTCCCTTTCTGTCTCTCTCTTCCCCTCCCGCAGCCAAGGCTCCATTGGAACAAAGTTGGCCCGGACACTGAGGATGGCTCTGTGGCCTCTGCCTCAGGTGCTAGAGTGGCTCTTGTTGCAACAGAGCAATGCCCCAGATGGGCAGAGTATCGCCCCCTGGTGGGCATGCCAGGTGGATCCCGGTCTGGTACATGCGGGAGTCTGACTGCCTCCCCATTTCCAACTTCAGAAAAATACAAAAAAAAAAAAAAGGTGGTTTTAAGCTATTATTTCCTTTTCTAATAGTGAGTCATTTATAGCATGGCTTGAGGTTAGTATTTATCTTTTTGCACCCACCTTTCTTCAGTTGCAGAAATTAGAATAAACGATTTATGTGCATTTCTCAATGTATATAAGTGTATATCAGAAAAAACGTCTTTTTTTTATAAATAATGTATATTTAGATGACTCTAATTAGAGAAATCTTTTTTTACCTTATACCATGCATAGAAAGCATTAACTGCAGGTCTAATTTCATTCACTTGGTAAGAATTTTATTGTATGCCTATTTTATACTGAGCACTGGTCTAGGACTGGGCGGTACAGTAAGAACAGAACAGACCCTTACCCTGGGACTCACACCCTAGTTGGGAGATAGATACTTGGCCATGGACACAGAAAGCACTGCAGAGTGGACGGAGAAATGTGGTAGGGGAGGGAGGCCGCAGTGACCTAAACGAGGTGAGGATGGAGCTGTGCACGTGGAAACCTGGGGAAGCATTCACAGCAGATAAATAGCACACGATGGCTTTGAGCTAACCCTGTTCTTGTTCACACTTGTATTTTTCAGGTATCCGAGATGTTTCCAAGTGGAGTGACAAAGTAAAAAAACCTCTAGAAACCCTATATGGGCATGACTACTTTGCAAAAACCTGTGAAAAGTGGGTGGATGGCATAACACAGTTTAAACATCTTCCAGATGGTAGGTTACATGAACTATTTAGTGGTTCTTTGCTGATTATAGACGTTGCTTGAGTTCCTCCCTTAATGTTTCAGAATTCCTCGAGATTAATGCATTCACCTACTATCCTTCCACTTTGATAGAAACAGAGGACACTGGTGAGTGTACACAATACAGATTCTTGTGTACTAAATCTACCTTGCCTTGTCCGGGTAGCTCATTTGGTTAGAGCATTGTCTGGATGTGCCAAGCTTGTGGATTCGATCCCCAGTCAGGGCACATACAAGAATCAACCAATGAATGCATAAATATGTGGAACAACAAATGGATGTTTCTCTCTCTCTCTCTCTCTCTCTCTCTCTCTCCTTCTCTCTTCCTCCCTCCCTCCCTTCCTCTCTCTAAAATCAATAAGTAAAAATTGTTTTAAAAATAAAAAATAGGTCCTGGCTGGTTAGCTCAGCTGTAGAGCATTGGATCAGTTTGTGAAAGTCCTGGGTTCGATTCCTGGTCAGGACATACAGAAGAAATGACCATCTGCTTCTCCACCCCTTCCCACCCTCTCTATCTTTCTCTCTCTCCCATTCCTGCAGCCATGGCTTGATTCAAGCAAAAGTTTGCCCCAGACACTGAAGATGGCTCCATGGCCTCACCTCAAATGCTAAAATAGTTCAGTTGCCAAGCAATGGAGCAGCGGCCCAGACAGGCATAGCATCTCCTGGTGGGGGGTTTGCTGGGTGGATCCAGGTAAGGGCACATGTAAGAGTCTGTCTCTGCCTCCCCTCCTCTCACTTAATAAAAATATTAAATAATAAAAGTAAATAAAATAAAATAAAATAAATCCGCCTTAAACTAGAGACAAATTATATACAGGGTGAGGCAAAAGTAGGTTTACAATTGTGAGTACATGAAACAGAGTTTATTCTTGTATTATTATTGTATATATATTGTAATATTGTACATTATTATTATTATTGTTAGAGAGAGAGATACAGGAAGGGAGAGGGATGAGAAGCATCAACTTGTAGTTGCGGCACTTTAGTTGTTTATTGATTGCTTCTCATATGTGCCTTGAGGGAGGGGGCACTCAAACTGAGCCAGTGATCACTTGGTCAAGCCAGTGACCTTGGAGTCATGTTGATGATCCTGCACTCAAGCCGGCTACATCGGGGTTTCAGAATTGGGACTTCAGTGTTCGGGGTCGATGCTCTATCCACTGTTCCACCACCAGTCAGGCAATGTCTCCCTGTCTTTATCTGAGAATCAACACAGTTTTCAATTACAGTAAGAATTGACATCTTTAAGAGAAATTCTGAATTAAATTATTTTATATAGATATTTACATTTCTAAGCTCTCATTTCTCTTTTTTAATTGCTGAAAGAATAGAGAGTAGCCAAGATCTAATCTTGGATTATATTCGGTTACAAAATTATTGTAATTGAAGGATAAATTTGATCTCTTAAGTAATAATTTCCAGGATGAATTATTTGTCAAAACTTCCTCAATGAAAAGGACATTTGGAAATGTTATTTTCTTGGCTTAAGTTCAAAAGAGCAAACAGATCCTGTTTGAATTCAATGTTCACTCATAGAAACAGGTCTTTGGAATCAGTTTCCCTCAGCTCTTAAAGCAAACAGACAAATAACAACAAAAAGGGCTGTAAAAGAATGTCTGAGACAGTTCTTCATCAAAGAGGCAACTTTGTGAAATGTAAACTTTTATGTTTTCTTGAAGAGAGCAGTGAAAGTGTAGGATTACTCAAAGGTAAAAGCAGAATTAAATAAACAGTTCTAAAACATGTCCTGTATTTGTTAAAACTTAAAAACTTCTGCTTGGTGAAAGATATCATCCAAAGAATGAAAGGACAAGCCACAGGCCGGGAGAAAATATTTGCAGAAGACCCATCTGACAAAGGTCCATCATCCAAAATGTGCAAAGAACTGTTAAAACTGGACAATCAGGAGAGAAAGCAATCAATGAACAACTAAGGAGCCGCAACAAAGAATTGATGCTTCTTATCCCTCTGCCTTCCTGTCTGTTTGTCCCTATCTGTCCCTCTCTCTGACTTTCTCTCTCTGTCTCTGTCAAAACAACAACAACAACAAAACTGAACAATTAGAAAACAACTGGAATAAAACTTGGGCCAAACAACCAGATCCCACTCTTCACCTATTAGAATGTCTACACAGAGGAATTTTAGGACAGTGAACATGCTCTCTGTATGATACCACACTGGGTACATGTCATTATACATTTGTCCAAACCCACAGAATGTGCAACACCAAGAGTGGACCCTAAGGAAAACCACGAACTTTGGGTAATAATGATGTGTCGATGGAGGTTGATTCACTATAAAAATGTACCTCTCTGGAATGAACAAATGTCATAATATAGAGGACCTAGCAGTGTACCAATCATCTTATAGTAAGACTGTTAACAAATCACTTACCACCGTTCCATACATATTAACTTGACAGGAACCCTTCTGCATGATTGTGTGCTCAGACCAGCTTAGGCATCATTGTGTAGGTTTGGAATTAGACAGACCTGGGTGTGAGTTCTGGTTTTGCCACTTGGCTCGCTATTAGAATGGATCCAGGCAGATCATTTAGCTTCTCTAAACTGCAATTTCCTGTCTGAGAACTACTCTAGTAGTTCTAACTACTACTAACAACTACCTCATAGAGTTGTTCTGAGCACTAAGAGTTATGTATGTTCAACTTGGACATAGTTCTAATACAGAGAAAGTGCCCAATAAAGTACTTGATTTACAAATAATTGTACACACTAAAAGAGATAAAACATGTAACCATCATAAGTGTTTCAGGAGTAGTAAATAATTTGAACAGTTCCTAACACACAGTGAGCACTCAGTAACACTAGCATCAATTATCTGAGCATACAGTTGGCAGATGTGTGTTGCCCTAGGGACAGGAGAGGGACACTTCAGAGACCTGGAAAACTAACTCTGGTTAATGTGTCCCCTCCTCGTTAAAGCCACAGCTGAGGAGAAGGGGAAAGGCCAGGTTCCTGGGCAGCACCCCCGGGGTGGCTCCCCCCTCTGAGTGCTTTCTTCTTGATCCAGAAAGAGAAAAGGAGGAGGGGAAGCTGGCTGGGTGTTAGGAGTCTGGGCGATGGCTCTCGTTTTAGCCTCTTAGCCACCCCAGGGGACGCTGATTAATCCCTGTCTGACCTGAGGAGAAGGCCAAAGCTCAGAGTGGCTAAGGAACCACTAAGACTTCACAGACAGGAGATGGCAGGACTGGAACTGGAGCCCAGTTTGTACCATATTTCCCTTAGAGATGTTGTCATATGTGGTAGTGAGGATCTGATAACCTCTCAAAACTATGTCCATCAGGAGTGTCAGAGAGGCAGGAGGGATAAGGAAAGGTTGTGTGAACACTGCTGTGAGGAGCGTGTACTTGGAGGGCTGGCCGGGGCCCCAAAGACCACCTAGGACAGTGGTTCTCAACCTTTCTAATGCCGTGACCCCACAATACAGTTCCTCATGTTGTGGTGACCCCAAACTAAAAAATAATTTTGGTGGCTACTTCATAACTAATTTTGCTACAGTTATGATTCGGAATGTAAATACCTGATATGCATTATGTATTTTCCGATGGCTTTAGGTGACCCCGCCGGGGTCGCGACCCACAGGTTGAGAACCGCTGACCTAGGACATCATTTCACAGGAGGTGCTTTTCAGTTGCCAAGATCGGGCCCGGTTTTGCACACTGGGAATTGCCTCCATGTCATATAAAGAGTTGTGGGGTTGGTTGGTTGGTTTCTCTTACTGTTTTACATGAATTATTAATTTAAGTAGGAAAACTGCTTGTTCACTAATAGAGCTTTAAAAGAAAAAGAAAAAAGAACAGCAAACAGGGAATGAAACCCAAAGAATGTTAGAAGTGGAAGGCACCTCAGACCCCATCTAATTTAGACCACCAAGTTCACAGAATGGGCTGGGACCCTGAAGTCTGAGAGAAGACAGCCACCTGCTTCTCCTTACCTGCACAATGGTCACATTCGAGCCAACTCTCTACCCTTGTTTTTCAGGTAGTATCTGTCGGCACCTGCTGCCCCTGGTTCAGTGTGCCACCTTAATTGTGCATGGTGAAAAGGACCCTCTGGTCCCACGCTTCCACGCTGATTTCATACACAAACACGTGAGCGGGTCACGGTGAGTCGGGCCACGTAGCAGCGTGCTGTGCCTCAGAGGCTCCTGCAGGAGGTGGGAGAAGCTGTAGCAGGGAAGGGAAACACGGACGTTGGGGTAGTGGACCTCCAGGGCACCCACTCTGGTTTTGCAATGCCAGTGAATAGTACACTGTGTATGGGATGCCAGAGACGTACAGAGCACAGAGTGCCCTGCTCCCTGGGTAACCAGGAATTGCAAGGCAGGGAGTCCTCAGGCATGTCTCCTGTCGCTGCTGTGAACGTAACGGTGCTAATACGTACCAGGTTTGGTAACATCAATGACAACTTAGGTTTATAGGAATCGCTGATAACTAAAACCATTTTATTTAGTTGGGAAATTTTTCAGACTAGTTAAAAATTATAAAAAGACCACCTACCAAATGTAGAAAATTTGCAAAATCAAAAGAAGGAAACAAATCACGTTTTACTTGCCACCCATTTAAATTATTTCATTATTAGCATTTTTGTGTGTTTCCCTTTTTTTATCATAGAAATAATCATGTTCTATAGTCAACTCCGATGCTGCTTTTATACTCACTTAAAAGTATGTTGTAAACTTTTTGTGTTATTTCAGCCTTAAAAATGTACATACCAGGCCCTGGCCAGTTAGCTCAGTCAATTAAGAGTGTCATCCTAGCCTGACCAGGCGGTGGCGCAGTGGATAGAGCGTTGGACTGGGATGCGGAGGACCCAGGTTCGAGACCCCGAGGTCACCAGCTTGAGCGCGGACTCATCTGGTTTGAGCAAAGCTCACCAGCTTGGACCCAAGATCGCTGGCTTGAGCAAGGGGTTACTCAGTTTGCTGTAGCCCCACGGTCAAGGCACATATGAGAAAGCAATCAATGAACTACTAAGGTGTCGCAACGAAAAACCAATGATTGATGCTTCTCATCTCTCTCCGTTCCTGTCTGTCTGTCCCTATCTATCCCTCTCTCTGACTCTCTCTCTCTGTCACTGTAAAAAAAAAAAAGTGTCATCCTAAAATGACAAGGTTGTAAGTTCAATCCCTAGTCAGGGCACACACGGGAAGCAACCAGGGAATGCGTGACTGAGTGGAACAGCAAATGCTTCCCTTCTCCCTCCCCCCTCTCTCTCTCTTCCTCTCATTGTCTCTAAACAAATTTAAAAAAATTAAGCCCTGGCCATATAGCTCGGTTGGTTGGAACATCGTCCCAGAGCATGGATGTTGCCAGTTTGATTTCCTGGCACGTACAGGGCACATACAGGGCAACTCGATATTCCTGTCTCTCTCTGTCTTTCTCTCTCAAAAAAAAAAGTGCATACCAAATGATAAACCTAGTATTCAGAATTATAAAATACCAACACATGCCACACTATGTCAGTGGTTCACTTGATTGGAGAGCAGATACATGCTGCTTGTTCTTTGTTTTCTCATTTCTGCAGACAGCTGTGGGCACCCATGAGCATTATGTGTCAGCGGAAATGTTCTTCAGTTTGTATGGACTGAATAGAAAGTTATATTTTAAACACTTTGGCTGACACAGGAGCAAGCTTTTGTCAACCAAAATATTCAGCCAGCTACATCAAGATGAGAATTCAAAGTTGACCAAATCCATTGTTTCCCTTCTATGCAATGGGTTCATATTCCGAAGGAGAAATGACTTGTGACTGGGAGATAATGACCTAACTTTAAAAAAAAATACTGGAAAATAAACACCCAGGTGAGCCTTGACCCCTTCAAAGGCTATCTATTAATTTCAGAGACACTGTTATTACTCAAGATGTCTTTGGAATTCTGTGGAATTCTTTTGAAATTGGCTTTCATTAGCAGCCTAAGAAAATCTTTCCTCACTTGGTCTCTCCTTTCCTCCTGTTCTCCCTCCCTCCTCTGTCCCTTCTCCACTCTCTTCCTTTCTCCTTTCCCTCCATGAGCCCATTTCTGACACCTGTGTGGGCCCCAAGGCCCCGAGAGCTCCCTTTGGGCAGGGAAAGCAGACTCAGAGACAGCTCCACTGCTTCCTGTTCATGCTCTCCCATGCTCTATTTTTTTTTTTTTTTTTTTTTTTTTTGCATTTTTCTGAAGCTGGAAACAGGGAGAGACAGTCAGACAGACTCCCGCATGCGCCCGACCGGGATCCACCCGGCACGCCCACCAGGGGCGAGGCTCTGCCCACCAGGGGGCGATGCTCTGCCCATCCTGGGCGTCGCCATGCTGCGACCAGAGCCACTCTAGCTCCTGGGGCAGAGGCCACAGAGCCATCCCCAGCGCCCGGGCCATCCTTGCTCCAATGGAGTCCCGGCTGCAGGAGGGGAAGAGAGAGACAGAGAGGAAGGCGCGGCAGAGGGGTGGAGAAGCAAATGTGCGCTTCTCCTGTGTGCCCTGGCCGGGAATCGAACCCGGGTCCTCCGCACACTAGGCCGACGCTCTACCGCTGAGCCAACCGGCCAGGGCCCCATGCTCTATTTTAACAACAACAACACTCTCAGGGAATTTTTAAATGTGGGGGGCATGCTTCTTAACCTATAATAAAATACAATTATTGTAAACCTGTATAATTTTTATATTTATATACTTTATATTTTAAAAGGCATTTTACATACAAAAATCTGATAATTCTTTACAATTAATTTATGAAAAAGAAGTGTTGTCCTCAAGTTATAGATGAGAAAATCAAGGCTGAGATGCTGAGTATTTGTCCAAGGTTGCATAGCCAATTAAAAACATCCTACATTTTTTTCCCCTTAATATAGTGGTTTTTTTCCAACAGCACAGCTGCCTCTCAGAAACACACTGTTATTTTAATATGATGGTAAAATGCCTGGATTATGTACATGCTAATCTGGTTAATTGTTTTCTAGCTTCAGAAATGACAAATTTTGTATACTGACTCTCATAGTAAGTGTTCCTTTGGAGAACCAGTTTCAATGAAAGTCAGTCTGCAAAAAAAGTTTAATGTAGGAAGGAATTCTGTTCTCAGCCCATCTCCTAACAACAGCGGTATTTTTTGTAACAGAACAATTGAAGGTAAACTGTTATTAGTAGTGATTGTCTAAAACTGGCTTGCATGTTACACCGGACTAACTTCCTCTGCTAAAAACAGCCCTTTGTGTTCCACGTGAGTTTACCTAGAACAGGTGTGATTTATTCTGAACCCCTCAAAAGGGAGGGTTGATTCCTTGAGCACCAAAGTCAGGCTGTGATTCTGCACACCATGCCGCTTGACAACAGGATGTAGCAACTCAGTGTAGCAAGCACCAGTGAACCTGGTATTTTATTACTCTATCAGGTACATTTATCATTAAACTTAGACACAATCCATCCCTTCAAAGATTTACCAACAGATACAGTCTATGAAACCAATGCCTTTCTCTCCCCAGAGGAGGCTAATGAATGGGTGGGGTTGTTTAGCAGGCCTGCTTCCTGCTCATGTTAATTTGTTTCTCTCCCTTTTCTCTCTCTGTTGGAGAAGAACGATAGAATCTCTTGGAGGCAAAGAAGCTTTAGAGATCATTCAAGTACACTAGTTTTAAAATGTGTTTTTAGGCAGCTGAGCCCTCCCTCCTAACAAACTCGTATGTGGAGGTCCAAGGTAGAAAAGATGAAAGAAGAGCTGGTCTGATTACAACAGTGATGGGAGCAGACCCTGCCCCAGCCCCCAACCCTGCACATCCCCTGCTGGTCCAGCACCCCTTCTGTGGGGGGGAAGCCCTGGTTTCGCTCACCACCTGTCTGACTAGTCAGCCTCTGCTCGGGCGTTCTCCTGTTACAGATGCACATCACCCACGAGGCCAGCTCCAGCTCATTTTGAGAAAATTTGAATTGAGCAGAGGCTGGCACCCATCAGACTCCAGCGTTGGAGTGGATGGGCCCTAGGAGGCAGTGGGGCTCAGACATCTCCACAGAGGTTATTGCTGCACTTGTTGAACCATGTGTCTGCTCGTTGTGTGTTAGTCTGCTAGGGCTGCTACAACAAGTATCAGACTGGGAGGCTGAAATAATAGATGCTTATTTTCTTACATTGCCAGAGGCAGGAAGTCTGAGATCAAGGTGTCAGCTGGGCTGGTTCCTTCTGAGGCCTCTCTCCCTGGCTTGTAGAGGGCTTCCCTCTGGGTGTGTCTGTGCTCTAACCTCCTCTTCTTATAATGACACCAGTCACATAGGGTAGACTCTAATGACCTCATTTTAACTTCATTACGTCTTTAAAGACCTTTATCCAAATAAAGGTACTGGGAGTTAGAAGTTCAACATATGAATTTTGGGAGGATGCAGTTCAGCCCATAATACTATGTTTCTGAGGTCAGATCTCAGGAATTCAGGGTCTAGCAGAGGTCAGGATATGGATTAGAGACCTAGCTGCAAATGACCAGTGCCTTACCTGGAATCCTTCATTACCTTTCACCCCTTTTGATGCCTGGCCAAGTATCCTCATCCTTCAGGCTATTCTTCCTCCTCCTTCTCCTCCTCTTCTACCTCCTCCTCCTCCTCCTCCTCCTCCTCCTCCTCCTCCTCCTCCTCCACCATCTCCTCTTCCTCTTCCTCTTCCTCCTCCTCCTCCTTCTCCTTCTCCTTCCCCAATTACTCATCTATCTGAGACCACACAGCTCCTCTTTATATCTTTTTTTCTTTTCTTTTTTTTTTGCAAGAGAGAGAGAGGAAAGGACAGACAGGGACAGACAGACAGGAAGAGAGAGATGAAAAGCATCAATTCATAATTGTTTCACTTTAGTTGTTAATTGATTGCTTTCTCATATGTGCCTTGATGGTGGGGGGGGGGACTACAGCCGAGCCAGTGACCCCTTGCTCAAGCCAGCGACCTTACGATCAAGCCAGCAAGCATGGGGTCATGTCTATGAACCAGTGCTCAAGCTTGTGAGCCTGTGCTTAAGCCAGAGACCTTGGCGTTTCCGAACCAGGGTCCTCAGCCTCCCAGTCTGATGCTCTATCCACTGCACCACCACCTGGTCAGACCCTCTTTATATGGTTAGCATGTGGACTTGGTTTTCCCCCTGTTGAACATGTCAGCACCTACCCCAGGATGCAGTCTAGTACACCTTGAAAGAATGTGAAAGCAAGAGAGGCACAGAAGACTGAGCTTCTGTGAGTGGCCAGGGTCACTGACTGGAACTGAGACCCGAAAGTCTGGCATGGAGGTCAACTGCATGTTCTGGGAACTAGAGCACATGGGAAAGAATGAGGGGTGGCATCCATGTGTGCCAGTGGCACCCAAAGGGGAGAATGTGGGCCCTCAAATCCAGATCCACATAGGGATTGCTGCCTGGTGCGCAGAGTCGGTGGTTTGGGGTCCTGAGCAGCACTCAGCAGCGAAGAGCACTGGCAGGACTCAGGCCCGAGTGCTGGCTCAGTCACTCACTTAAGCAGTGTACATGTATTTCTGTGCCTCTGTTTGCATGTAAAACAGGGATGATATCTACCTTCAAAATAGTTTGCTGAGGAATGAGTGAATACAAGTACATTTAAGACTTAGAGCTAAAAGTAGCTGCCGCTTTTGTGGGTAGAATGCTGGTGTGGGTGTAGGTGATGAGGGGCCCCAGGACACAGCCAGGGTGTAGCCTGATGGTAGTAAGAGGCAAGCCACCCTCGGTCCCGGCATTCAGCGCCATTATTAGAAGAGGTGTATGAGTGTATTAGTCAGGGTTTTCCAGAGGACCAAAGCCAACAGGATACACTCCCACACACACACTGGTTTATTTTCTATAAGGAGTAATTGGCTCATGCAGTTATGGTGGCCGAGAAGTCCAAAGTCGTCAGTTGGCAAGCTGGAGCAAGGTCAGGAAGGTGGAGACCAGGAGAGATGAGGTGGAGTTCAGGTCTGATTCTGAAGGCCTGAAAACCGGGAAGCCCTGATGTTTCAGGCTGAGTCTGCAGGCAGGAAAAAGCCTCCATCCCAGTTCAAAGGTAACCAGGCAGGAGCCTACTCTGGTTTTTAATTAAAACAAAAATGCTCACAGACTCACTGGAAACTATGGGCTCATAAATAGAATTTTATTACATCCAAAATGGAGGGAAAAATGTTACAACACATTGTTTGTGGCCTTGTTCCTATCTGTAGATCCAGAGCTTAGTTTAGAAACAGTAGACATTTGGACTGAGGAAAGGGTGGTAGCATTGTTTCTCCTTTGCTGCCTGGCCTGGAAGAGTGACTGCATCAAGCAGAAGTAAACTGACTGCCTAATTTATATTCGCAGGTCAGGTGTTTTAATTTCTCAAAAGATCTAGAATCACCTCTTTTTCTAAAAGTGCCAAACACAACGAGAAACCTGTGCCAGCCAACAGGAACTTCAGTTTACTGTCTCAGAGGCCCTTTAACTTCTAGGCGAACCACATGTTTGGTGGTCAGGCATTTCCTACTATTTTTCCTGGGAAATGGGATTGTTTGAAAAACACTCTCCATAAAGCATGTGATTAGATCCTTTTATTTGGGTGAAACTCTAGGTCAGCAGTAGGGTGGCTACATTGCCTTGCCAACTATATATTTACTCCTATCTCATGTGGTACTGTTCCCAAAGAGGGACACAATAGGCTTTAAGTAGTGACTCCTGTGTCAGACCTAAAGGAGAAGGGAGTATTAAAGAAATGACCCCGGCCCTGGCTGGCTAGCTCAGCAGTAGAGCATTGGCCTGGTGTGTGGAAGTCCTGAGTTCAATTCCCAGCCAGGGCACACAGGAGAAGTGACCATCTGCTTCCCCCCGCCCCTTTCCCCTCTCCTTTCTCTCTCTCTCTCTTCACCTCCTGCCAAGGCTCCATTGGAGCAAAGTTGGCCAGGGCAGTGAGGATGGCTCCATGGCCTCCACCTCAGGCACTAGAATGGCTCTGGTTGCAATGGAGCAACAGCTCCAGACGGGCAGAGCATCACCCCCTAGTGGGCATGCCTGGTGGATCCCAGTCAGGCACATGCAAGAGTCTGTCTCTCTGCCTCCCTGCTTCTTCAGAAAAATACAAAAAAGAAATGACCCCAAAACAATCAAGGAGAAGAGCAGTTGTTTTTATATCCTCATCCTTCTGCTCATCCATCCTCAACTCAGTGCAGTTCTGAATGTGGATGCTTCAGAACAAATCTCCCATATTTTTAATGAAGGGGATCTAGTTTTTATTTTCCCAAGACCTAGACGTTATTAAGGAAGAACGCAGACAGCCCTGAGGCAAAGAAGTAGGGATTTGATGCTGGTGTCACTCCTTTCTTAGTAGGGATTCTGAAGAATCAGAGAACAGGAGTAGGGCCCATGATAACCAGCATGGCTATCCATAAAGGAGGACTTGCAGATTGGGGTCTCTGTTTCCAAATCCAGTTTGGCACACATCAGAGGATGCAGTGTAGCCTAGATCTGCCCCTCTATGACTTTTCAGCCTCCTTGCTGGTTGGTTCTTCCTGTCTCCTAACAACAGAGGGCTTGAGCACCCCTGAAAGCCCTGTTCCTTGTGTAGGACAACTGGGACCCTATCTTTGGGATGCTGCAGCTTGCCCTTTTCTTTTTGAACAGGATTGAAACTGAATTTGGGATGTTCTACAATAGTTACTGTAAATGGCACTAATTTTCCTAAGAGTCTCAGAAAGATGCCAACGGTATATATCCTATCCTCCCGTCAAATATTATCTAGATTCTCGTTACCCCCACCCCCATGTGGTTGAGTTGCAAGAGGACCAACATCACCCAAGGACAGCCCTGCTCTCCATTACCCTTCCCGAAGCTCTCCCAAGTACTCATGAGGTTCTGAGACTCTCAGACCCCAGGTGGTGAAAGACCAGAAAATTGGGTAACACAGAAACTGGCATTTTGACACAATATAATCCTTTTAATGTCCAGTGGCCATTGTGGACTAAACAGCTCAAACTTGTGCTTCTATCCCAGAAGCTTTAAGATGTTTATTTCTGTACTTTTATAGCCAATAAATAAAAATGTAGAACTCGAAGAAAGCTGCCTTTTTAAAGAAATTGCCAACTGGCTACATTTGACCACAACCCTATTAAGAGGAAATTTGGAGAGGCAGGAGCCTTACGTGACAGAGAGGTTTGCCATAGAAGTCATGCTGTGACAGCTGCAGAAAAGGGTTGTTGATGCAGGCTTCCGCCATCCTTAGAATCCTAAGGAACACTTGCCCTTTGTCTAGTAGTGGCTTGTGTTTAGAGTTACTCGGTTCTCCAAAAATGATGATTTGGAACCTTGAATGAGTCTGGTGGTGGCTGAATTGATTTGGGTTTTCCCACTACATAGATGCCCCAAGAAATTCGCCTGTTCTAACCCAGTGGATTCTGGACATTTTGTGTTTTATCATCTTTCCAACCTTCTCTTAAAATCAGTCTTATTAAGGTGGATTTGTTCAATCATATGCCCCACTCTCAGTCAGGTTCAGTTAAACCATTTGTTACATGACACAATTCCAAGTATAGTGTGTGCTGTCACTGTCCAGCCAACCTCCAGGCTCATCACAAACTCCAAGAGGCACTCACTTTTTTAAGTCTATAGCCAGGAAAGTTTATTCTATGCACCCTACATTCCCTCCCCGATGGGTAGTCGAGGGAAAAACCATGAGGCAGGTTTTTACTGGAGATTTTCATGTCATGTTAGGGAGGGTAAGAGGTCTTAAATAGTGAGCCGTTAATCATAAATGCTTTTTCAGGTTGCATCTGATGCCAGAAGGCAAACACAACCTCCATTTACATTTTGCAAATGAATTTAACAAGTTAGCAGAAGACTTCTTACGATGAAAACATCCCCAAGAATATGTGCCTGCTGATTCTTGAGCCTGTTGCTGCCTCCGAAACCCCCTCCCCCATGTGGCACCTCAGTTCACCTGCCTGCCAGCTTTCTACCCTACAGCTGCTCCTAATCCAATATGAATAATGGCATTAAAGAACATCTAGCTTTAATACCTACAAAAATTAAATCTGATTTATAACATTTTGTGAATTTCTATCTTAAAAAATAAATTCCTATCATGATTTACTTTATTTGCAAATAAAGCTCAGATGAAAATTCATAGTGCTCCTGACTGCTATTTTTAGACCTTTAATTCCTGCTGTACCTTTCATATGAGAGGTACAAGTGGTCACTGGTCTTTTTGGTTGTATTTGTCACATTGTGCAAAGGAAGTCAAGAAACCAGAGAAAGTCATTCCCTGAGGTTCTCCATTCTACATTTTCACAGGGTTGCTCTAACTCCAGCAAAGGGAATAAGGTTTACTTTATCTTCAACTCTCTACTCATTCCTTTAACTTTATTGGATTTCTTTTACTTTAATACTTTGGGCCAGTGAAGATGAAAAGATATTCTGGGGGTAGAAAAAGGCAGAGGTGGCACAGAGGAAATGGGGACAAAAGAGTGCAGATGGTATTTTATTGCATTGTACAACCAAACCTCTACCCCAGGGGTCGGGAACCTATGGCTTGCGAGCCAGATGTGGCTCTTTTGATGGCTGCATCTGGCTCGCAGACAAATCTTTAATAAAAAAAAATGTTAAAAATATAAAACATTCTCATGTATTACAATCCATTCATTTCCTACCACTCATGTTCATGGTTGCGGGTGGCTGGAGCCAATCACAGCTGTCCTCCGGGACAATACCAAATTTTTATTGGATAATGCGTAACGTACATGGGTTGTCATATGGCTCTCACGGAATTACATTTTAAAATATGTGGCGTTCATGGCTCTCTCAGCCAAAAACATTCCCGACCCCTGCTCTACCCCAATAAATTCAATTAAAAAAGTAAAATTCTTTTTAATCTCTTTATTAAAACTAGTAATTAAAACATTAGGAAAAAAACATTAAGTACAAATTCTATTTTATTAAACCAGAAACATTCAAGAAGTATCTAACAAAAGATTAAAGATAAAGCAACCATAATCACATGCTCTTTAAGTAGTATAGCTATCTTAGACAATACTGTAACATTTAGAGGAGTTCTACATCAACAGTGTTTCTGACAGAGACAAAACTGAGCACCATAGTACACAAATAGACCATGCTTGATTGAGGAAAACAGGAGTTCACTAACAATGCACGATGTATTTGAGAAGTCCTTAAGCCTCATCCTCGCCCTCCTCCTCCTCGAACTCCCCCTGTTCGTCGGCCGTGGCATCCTGGTACTGCTGGTACTCAGACACCAGGTCATTCATGTTGCTCTCGGCCTCCGTGAACTCCATCTCGTCCATGCCCTCGCCCGTGTACCAGTGCAGGAAGGCCTTGCGCCGGAACATGGCTGTGAACTGCTCCGAGATGCGCTTAAACAGCTCCTGGATGGCCGTGCTGTTGCCGATGAAGGTGGCTGACATCTTGAGGCCCCGAGGTGGGATGTCACACACAGCTGTCTTCACGTTGTTTGGGATCCACTCCACGAAGTAGCTGCTGTTCTTGTTCTGCACATTGAGCATCTGCTCGTCCACCTCCTTCATGGACATGCGGCCCCGGAAGATAGCGGCCACCGTCAGGTAGCGGCCGTGGCGGGGGTCGCAGGCGGCCATCATGTTCTTGGAGTCGAACATCTGCTGAGTGAGCTCAGGCACCGTCAGGGCCCGGTACTGCTGGCTGCCCCGGCTGGTCAGGGGTGCGAAGCCGGGCATGAAGAAGTGCAGGCGTGGGAAGGGCACCATGTTCACTGCCAGCTTGCGCAGGTCTGCGTTCAGCTGGCCGGGGAAGCGCAGGCAGGTGGTGACCCCGCTCATGGTGGCCGAAACCAAGTGGTTGAGGTCTCCATATGTGGGGGTGGTCAGTTTCAGGGTGCGGAAGCAGATGTCATACAGGGCCTCGTTGTCAATGGAGTAGGTTTCATCAGTGTTCTCCACAAGCTGGTGAACGGAGAGGGTGGCGTTGTAGGGCTCAACCACTGTGTCAGACACCTTGGGCGAGGGCATCACACTGAAGGTGTTCATGATGCGGTCTGGGTACTCCTCCCGGATCTTACTGATGAGCAGGGTGCCCATCCCTGACCCGGTGCCACCACCCAGCGAGTGGGTCAGCTGGAAGCCCTGCAGACAGTCACAGCTTTCTGACTCCTTCCTCACCACGTCCAGAACTGAGTCAACCAGTTCAGCACCCTCTGTGTAGTGGCCCTTGGCCCAGTTGTTCCCGGCCCCACTCTGGCCTGCCAGAATGAAAAAAAGAGTATTAGACACTAATACTCTTAAGGAATTCCGAGTTCTGTATTTTTGACTCTACACTCATCTTAAAGTTCTGGATTCTTCCCTTTTAGGTACTTTTCCTTACCTACAGAAAAAATTTTCTGTATCAGCAACCCTCAGAACCACTAGAGATCATAACAAAGTAAGTTTAGTTTAACCGAGACTATTAATTAAACAAAGAACTTAAGAACACACAATATTCCATAAAACTTAAATTAGGTCCCACTAACAGGCAAGGGCAAAGGCACAGTGAGGTCAGAAGAAAACGTGAGCTCTAAGCAGTTGAATCACTTCTGGTCATAACCTGTGCCTGTGGCCCTTGTCTCTTGAAGTGGCTACCTGTTGTCACAGGTGCTCTGAACTTACCAGTAGCCTATTAACTCCTATGTGAAGCTTCTTCCTCACCCTTTATTCTTTACCCCTCCCAGGCTGCTCTGTGCTGGAGGGCTATAGCCCTCTGCCAGCTGACACTATTCTTTGAGCTGTCCAGGGTCACCGTCCATGGACTAGGCAAAACCGGGCCATGACTCAGAGCTGTCTGTGAACATAGTGTCCATGTTGGCATTCATCACTAACAACTGTGATTTCCACAGTGTTTAGCAGGAAGACAACTCATTGAGCCAGTTCCCATTGATCATGACTACATACCAAACACAAAGTTGTCGGGCCTAAAGATCTGGCCGAATGGTCCAGACCTGACCGAGTCCATCGTGCCCGGCTCCAGATCCACCAGGATGGCCCGAGGTACGTACTTGTTACCTGAGGGAATAAGAGCTGGACTTAGACCTGCGTTTGGCAAAGGGACCCAACAAGGTAGTGCTTTATGCGCCTTTTACAGCAGAATTCAGAGAAAGTCCAGCATGTGAGACAAAAGTGCAACAGGGAGCATTTCTGCTTTAAAAAGGAGGCAACAAGCATGCTTAGTCATGGCAAATGTGCAGGAGCCTAAAGGAACTAGAGTGTATTTTAGCAGTTCACACTGAAAATGAACGCAAGAAGCATTTGTCACTTGTATGTTCCTAGTATATTACATCTGCCACAGCAGCATGGAAAGTAGGGTTGATAGAAATGCAAAAAACATTGAAATAATCACCAGCAGCTTCATTGTAGTACACATTGATTCTCTCCAGCTGCAAATCACTGTCTCCATGGTAACTGCCAGTGGGGTCAATCCCATGCTCATCACTGATGACCTCCCAAAACTGGAAATTAAAATATAATAGTAATAATGATCACACAACAGCCTGGCATGCTAAATATTAGTAAGGATGGCCCTTTCCTTCCCCTCATGTCCTTGGAACAGTGGCCATTGAAGTCTGACAGTTAAGGGTCCTAGACAGACCAGATAGCTGTGCACCAGTTCCTCCAGCAGAGGCTGCGGAGGGGGCTTGGAGATCTGCAGAGCACCGGCCATATTATGGCGACAGACTGGAAAACTGGGAGGAGCACTGAAGGAGGAGGATGGGCACAGCAGGTCTTCTGGGGAGGCTGTCACCCCCAGGCAAGGCGGGTGTGGCAGCATCCCAGCTGAGGGATGGTCCTGGCAGGGCCCAGAATCAGTTGGATCCCACCCTGCGGCTGCCTTGGGAATCACTGTCTCCTGGCAGAAACCCCACCCATCCCTCCAAGCAGAGCAGTTTTATGCCACTGCCATCCATGCTGGCTGCTGGCCAGAGCTCAGCGGGGGATGGGTAGGGAAGGGCGGCGGGCAGGCAGGAGCCTGGGAGCAGGACCGGGCAGCAGTGAATGGGGCTGGCCTGGGTGAGCACGCGGTATCCATTGTGAATTTGCAACAGGAAAGGGGCGGGGAGGTTGGGGTGGGCAACATGGCGGTTCTGACAGGGACCACGTCCTTTTTCGGATGCCCGCTTCTACCTCGCCCACTGCGGTGGAACTGCAGCCCCAATACCGGCACCTGCCGCCTGGGAGACAGGAAGCCAGACCGGCATTATGTATTATCATGTCCAGACGGTGCTTTTTTAAAGGAAATTATCTACCACTCCCGTGCTTGTATCCCAACAAGTAAGCTATGAAACATGTTACCTCAATGACACTGCATTTTTTCATTCATACTATAAACAAAAAATATCCAAATTAAATTCCACACGAGGCCGCTAGATTAATATAGCCGCAGCCTCTATCCACATTTCAGAGTCTAATTCATCCAGAGAAATGCCAACTACATGCAGCTGAAGGGTCAGAACCGAGGTAATTTTAAAGGGCCTTGATTAAAGGCACATGCAGCTGCGTCGCTGAGCATATCGCAGCAGGTGATGTGGCTTCCTGGGTCGCTGGCTGCCGCGCAGAAAATGCGCCACTGGAGCGAGCAGGCAGCCGCAAGCGCCACCTTCCCCCTCACCCAACCCACCCCACCCCCGGCCCCGCACCTTGGGGACCGGCTGCTCCTCTCCCCCAACCCGGTCCCCCGGGACCCAGTGCCCCTACCCGGCCCCAGCCCGCATTACCGGGACCACTGCCCCCACCCGGTCCCCGGCCTGCATTCCCGGAACGCACAACCCGGACCCCGACCCGACTCGCACCATCGTCTCCCACCGCCTCCACCCGGCCCCCAACCTGCACCCCGGGGACTCACCACCCAGACCCCGCCCCGCCCCGCGCCCTCGTCGCCCACAGTCCCCAGCCAGCCCCGGCCCGCACCTTCGGCGCCCACCCCCCTCCCGGCCCCTCTCCTGGGCGCGCCCACCTTGGCGCCAATCTGGTTGCCGCACTGGCCCGCCTGGATGTGCACGATCTCACGCATGGTGCAGGCTGAGGAGCAGGTGGAGACGCTGGTCCTCCCAACTGTGAGCGTAGAGCGAACTACGAACACCGGAGCTAAAAGACTTTGCGCCGCTTCTCAGCGCCGCTTTTTATTCGGGCGGACCCACCTGGGCTGCGGTGACGTAACGGCGGGCGGAGCTGCGGGGGCGGTGAGGCCGGGACTGCGGCACCGCGAGGGGGAGCCGGGGCGCGGTGCGAGATGTAGGGGCGGTTCGCCTGGTCTCGCAGCCTCCGCGGGGGAGCCTGGCACCTGCCCCCGAGTTTCCGACGCAGGCAGCAGCTGCCCCTCACCCCCACCCCATGGCGCCCTTAACTCGGCACTGGGTTATTCGGCAAAGCTGAATGCCCACCCGTGCCCTCCCCTCTGGGCCCTCCAGAGGGGCTGGAGACGTAGATCCTGGGACCAGGGGAGGGGCTACCTCTGCACAGAGTCCTTGCCTCCTGGGGAGTGCGAGAGGCATCCAGCACCCTTTTGGGAGTCCAGAATTATCAGTGGGGGCTACAGCCGTTCGCTCAGGTTTCCCATACCGTGGGCGGGGTCCTGTACTCTGCGTCTGTCCTTCCTATCCCAGGCGTTGCAACTCTCGGCGTTCACATTTGCTGGGAGGGCCTGCAAGTGCGGGGGAGTAGGGGTTCCCCGGTGAGAACTGACGGGCAGGCAGTAGTGTTCAAGGGGGCGAGGATGCCAGGGTGGGGCGGCTTTTCCTTTCTGCAGATAAGAAAGATGGTCCGTTTGGGAGAGGCTAGGAAGAGGGACACGGTGTTGGATATGTCATGTCTGCTTTGGGTCTTCTTAAGACCACAAATGTGGAAAATTCTGCGTGCACGTGTGTCAGAGAGAGGGGGAGGGGAATGAATGTGACTGTAATAGCCAGGCGTCAAAGGATGCATGCTTGACATACAGTGTGTCACTTAATCCTCACAGCAATCTACAGATCTAGGCAGTCTGGTTCTGACGCCACTAGCCCCGTGTGACTTTGGAACACTTGAAACGTGGGTAGTCTGAATTGAGGTGTGCTTTCAGTGTAAAATACTCAGAGGATTCCTTAAGTTAAAAGTAAAATATTCTGTTACTGGTTTTGTATATTAATTATGAATCAAAACATATTTTGGATATATTTTGAAATTAATTTCTGTTTCTGTTTACTTTTTTAAGGACTTCTAGACTAGTAAGGACTGCTAGAAAATATTAAATGACCTCTGTGGTTCACATTGCACTGTTGTAGAGCAAACATCACTATCCCAATTTCTCAGCTGAAAAGGAAGCTGAAACAGGTGACTAGCTGCAAAGCTAGTAGATGAAGGCACCTAGAATCCTTCCACAAAGACAAGCCCAGATGAGTTTTAAAGGCTTTTTCAGAGTGACATAAGGCCCAACCTTAATTCTTCTCAAGGATGATCTTAAAATAGTGGGCTAGGTGAGCCGGGACCTGGGACAGCTTTTGATTCTCAGCACAGCTTCCTTCTCCTCTCTGGGGCCAGTTTCGCCGGCTATAAAATGTTGATAATTATAGGAATCCCGCAGCCAGCTTTGTGAGCAGGAAATGAGCAGCTCTTTATGAAAGTAGGTCAAGTTTATGGAGCAAAAATGCCCCATAAAACCCAAGGTGATGCTGTCATAAATATTAAGTCTATATGTCTTGTTAACAGTGAGCATGTATCCAAGGTGGGTGGACAAAATCATGGCTTCATCACCCCTGTTTTAGGAAGCCAGTCCTTTAGGGTGCCAAGCACACAGGCAGGCCTCTGGGCCCTGTGGGTCAAATAAGTTTGCAAATATGATGTATATGTTTGCTCGCTTATAGTTTGCATTGGGAGTGGCGGATAGGCTGTAAGAAGGCAGGGTTCTTAAAGCCTGAGGCTTAGTTTTAAGACTAAGCCTTTCCTATCCTTTCAATACTAAGATCTTCTCAACACTTAGCTCCCCCCCCTTAACTGTTGCATGATGTGGGGTGGTGCACTCTCATGAGGAATCCCATTTATGCCTCAGATAAGTGGCTTTGTATCAGAGACTTCCTTAATTGTATACTTGCTTAAAGGCTTTAATTTCTAAACTATAAAATAAGGGAGACCAGGGGCTCTCTCTCTCTCTCTGGGTTCCTGAAATTAGCATTGCAGAGAAGAGGCAGCCAAGATGGCGGAGTGCTAAAGGAGAAGCCAGTTTGTACAGAGTTTGTGCAGAGAGAAGGAGATGGGGAACAGAGGTGAATAAGGCTGGTGAGGTAGCAACCTTTGATTCTAGGAAAGCTCTGATGAGTCAGTGGCTTTGGGAGCCCTGAATGGAAAGGGAAGTGTTTTCCCACTGTGTATATTTCTTGCCTGCTGGGTGTGAGCTAGGATTAAACGTAATGGCCCATCAGTTCTTGGTTCTGTTGTTTCATTACCATCTGTCTGAATCAAATGCGAACCTGCTTGGGCCAGGCTGCTGTGATGGGGGCCGCAGCTACTGGCTTTACAGGCCCCCTCTTAGGGTTGAATGGGTTTCCTAAATTTTCTCCTCTTTTGCCTCTCCATATGGCTGGCCCTCCTGTAAGGCCCATCCCATGGGTGCTGTTCCCAGGTTCCTAGGGTGGGCCTCCACCTGCTCTCCACCTTGATTGCCAGCTCTGACATCTTATGCTCTTCATGGCCAGCTGGAGTCTTCCAGAACCTCTCCAGCTATCTTCACTGATAACACAGTTCCCCAGAGGTTTTCTGGAGACAATTGCCTCTTGGCATTTGTTTTTTCATTCACAATAAGAATTTGGGGCCAAAGAGGAACAAAAGATAAGACCAGGAAGGGATGGTATTGGGGACATGGGAACTCTAACATGTGGCCATCTTCCTACCTGTGGCGGTGTAGAGAACCCTCGTGAAGCATGCCCACTCTGTTGTATCCTGATTGGATTGTTAAGTCACCTAACCTCTCAGAGCCTCTATTACTATATCTAAACATGGAAATCTGTTTTTATTATGTTGTGAAGATGAGAGATAATGTCTGTGAACTGGACCTTTAGTGTAGGTACAGTTGATAAGTGACAACATTTATTACAGCAGGCCTCGGCAACTAAAAACTACTTGCTTTGTGGATTACTGGCAGCAAAGTTCTTCCCAAGGCTGCCTCTTCCTGCCACCCAACAGACACCCCAGCCTGCTTACTTGTTTGCCCATGTGTTGGTAAAATAAGTTTGTAAATTGATATATATGTTTGCTCCCTTATAGTTTGCATTGTGTGTGTGTGGGACAGGCTGTAAGCAGGCCGGGTCGTTATAGCCTAAGGTAGGGGTCCCCAAACTTTTTACACAGGGGGCCAGTTCACTGTCCCTCAGACCGTTGGAGGGCCGGACTATAAAAAAAAACTATACGGCCCTGGCCGGTTGGCTCAGTGATAGAGCATCGGCCTGGCGTGCGGGGGACCCGGGTTCGATTCCCGGCCAGGGCACATAGGAGAAGCACCCATTTGCTTCTCCACCCCCCTCCTCCTTCCTCTCTGTCTCTCTCTTCCCCTCCCGCAGCCAAGGCTCCATTGGAGCAAAGATGGCCCAGGCGCTGGGGATGGCTCCTTGGCCTCTGCCCCAGGCGCTAGAGTCTGGGGCAGAGGCCAAGGAGCCATCCCCAGCGCCTGGATGGCCCAGGCTCTGGTCGCGGCAGAGCGACGCCCCAGAGGGGCAGAGCATCGCCCCCTGGTGAGCAGAGCGTAGCCCCTGGTGGGCGTGCCGGGTGGATCCTGGTTGGGCGTATGCGGGAGTCTGTCTGACTGTCTCTCCCCGTTTCCAGCTTCAGAAAAATACAAAAAAAAAAACAAAAAACTATGAACAAATCCCTATGCACAGTGCACATATCTTATTTTAAAGTAAAAAAACAAAATGGGAACAAATACAATATTTAAAATAAAGAGCAAGTAAGTTTAAATCAACAAACTGACCAGTATTTCAATGGGAACTATGGGCCTGATTTTGGCTAATGAGATGATGGTCAATGTCCAGTTACATATTTGTCACTGCTAGCCGTAACAAGTGATATGACGCACTTCGAGAGCCGTGATGCGTGTGTCCTGCATCACCGGAAGTAGTACTGTATGTGAGCGACGCCGTGCTTTGCAGCGCCACCACATATAGTACTCCAGGAGCACAGGATGCATCTGCCACTGACCACCAATGAAAGAGGTGCCCCTTCCAGAAGTGCGGCGGGGGCCAGATAAATGGCCTCAGGGTGCTGCATGTGTCCCGCGGGCCGTAGTTTGGGGACCCCTGGCCTAAGGCTTAGTTTTAAGACTAAGCTTTTCCCCACACCCTTGACTGATTGCATGATGTGGGTTGGTGCACTCTCATGAGGAATCCCGTTATGCCTCAGATAAGTGACTTTGTATCAGAGACTTCCTTATTTGTATATTGGATTAAAGGTTTTGTTTTCTATACTATAAAATGGGGGCAGACCGGGAGCTTGCTCTCTTGGTTCCTGCTATCACCATTGCAGGGGTCTCCCTGATCCCTTGTCCTTCATAGGAAACCTGCTTTTCCCTTGTCTTCTCTTGTGGTTTGCCTGTCTTGGTGAGACACCAATAAACAGAATGGCCCACCATCCTCCGACTCTGCCATTTCTTTACCGTCTGCCCGAATCCAATGGGAACCTGCATGTGAATGGCCACGATGGTGGCTCCTGGCCATACACCATGCCTCCCCTAATACCTATTCCTGACGTCAGGGAAGTGTGGTTGATAGTTAGACAGACATGAGCATAGCAAGGACAATAGGCTGGGCACAGAAGGTCACCAAGGCAAAAATCCCTGGATACTTAGCAAGGGGAAAAATTGGGAAAACAAGATCTTGCCCCCAGGGTAACCTTTCCTTCTCTAGCATATCAATCACTTGGGCAATGAGTTCAGAACCTCTCCTGACCTTTCCTCCCCTGGCATGTCGCTAGTCATGTGTAGATCATCTTGGAGGAGGAACAAGGGGCGGAAGAGTGGCTTCATGCATCTCCCATGTGGACCTTTAACAACCACTCCCTTAAGCATTAACCCCTAGGGATAACATTTGGGCCTCAGCTGCATTTCAACTCAAAGCCCAGAAAAGTAGCAAAACCATTCAAGCGAAGCCAGGCTGACCTCAGGATCAGCTGCACTGACTAATGACCCTCCTGAAAGGACACACCCGGAAAGCTGATGAATATTCTATTGGGATCCTCCCCTGGGTTCTCCAGATAAATACCCTCAAGACTAGAACTCAGTGTGGCTCTCCTGTCTTTCCCTCCCTCTCTTCTCCCCCCGCCCAGGTGCGTTACCTTTGCCTTTTTCTTTCCTAAGCTTTAGGGGCCCATCTTTGGGCTCTGTAACTTGTTTCCTGAGCCCACACCCAGCTGGCTCACTTTTCCTACCTCTGTCACTTCTTTTTTTTTAGTGAGAGAAGGGGAAGTAAGACAGACTCCCACATACACCCCAACCTGGATCCACCCAGCAACCCCCATCTTAGGCCAGTGCTGAAATGAACCAAGCTAGTGCCCGAGGCTGACATGCTTGGACCAACTGAGCCAATGGCTGTGGGAGAAGAAAGAGAGAAAATGGGGAGAAGGAGGAGAAGAGGAGAAGCAGATGGCCACTTCTTATGTGTGCCCTGACTGGGTATCAAACCCGGGATGTCCATACACCAGGCCAATGCTCTATTCACTGAGCCAACTGGCCAGGGCCTATGACTTTCCAAATAAACTTTCGCTTACAGTTTGAGCATTGGCTCTGAATTCTTAGCCAGCATTCAAAAACTGAGATTGCTGTAAGGAAGGAGAAGTCAGGCCTTTTACCTCTCTTCCTTGAGGAGGAAGAAACAAGAAGAATGCAATGAAAAGGAGCCAGCAGGGGTAACTGAGTCAACCAGTTATAGATTAACTACTTCTTATAGTTCTCTGAAAAGGTGCCTGGGGCCACTTGCTACACAAAGCAAGGAAAATAGAACTTATCTGAAAAACCCCTTTCCCTTTTCTTTCTTAAAAGCTTTTTTAAGAAACAATGTTTCTTAAATTAAAAATTTAAGAAACCTTAAATTTTTAAATACCTTAATTAAAAAATTCCAATACTATTCTCTGACCCCACCTAAACTCTGACCCCACCTAAACTCACTCTCCCATCCTGGAGTCGTGTGATTGACGTGTACCTCTACCAGTGGTCGGCAAACTCATTAGTTAACAATTCCTTATCGAGGTAGCACCTGCACGTGGTATTTTGTGGAAGAGCCACACTCAAGGGGCCAAAGAGCTGCATGTGGCTCACGAGCCGTGGTTTGCCGACCAGGGCTTAGACCAGGGGCCAGGAACCTATGACTCGCAAGCCAAATGTGGCTCTTTGATGGCTGCATCTGGCTCGCAGACAAATCTTTAATAAAAATAATAATAACGTGGCCGGTTGGCTCAGTGGTAGAGCGTTGGCCTGGCGTGCAGGAGTCCTGGGTTCAATTCCCGGCCAGGGTTCACAGGAGAAGCGCCCATCTGCTTCTCCACCCCTCCCCCTCTCCTTCCTCTCTGTCTCTCTCTTCCCCTCCCGCAGCCAAGGCTCCATTGGAGAAAAGTTGGCCCGGGCACTGAGGATGGCTCTGTGGCCTCTTCCTCAGGCACTAGAATGGCTCTGGTTGCAACAGAGCGATGCCCCAGATGGGCAGAGCATCGCCCCCTGGTGGGCGTGCCGGGTGGATCCCGGTTGGGCACATGCGGGAGTCTGTCTGCCTCCCCATTTCCAACTTCAGAAAAATACAAAAAAAATACAAAAAAATGTTAAAAATATAAAACATTCTCTGCCTGACCTGTGGTGGTGCAGTGGATCAAGCGTCAACCTGGAACTCTGAGGATGCTGGTTCAAAACCCTGGGCTTGTCTGGTTGAGACACATATGGGAGTTGATGCTTCCTGCTCCTTCCCCTTTCTCCCTCTCTCTCTCTCTCTCTCTAACTCTCTCTCTCTGTCTTCTCTAAAGTGAATAAATAAATAAAAATAATTAAAGATGTTTAAAAATATATATATAAAACATTCTCATGTATTGTAATCCGTTCATTTCTTACCGCTAATGATCATGGTTGTGGGTGGCTAGAGCCAATCACAGCTGTCCTCCAGGACAACACCAAATTTTTATTGGATAATGCCTAACGTACATGGGTCATTGTGAGGTCAGGAAGTAAACTTCCCTCCTTTTAATCAAGTAGTCAGCTAGCTAATTGCAGAAACCCTTTTGACAAAGAAGATGGCTAAAAGAAAAAAAGATGAGAAGTATCGTACTTTTCAGCAGGAATAGACAGAGGAATTTGCCTTTGTGGAGAGAGTAGGTTCTGCAGTGTGTCTAATATGCAATGATAAAATTGCATCGATGAAACGGTCAGATATAAAGCGGCACTTTGACACACGCCATACTACATTTGCATCGAAATATCCAGCAGGGGACAGCAGGAAGAAAGCATGTCCAGAGCTACTGTGCAGAGTGCAAGCTAGTCAGCAGCAACATTGTGTTTGGACCCAACAAGGTGACTGGAATTTGGCTGGCTTTGCTGGTGCTTTAACAATTGTGAGAAACGGAAAGCCATTCATAGATGGGGAGTATGCCAAAACATTCATGCTTGATGTTGTCAATGAACTTTTTGACGACTTTCCGATAAAGACAAGATAATCAAATGAATAAAAGACATGCCTCTGTCACCAAGAACTGTTCATGATCATACCATCATGATTGCAAATCAACTTGAGGCAACACAAGTGAAGGACATAAATGCAGCACCATTCTTTTCTCTTGCTTTGAATGAGTCAGCAGACGCAAGCCATTTAACCCAGTTCAGCATGATTGCAAGGTATGCTGTCAGTGACACATTACGTGAGGAAAGTCTTACTGTTTTGCCTATGAAAGAGACAACAAGAGGGGAGGATTTGATTTATTTAAGTCTTTCACTGAGTTCACTAAAGAAAAAACCTGATGGATAAACTTATTTTGGTGTGTACTGATGGTGCTTCGTGCATGGTGGGGAAAAACAGGATTCATAGTGCTTTTTCGTGAACGTGAAAAGAGACCATCCTAAGTTTTCACTGCATCCTACATCAGGAGGCACTTTGTGCTCAGATGTGTGGCGAGCAGCCTGGTGAGGTGATGTCACTGGTCATTTGGGTGGTCAATTTTATTGTTGCCCAAGCTTTAAATTATCACCAGTTTAAAACACTGCTGGATGAAGTTGGGAATAATTATCCTGGTCTGCTCCTGCACAGCAATGTGCGTTGGTTGTCACGAGGGAAGGTGCTCAGCCGTTTCACGGCTTGTCTGCACAAAATCCTGGCTTTTCTTGAAATTAAAAACGTCAAGCATCCTGAATTAGCTAACACTGAATGGCTCCTGAAGTTCTACTATCTCGTAGACATGACTGAACATCTGAACCAGCTCAATGTGAAAATGCAAGGCATTGGAAATACAGTCTTATCCCTTCAACAAACACTGTTTGCATTTGAAAACAAGCTGGAACTCTTCATCTGACATTGAAACAGGTCGTTTACTATACTTTGAAAAACTGGGAGAGTTTAAAGATGCATGCACAGCAAGTGACCCTGCTCAACATCTTGATCTCCAGCAGCTAGCAGGCTTCACATCTAATCTCCTGCAGTCATTCAAAGCGCGCTTTGGAGAATTTCGTGAGCGCACTCGTCTTTTTAAGTTCATCACCCTTCCACAGGAGTGTGCAGTGGACAACGCCAACCTGAGTTACATCCCCGGTGTCTCCATCAGAGATTTTGAGCTATAAGTTGCTGACCTGAAGGCCTCAGACATGTGGGCGAATAAGTTCAAGTCACTAAATGAAGATTTGGGAAGACTTGCATGATAGCAAGCAGAGTTGGCGAGCAAACACAGGTGGGGAGAAATGAAAAAACTTCAACCCGTGGACCAGTTGATCGTCAAAACTTGGAACATGCTTCCCGTCACATACCACACACTGCAGTGTGTGAGTATTGCTGTGCTAACAACGTTTGGCTCTACGTATGCATGTGAACAGTCTTTCTCACATCTAAAGAACATTAAGACCAACCTACGATACGTTTAACAGATGGAAGTCTCAATGCCTGCATGAAGCTTAACCTCACCACGTATCAACCAGACTACAAAGCCATCAGCAAAACCATGCAGCACCAGAAGTCGCATTAATGGTAAGAAATACTTTATTCATCATTGGTTAGCAACAGCATACTAACATTATTAAAAAGAATTCAGAGACTTCTTGTACTTTAAAAGTGCTGGTCTTACATAAAATGCACACATTTACTTGTATTTAGTGTTAAACATATTATATGGCTCTCACAGAATTACATTTTAAAAATATGTGGCGTTCATGGCTCTCTCAGCCAAAAACGTTCCCAACTCCTGCCCTAGACAAAGGGATCACGAGCCCCTTGTATGAAAACCTGTATTCTGTAAAAGGTATATAACCTGTAAGAAAATCAACTTTGGAAAGCATGTGTCTTTGGAGCTACTATCGTCACATGCTCTGCCAGCTTTTAATAAATTCTGTTTCTCTAATAAAAGTTGAGTGTCTATGCTCCATTGGATTGCTTCCTGCTACAGCTGAACCACTTATTTAGCTGCCAAACAGAGACACACAAGCAGATCTTTAAATAAAGTTGGCAGGTTAGCCTGCCCAACCTAAGGTGACTTATCCAGGAACTGTGGGCTCCTGCTCCCACATTATGTGGGCATTCCAACCATCCGGCTATCACACAGCAGTGCTATTCTGCACAGCACCCATGCAGATAAAAGCAGGAGAAAATGGGATCATCCAATCCTCCCCTTCCCTGGAATGGGCTTTTGATGAGATTTGGAAGAAGCCAGTCCCCCCACCCAATCTCCTTTTTTCTATTATCTTGGTGTTTAAAAAAGAGCAATTCTTCTGGCTCTCTTGGGTGGAGGTGGGGAGTTGAGGAGCCAACTTTCTCCTGTCACATGTCATTCTGTGCTTTGGAACTATTATCACCAACAGTGTTTGAGACACCTTTACCCTGAAGGCTCTTTGGGGTGATGGTGACAAAATTCAGACTGCAGAGGAAAGGAGTGAATTCCTAGAAGAAGGCTCTGCAGGGCCTTTTACAAAAGGACACAAGGTCTTTCCCCTCTCTGCTGCCTTCAGTGAGAGGGTCCTAGTGGAAGTACACTCTGACTGTGTGGTATTATGATGCTGACTATTACTATTAATTGATGTCATCTCTAAAATGACAGACGTGATCTAGTTGAGATATATTTAGTTGGGGGCTGGGGATGGTCCTGAACTTTTGAAGTCTACAGTTTCCTCTGTAGAATAATGAAAATCTAAGAACCATCTCAGAAATAAAATGATCTCAATTATTCTGGAACAATATCACATCTTATTTGATTATGCCCTCATAGAAGGCCCAGGGATGAGGAACCTCAATTTCTCTTTCCCATAAAACTCATCTAAAACAGCCCTGCCTGGTCCTTTAGCTGGGGGCACACAGTTTCAGGCTTTTTATAAAAATATCTCTTTCTGAAGCTGGAGGGACTTTGCTTGGAGCATTTAAGGTGCTTCCTTTTTGAAAAGACTGCCTAACATATAAACACTCTGAACTCCAAGTTAATTTACTTTGAAAATGTCAGTGCCACCAGTGTTTGTAACTTTTTGCATCAGACAATAATAATTTGAAATAAATATATAGCAATTTTTTCAGCCACCTTCTGGAATGTCTCACACTCTAGTATGTGTTATTTTTACTTGGACTGTCTATCTATTGTAGATGTTTCAAAATTGAAGATATATGTTTGAGTGTAATATGCACATACAGTATATATAATATATGTTTTATTGAGCTAGAACCACATTATATATACACATTTTCTGATTATAAACTTGAAAATACTAAAGAACACAAGTATGTTTTCTTATTCTTCTCTAGATGTATTTTTTCACTATTCATGTTTTATGTATTATCTTCCTTTTTTTTTTACTTTTTCATGGGTTGTTTAGGTGTTTTTGTTCCTTTTTTATTTATTTATTTTTTTTACAGAGACAGAGAGAGAGAGTCAGAGTGAGGGATAGACAGGGACAGACAGACAGAAACAGAGAGATGAGAAGCATCATTCATTAGTTTTTCGTTGCGCATTGCGACACCTTAGTTGTTCATTGATTGCTTTCTCATATGTGCCTTGACCATAGGCCTTCAGCAGACTGAGTAACCCCTTGCTTGAGCCAGCGACCTTGGGTCCAAGCTGGTGAATTTTTGCTCAAACCAGATGAGCCCACGCTCAAGCTGGCAACCTTGGGGTCTCGAACCTGGGTCTTCCGCATCCCAGTCTGACGCTCTATCCACTGCGCCACCACCTGGTCAGGCTTTTTTTTTTTCCGCATTTTTCCGAAGCTGGAAACGGGGAGGCAGTCAGACAGACCGCATGCGCCTGACGGGGATCCACCCGGCATGCCCACCAGGGGGCAATGCTCTGCCCATCTGGGGTGTCGCTCTGTTGCATCCAGAGCCATTCTAGCGCCTGAGGCAGAGGCCACAGAACCATCCTCAGCGCCCGGACCATCTTTGCTCCAATGGAGCCTTGGCTATGGGAGGGGAAGAGAGAGACAGAGAGGAAGGAGAGAGGGAGGGGTGGAGAAGCAGATGGGCGCTTCTCCTGTGAGCCCTGGCTGGGAATCGAACCTGGGACGCCTGCATGCCAGGCTGACGCTCTACCCCTGAGCCAACCGGCCAGGGCCTGTTTGTTCCTTTTAAACAAAAGTTCAATTATTTTTTGCTTCAACATTAAGAAATGTAAATATACTATATATATATATATATATTTTTTTTTTGTATTTTTCTGAAGCTGGAAACAGGGAGAGACAGTCAGACAGACTCCCGCATGCGCCCAACCGGGATACACCCGGCACGCCCACCAGGGGCGACGCTCTGCCCACCAGGGAGTGATGCTCTGCCCCTCCGGGGCATTGCTCTGCCGCGACCAGAGCCACTCTAGCACCTGGGGCAGAGGCCAAGGAGCCATCCCCAGCGCCCGGCCATCTTTGCTCCAATAGAGCCTTGGCTGCAGGAGGGGAAGAGAGAGACAGAGAGGAAGGAGGGGAGGGGGGTGGAGAAGCAAATGGGCGCTTCTCCTATGTGCCCTGGCTGGGAATCGAACCCGGGTCCCCCGCACGCCAGGCCGACGCTCTAACACTGAGCCAACCGGCCAGGGCCTAAATATACTATATTTTATTATAATATGATTTAAATCAGACAACCTTACAAATTCTCAAATATATGTAATCTTCTCTGAACTGCTATCACTTTTCCTATAATCTAGAGTGTCTGGGCCATATCAAAATCTCTGGGCAAACTGTCTGTGCTTCCCATGGCCAAGGCTGTTCAGTTACTAGAATAAACTCCCCCCCCCCCAATTCAGCCTACCCCACATTCCCTGAGTGGTTAAGAGCACAAGCCTGGACAGAGTTGATGCAAAACCTGACTATGCCACTAATAAGCTATGTGACCTAGGGCAAGTTATTGTTATTTAACTTCTCTGTGCTTCAGTTGCCTCATCTGTAAAGTGGAAATGAGAGATACTATTACCTACCTCCTGGGGTTGTCATAGGATTGAATTAATATGTGAAAGCACTTAGAACACCACCTGACCCCTGGTAAGTGGTATGTAAATTTTAGCTGAAGTTGGTATGACTATTTCCTTCCTTCCTTCTCACCCTTCTCCCTCCCTTCTGCACCCTAGGACCTCTTCTCTATAAATCAGGGCTCAGTTCTAACCTCACTTTTCTGCTATCCTCCCTCCTGTGGCCCCTAGTATGTGTACACCCTCGGTGTTGTAATTCTGACCCTTTGTCCCTGAGGTTGTCCACAGCCAGGAAACGGACAAGCAGCACACACTTCTGTGAGCTGAGGCACCGTCTGAAAGCTCCTTCTCTCCCCCAGACCCCGAGGGCCTGTGGGTCAGCTGGGGACCCAGTGCCTTGAGGACGATTCTGATCCCAAGGACCCCAAGGGTAGGGTACAGGGCTGGACTCCAAGGGAGCCTGTTCCCATCGCTTTCCAACACTCGGCCTCCCTCCCCACCTATTTTCTGAATACAGGCTTTTTTCATGCCCAAATCTGAGCAGCCAAGGGCTTTGGGTGGGGCCCAACATACCGGCTGCCCAGCCCAGCCGGCGCAAGGGAGGTGTCGGGTCGTGCTCACTCAGGCTCCGGAGCTCCTGTTTTGTTCTCCTTCAAGGCGAAGAGCAGTTACGGAAAGGCTGACGCCAGTGTTTCCTCCGCATGGAGAGAGCCAGTCCGCCTGTGCAGAGCCCAGTAATTGTCCCCTGCTGAGCGTGCAAGGAGGTGCGCGAAGCCGGGTGCGCCCTCACCGCCCTCACCCAGCTCTGATCCTCTGCAGGGGGTCCGGGCCTTCACCTCTGCTGGTCCCCACTGCCAAGGCCTCAGGGTTTAGCCACACAACCCTCCCACCAGCATTCCTCTTCAGCCTTCTTAGGAACAGTCTTTGCAGTAGGAGCATTGACTGCACACCACCAAACTCGTCAACTACCTACTGGCGAAATGCACTCAAAATATGACGTGGCCTTTGCTTTTATTTTGATTATTATTTTTAATGCTGTGAAGAAATCCAGTCTCCAAAGGGCCTCTTCAGTTGTGCAGCCAGGAGTACTGAAAAGACCCCCCAAATTGTTTTTTGTTCATGGTTTCCCCCTTTTTTTCTATGTAAATCCTGTAATGCTTGATTTGCCTGGGTAGAAATACAATGACTTACTTATTATCACTTATTATTTATGTCTCATTGTCATACAGTACAAAAATAGTAATAGGCATCATTTCAAATATGTGGTGGACTGATGCTAAATTTATTATGACTGCACCAAATTATGTTGAACACTCACAGTCTAGTGCTTGTGTAAAATGCTGCCAACATTCTTTTGTTTCTCTTAATTAAAAGAATATTTGCCATATCCATGTTATAATCTTATCAGCAAGGTCAGTTTTACCATTAGGCACTTATAAGCATAACACTTATTTGGAAGAACTAAGAAGATGTTTGACATTAGGGCAGGTGGCGGTGACAACTCCAAAATATGAAAACTGTGATAGTAAAATTAATAAATATTTAATTACATGTCTACAAAATATACCATGTCAATTAGTCAAATGCAACTTAACTTTTAGATGATAACATAAATTATAATGAATGCAAACATTGTACAAAATAGAAATGTAAATATTTATAATATGATGTGAGATGGTGCCTCCAAAAGTAAGAAAGAATACCTTGGACCCACAAAGCTCTTAAATTGACTTCATTCATCTCTCACAATTACTATCATTTTCAGGATACAAGGAAATAACTTCTTTTTTTTTTGTGACAGAGAGACAGAGAGAGGGATAGATAGGGACAGACAGACAGGAAGGGAGAGAGATGAGAAGCATCAATTCTTCATTGCGACTCTTCTGTCTCTTTCATTGTTTGTTGATTGCTTTCTCACATGTGCCTTGACTGGGGGGCTACAGCAGAGTGAGTGACCCCTTGCTTAAGCCAGTGACCTTGGGCTTCAAGCCAGCAACCTTTGGGTTCAAGCCAGCAACCATGGGGTTATGTCTATGATCCCACACTGAAGCCAGTGACCTGCTCAAGCTGGTGAGCCCATGCTTAAGCCGGATGAGCCTGCACTCAAGCTGGCGACCTCAGGGTTTCGAATCTGGCTGGGTCCTCTGCATCCCAGTCCAATGTACTATCTACTGCGCCACTGCCTGGTCAGGCCTTATTTCTTTCTTTCTTCTGGTTATCAAGAAGTTATTTCCACCTGGCCAGGTGGTGATGCAGTCGATAGAGCATCGTACTAGGATGCAGAGGACCCAGGTTCAAAACCCCGAGGTCGCCAACTTTAGCAGAGGGTTTCTGGCTTTAGCATGGAATAATAGATGTGACCCTCATGGTTGCTGGCTTGAAGCCCAAGGTTACTGGCTTGAGCAAGGGGTCACTTGCTCAACTTAAGCCCGCTGGTTAAGGCACATATGAGAAGCAATCAATGAACAACGAAAGTGCCCTAACTATGAGTTAGTGCTTCTCATTTCTCTCCCTTCCTTTCTGTCTCTCTCTCTCTAAATTAAAAAATAAAATAAAAAGGATATTAAGGAATATGGAGACAAGCTGTTGGAAAGACATTATTCCAGAGGTTTAACAGAGTTGTGAATGTCAAAAAAGGAAAGAGAGGAGCCAGTTGTTAGCACAAGTTACCTTGGAGCAGGGGTCCCTAAACTACGGACCGCGGGCCGCATGTGGCCCCCTGAGGCCATTTATCCGGCCCCCGCCACACTTCCGGAAGGGGCACCTCTTTCATTGGTGGTCAGTAAGAGGAGCATAGTTCCCATTGAAATACTGGTCAGTCTATTGATTTAAATTTACTTGTTCTTTATTTTAAATATTGTATTTGTTCCCGTTTTGTTTTTTTACTTTAAAATAAGTTATGTGCAGTGTGCATAGGGATTTGTTCATAGTTTTTTTTTATAGTCCGGCCCTCCAACAGTCTGAGGGACAGTGAACTGGCCCCCTGTGTAAAAAGTTTGGGGACCCCTGCCTTGGAGAAAAAATGAGGTTAGGTATTGGGTCAGTCATTTCCCCCTCACTGGCCAGCAGGGGGCCACTGGCCAAGGACAGCTTGGTTGCTATATGTTTGCTGGGAGAAGAGGGAGAGAGAGGTAGGCCTTTGAGTGAATAATAGGTATAGAGAAGCAATGTACAACCAGAAATTTCTATGCACTGGATGTTTCAAAGTCAAATTTTGTTAACTCATGGAATTCTGGTATACATGATGATTCGCAGATGATGTTTAAGCTTGGATAATTTTGTAATTAACACAGTATATTGACCCAGATGACCTGTTAATACTGACATTGGAGAAATGAAGCTGAGTATGATGTTGGCTGTGGGTTTGTCATAGATGGCCTTTATCATGTTGAGGTATGTTCCCTATATTCCCACTTTGCTGAGATTTTTTATTATGAATGGGTGCTGGATTTTATCAAATGCTTTTTCTGCATCTATTGAAATTATCATGTGGTTTTTCTCCTTCCTTTTGTTTATGTGATGAATCACATTGATTTATTTGCGAATATTGTACCAGCTTTGCCTCCTAAGAATAAATCCCACTTGATCATGGTGTATGATTTTTTTCATATATTGCTGGATCCGGTTTGCTAATATTTTGTTGAGGATTTTAGCATCTAAATTCATCATGGATATTGGCCTATAATTTTCTTTCTTTGTGTTGTCTTTGCTTGGTTTTGGAATCAGAATTATGCTCGCCTCATAAAAGGAGCTTGGAAGTCTTCCTTCCTCTTGAATTTTTTGAAATAATTAGATAGAAGAATAGGAGTTAGTTCTTCTTTGAATATTTGGTAGAATTCACTTGTGAAGCCATCAGGCCCAGGTCTTTTTGTTTTTGGGAGTTTTTTGATAACTGTTTCGATCTCATTTGGTGTAATCGGTCTGTTTATATTTTCTGATTCTTCCAGATTAATTTTTGGAAGATTATATGTTTCAAGGAATTTATCCATTTCATCTAGGTTGTCTAGTTTTTTGACATATAGCTCTTCATAGTATTTTCTTACAATATTTTGTATTTCTGTTGTGTCAGTTGTTATTTCTCTACTCTCATTTCTAATTTTATTTATTTGAGTCCTCTCTTTTTTTCTTGGTGAGTCTGGTTAAAGGTTCATTGATCTTGTTTACCTTTTCAAAGAACCAGCTCCTGGTTCCATTGATCCTCTGTATTGTTTCTTTAGCCTCCATGTCATTTATTTCTGCTCTGATCTTTATTATTTCCTTCCTTCTACTACCTTTGTGCATTACTTGCTGTTTTTTTTTTCTAGTTCTTTTAGATGCAGGGTTAAGTTGTTTATCTGTGCTTTTTCTAGCTTTTTAAGGTATGCCTATAATGCTATGAACTTCCCTCTCAGGACTGCTTTTGCTGTGTCCCATAAATTTTCAGTTGATGAATGCTCATTATCGTTTGTTTCTAGGAATTTTGTTATTTCTTCTTTGATCTCATTGTTAACCCATTTGTTATTTAATAACATGCTATTTAGTTTCCAAGTGTTTGAGTATTTTTTAGTTTTTCTGTTGTGGTTGATTTCTAGTTTCATGCTATTGTGATCAGAGAAAGTGCTCAATATGATTTCAGTCTTCTTAAATTTGTTGAGGCCACTTTTGTGCCCTAACATGTGGTCTATCCTAGAGAATGTACCATGAGCACTTGAAAAGAATGTATATTCTGCTGCTTTAGGATGAAAGGTTCTGAAGATATCTATTAAATCGAGTTGATCTAGTGTGTCCTTTAAGTCTGCTGTTTCTTTGTTAATTTTCTTTCTTGAGGATCTATCTAGTGATGTTAGTGGGGTATTAAAATCCCCTACTATTATAGTATTGTTGTTGATCTTGCCCTTTAAATCCATCAAAGTCTGCTTTATATATTTAGGTGCTCCTATATTAGGTGCATAGATATTTATAATGGTTATATCTTGCTGTTGGATTGCTCCCTTTATTATTATGTAGTGACCTAGTCCATTTTGTCTGATATAAGTATTGCTTCCTCAGCTTTTTTTTTTCATTTCCATTTGCGTGAAATATTTTTTTCCATCCTTTTATCTTCAGTCTATGTGCATCTTTTGTTTTAAGGTGTATCTCTTGTAGACAGCATATGTATGGGTCCTGTTTTCTTATTCACACAGCTACCCTATGTCTTTTGATTGGATCATTTAATCCATTTACATTTAAGGTTATTATTGATATGTAGTCGTTTATTGTCATTTTATTCTTTAAAACTATATTCTTCTTTTGCTAAATTCTTTTTCCCCTTTGATCTGTTTACAACAGGCCCCTTAGCATTTCTTGCAGCATTGGTTTGGTAGTAGTGTATTCCTTGAGTTTTTTTTTTTGTCTGGAAAGCTTTTTATTTCTCCTTCAATTTTAAATGCTAGCCTTGCTGGATAAAGTAGTCTTGGTTGTAGGCTCTTGTTCTGCATTACTTTGAATATTTCTTGCCATTCCCTTCTGGCCTCAAGTGTTTTTGTTGAGAAGTCGGAAGTCATCCTTATGGGGGCTCCTTTGTAGGTGATAGCCTTTTTTTTTCTAGTAGCTTTTAATATTTTCTCTTTATCACTCTGTTGTGGACCATAAATGGCAAAAAGCCTATGTAGACTCAAGGCTTAGCAAAAGGCTAAGTTCTCCCCCCTTCACCTCCATGTTGGCTATGATGCTGAGTATTTTCACCTACTTCACTTGTTTTCTTAACTTGCTGGAAGCAATTTACATGCCCTTTCTCTTACTTTTTGTTTGTTCAGATGTTGGTTGATTTTAATTATGCATGGTGGGGGGATTCCTGTTTTTGCCTTGGGAGAGTTCCTGTTTTAGCCTCAGATGTGTCACTTTGTATCAAGGACTTTCTTGATTTGCATATGGCTATATAATAAAGGAAACTGGGGCTATGGGGCACTCGGATATTGCCATCAGCATTTGAAGAGTCCTCCCAGTTCCATTTTTTCTTGAGTATGTTTTCTTAATTCTGCAACATTATTAGGAGCAACGCTGGTCCGCGTCAAGTGGCACCCAAACAGAAGACTTGAGTATGAGTACAAGAAAACTAAAACTGAAGGAAGGTATCGGAACTCCCCAAAGTGAAGTGTGCACAGTAAGTAAAGAAAGCTTTTGGGGAAAGTGTAGTCGGGAGTAAAAGATGATGGGACAGATAGGGTAAAAAAAATAAGAGACCTTTTTGTAGAAATGTTTTTGTTTGAAGACAAATTGTTGTCTGAAGAGTATCAGGTTGAGCTGGAAATAGAGGGATGTGAATACGAGAATAACTTGGAGTCTGAGGATAACTGAGGGGATAAAAAATCCATGGCTATGGCTGCCTTAGCCGTGGGGCCTCCACTGCCCTCAGCTCCTTTCTACATTCAGCCCTCTGCTCCTCTGTTCCCTTATTGGGCTGATTCCAGAGTCAATAGCTCAAAATCTGGGAATCCCCTGTCCAAGAATCTATAAACCAGGCTCGAAATGTAGGGGAAACAATAAATGGCTTTACCCGTTTTCCTGTTGTAGAAAGACAGGATGATACAAGGAGACTAGTGCAAGAACATGAACCTGTACCTTTTAGAACTCTGAAAGAGCTTAAACTTGCTTGTGTTCAGTATGGGCCTACTTCCCCTTTTTCACTTGGTTTATTAGATACTATTAGTGCAAAGGCTCTTCCTCCAAATGACTGGAAGGTGATTGCTTGTGCTCGTCTCTCCAGGAGTGAATTATTTGCTGTGGAAGTTGGACTTTCATGAAGGGGCTGTTGAGGTAGGGGAGAAATCTCAACGTAGTCAACCTGAGCTGCAAGTTACAGTGACTATAGAATTTGAGAATGGATAGGAGACTCAGGTATTAGGAATGTTATAACTTTTCCTGTCATGGTCTGATTTTCTTTAATGTTTTAACTATAATCTTCTGAACTATCATTTTGTTTCTTTCTTATTCTTTGCCTGGAAATTGAGGCAGGGGACATGTGTTGGATCTGACTATAGAAAATATCCCAGCAGCTGCTGAGAGCAAATTTTCTCGGGGAGACTTTGTTTAGACACATCCTTCAGTCTCTCTGTCAGAAAATGCCCTGACTAATATTAGGCAGGCATCTTTCTAATCTGGTTGTGCTCTGAAATCCTGGGTTTCTCTCTGGTTTGTCTGATTCATCTAATTCTTGTTTATGTTTAGTCTTTGTTTAATATTGTCAAAATGTATCTGTTTTTAAGGCCTGAATTAAGTTCTCTTTTTTTTGCATGCAAAAATTGGAGGTGCTGGCTCTAATATTTAGAAAAAAAGAAAATTATTTTAGAACTTGTAAGGAGTGCTCATGTAAATTTAAATAGAATAGAATGTAGATCCTTAAGACTTACTGATTTGGTTAGTGCATTGTGAGGTGTGTTCAGAGTTAGGAGCCAAATAGCAATTTAAGTATTAGGATTAATCAAAGTTATATGTTATACTTGTGTTTTTTGTGCATAAATTGTCTTGTTTATGTGTAAGATTATACTCAGTTAGGCAAGACAAAGGAATTGAGCAAAATTAAGCAGGGCCCTAATAAGTCATTTCAAGAATTTATCTCATGGCTAATTCAGGCAGTTAGAAGAATAGTATAAGGATGCTAATTCTGCTTCTCAGGCCATATCCTGCAAAAGGGGCCCCAAGGAAATTGGTAATTTGGCTCCTCTGATTTTGCCAATTGGATTCAAAAAAATAGGTCAGGAATGCCCTGAAATGGAACTAACAATACAAGGGAGTAAATTTAAAGGACTTTTAGATACTGGAGTTGATGTATCTGTTATTGCTAAGCTACATTGGCCTCCTTCCTGGCCCACTTATGCAGCAACCACAGAATTACAAATCCCCTCAACAAAAAGCTCTAGTTTTTATAATGGGAAGATGAAGAAGGTCATTCTGGATTTTTTTTTTCAGCCTTATGTGCCCTGGATTGCCAGTTAATTTGTGGGGTAGAGATGTTTTAAAAATACGGGAGCATTACTTGTCAGACCTAATAATTTAGTCAATACTCAAGGGTTTAATCAGGAATTTTTGCCCACTAAGGGACTGAGGAAAGAACAGCGGGGAATTCTCACCCCCACAGAAATGGCACCCAATACCAGAAGATGTGGATTAGGATATCAAAATTTAGCATAGGGGGCTTGGTAGCTCCTGCTACCCCAATAATGCATTGTGCAGACCCAATTACTTGGAAATCAGATAATCCTGTATGGGTAGACCAATGGCCCCTTTCTCAGGAGAAACTTAAGGCAGCTGCTCAATTGGTACAAGAGCAGTTACAGCTTGGGCACATTGAACCATCTAATAGTCCATGGAATATGCCTGTATTTGTCATTAAAAAGGAATCAGGAAACTGGAGACTATTATAAGATTTGAGAGCAATAAATAAGACTGGAAATTATGAGTCCTCTCCAGCTAGTACTCCCTTCTCCTACTTCTATTCCATGGGATTTTCACCTTGTAATTATTGACTTGGAGGATTGCAAGCATTTTGCATTCAGTGTTCCTTCACTTAATTTCCAGGCTCCCATGGAGCAATACCAGTGGAGAGTTTTGCCTCAAGGTATGGCTAACAGTCCTACCTTGTGAAGGCAGCACCCTAAGGCATACATAATTCATTATATGGATAATATTCTTATTGCTCATCCAGATAAAGACACTGTGCTGACTATTTTGCAACAACAAGAATAGTCTCTGAAAGAATCAGGACTTTATATAGCTCCTAAAAAGGTACAGCAATCTTTACCTTTTTCTTATTTAGGACAAATTATTGAGGGACAACAAATTTGTCCACCAAAAATAGAAATCAGGCGGCTCATTTACAAACTTTAAATGATTTCCAGAAATTATTAGGAGACATTAATTGGCTTTGACCTTCCTTGAAATTAACTACTGGAGAACTGAAGCCATTTTTTGATATTCTTAGAGGCTCTGCTGAACCAGCTTCTCCTTGGCTACTTACAGCTGCAGGATAACAAGCTTTAAAGCTTGTAGAAAAGCCTTGCAACAAGCACAACTAAAATGCATAAATCCTGAAGAATCAATTGCCTTACTAATTTGTCCCTCGAGTTACTATTGTGGCAAGCTTCAGGTCCTATTGAATGCATTCATTTAGCTGTTACTCCTAAGAAAGTTTTATCTCCATATTTTGATCTTGTCACCTCCTTGATAATCAAGGGATGTAGGCGACTGTTACAGTTTATAGATTTTGAGCCTCAAATTATTGTTCCTTTTTTCAAAGGATCAACAACAATGGCTCTAGGAAACTTCCACTAAATGGCAAATTGCTTTTGCAAATTTTACAGGCCAAATTGATTCTCACTACTCAGCTGATAAAATAGTTACATTTGAATTTCCTAAAACAATTGTTAAGGAGCCCATTCCTGAAGCATTCCTGAAGCACCTATAGTCTTTACTGATGAGTCTAGCTCAGGAATAGCAGGCTTAATAATCAATAGACAAATTTATATTAAAATAATTTGCCAGCCCTGGTCGGTTGGCTCAGTGGTAGAGCGTCAGCCTGGCGTGCAGAAGTCCCGGGTTCGATTCCCGGCCAGGGCACACAGGAGAAGTGCTCATCTGCTTCTCCACCCCTCCCCCTCTCCTTCCTCTCTGTCTCTCTCTCCCCCTCCTGCAGCGAGGCTCCATTGGAGCAAAGAAGGCCCAGGCGCTGGGGATGGCTCCTTGGCCTCTGCCCCAGGCGCTGGAGTGGCTCTGGTCGCGACAGAGTGACACCCCGGAGGGGCAGAGCGACACCCCTGGTGGGCAGAGCGTCGCCCCCTGGTGGGCGTGCCAGGTGGATCCCGGTCGGGTGCATGCGGGAGTCTGTCTGTCTCTCCCCGTTTCCAGCTTCAGAAAAATACAAAAAAAAAAAAAAATTATTTGCCTTAAAATCAGCGTAAAGACTAGAATTACATGCCATTATCATGGCTTTTCAGCATTTGCCATCTTCCTCCTTAAATCTGTATACAGACAGCAAATATTTACTTACAGTTGTTTCCACTATAGAGACTGCTGTCTTAGAGATGACTGCTGATGAGGAACTATTTCAGCAGTTTCTCCTTCTTCAAAGACTTGTACGTCAATGAAGAGCTCCATGTTTTATAGGACATATTCAAGCTCACTCTATGCTCCCTGGAGCTTTAGCACAAGGGAATGCCCTTGTTGATCAAGCTACCCAAAAGAAAATTATTGGAGCATCCATTACAGATCAAGCAATTCAGTCTCATACTATTCATCACCAGAATGCTGCAGCCCTGTGTAAACAGTTTCAACTTTCTCGAGAAGCAGCAGGGCTGATTGTTAAATCCTGTCCGAAATGTCCTATATTATAATCTATCCCTTCATTTGGAGTTAATCTTCGAGGACTCCTACCAGGACAACTTTGGCAAATGGATGTTACTCATACACCTTCATTTGGCAAACAGTCCTTTGTCCATGTTACAGTGGATACTTATTCTGGATTTATAGTAGCCTCTGCCAGAACAGGAGAGGCTGCTAAGCATGTTATAGCTCATTGTCTATATGCATTTTTCTATTATTGGACTTCCTGATGTGATTAAAACTGACAATACTCCTACATATGTAGCAAAAGCATTTACTATATTTTGTAAACCTTTCAAAATTATGGGTATTTCTTAAAATCTTTAAAGTCAAGGTATTATTAAAGTGTACCCAGCAGATAGTTAAGGTCAATTTAAAAAATATAAAAGGGGGAAGTCATATCCTGGAACTCCTGCGAATCTACCTTATCTTTAAATTTTTTCTTTTGAATTCTGATGAACAGGAGATGCCAAATCCTTTTCTCCTGCAAACTTCTATCCTCTTTTAATTGATCCAGCTAATAACACTGTTTTGTCTTTTTCCAAATAGCTCCAGATATATGAAAAAGGTTTATATAGGCGATGGGGATCCTCAGACCCCTCAGCGAGATCTTCTGAGCATGGCTTTTAAGATACCAAGAGGCAGAAAAAGCCCAATAGAGATCAGGTGAAATACCAGCTCTTGGGATATGCCCTTAAAGGCTCCAACACCCCAAAGGGGTCTCATAGGACTCCATCCGGGCCCTGCTTCAATAGTGGAAAGGAAGGTCATTGAGTTAAAGCCTGCCAGACTTACATGCCTTTGCTGTGAGGAAAAAGGGACACTGGAAGGTAGGCTTCCTCCTCGCTCCTCTAAGGGAGGATTCAGTCTCTTCCAGCCCTGCTCCAGCCACCTGTGACCTAACCTTGCTCAGCCTGATGGGATTTTCCACTGAAGGTTAAAGGTGCCCAGGGCCGTTGGCCCCATCTACGTCATTGTGGATGAACCTAGGGTATTTCTTCCAAGTAGCAGGTAAACTGATCTCATTTACACAAGGGCCACTTAACTATGTCTTGCTTGAATATTCGGGTTTTTTATTCTTCCCTCGAAGATCTCTGGTGTGGGTGTTGATAGTCCTATTTTCTGCTGCTTTGTTTAATATATAGTGTTTCCTTTATTCCTCCTACCTCAATGCCCCATTCATATTTTAGGCTGGGACCTACTCCTAATTTAGAGCTCTCTTTCTCCTTTTTGCCAGCTTCTATTATGAATTTACCTTTGCCATCCAGCTTAATGTATACCAAGGTTCTCTTCACCATGCCATGGCTGCAGAGCTCCAGGGAAAAGCACCCTGGTCTCATCTCTCTAGGCAGAGGAGAACAGAAGCTCCATTTTACACATGCTGCAGATGGCTTTTACAATCTACCTGAATCATTACCAGCTAGAAGCAGAGGTCTTTGGGACTTGGATGAGAGCTGCAAAGTATAGAAATGTGACAACAATTCCAGTGCCATGCAGCCTTTTCCTGAATGTGGACTTTTCCTGGACTCCTGCTCCTGTGACAGCTCTTAATGGACTGAACTGGGGTTGGGTTGCATTTGCAGGGATTTGGAATGGTGTTGGTACCAACTTGGACTTGATGAACATGTTAAGGACATTACTCTTTTATAGATTCTTGTTATATTGGCTAAGAGTTTGCTTAAAGGCTTTAATCACTGTAATGTATTAGAATACTTGTTTGGGTATCTGTTAGTATTAGCTATACTAATTTTTGTTTGTTCTGTATTTTTTCAGTCTGCCTCAAAATTAGAATCAAGGAAACTAGGAAATCAGATGAGTGCAAATCTCAGCACACAAATTAAAAAGAAAAAAGAAAAGGGGAATATATTCTGGACCGTAAATGGCAAAAAGCCTTTGTAGACTCGAGGCTTAGCAAAAGGCTAAGTTCTCCCCCCTTCACCTCCATATTGGCTATGATGCTGAGTATTTGCACCCACTTTACTTGCTTTCTTAACTTGCTGGAAGCAATTTACATGCCTTTCCTCTTACTCTTTGTTTGTTCAGATGTTGGTTGATTTCACTTATGCATGGTGGGGAGGATTCCTGTTTTTTTCTTGGGAGAGTTCCTGCTTTAGCCTCAGATGTGTAACTTTGTATCAAGGACTTTCTTTTTTTTTTTTTTTTTCTGAAGCTGGAAATGGGGAGAGACAGTCAGACAGACTCCCGCATGCGCCCGACCGGGATCCACCTGGCACACCCACCAGGGGCGCCGCTCTGCCCACCAGGGGGTGATGCTCTGCCCCTCCGGGGTGTCGCTCTGCCGCAACCAGAGTCACTCCAGTGCCTGGGGCAGCAGCCAAGGAGCCATCCCCAGTGCCCGGGCCATCCCTGCTCCAATGGAGCCTTGGCTGTGGGAGGGGAAGAGAGAGAGACAGAGAGGAAGGAGGGGGTGGGGGTGGAGAAGCAAATGGGTGCTTCTCCTATGCGCCCTGGCCAGGAATCAAACCCGGGTCCCCCGCATGCCAGGCCGACGCTCTACCGCTGAGCCAACCGGCCAGGGCCTATCAAGGACTTTCTTGATTTGCATATGGCTATATAATAAAGGAAACTGGGGCTATGGGGCACTCAGATATTGCCATCAGCATTTGAAGAGTCCTCCTGGTCCCATTTTTTCTTGATGAGTATGTTTCCTTAATTCTGCACCATTATTAGGAGCCCTGCTGGTCCGCAGCATCACATAACTTTGGTATTTTAATTATGATGTGTCTTGGTGTAGATTTCTTTGGGTTTCTCTTTAATGGAGTTCTCTGTGCTTCTTGAACTTGTGAGACATTTTCCTGCCTTAATTTAGGGAAGTTTTCAGCTATGATATGCTTGAACAAAGTCTATCCCTTGTTCTTTCTCTTCTTCTTCAGGAACCCCTATGATGCAGATGTTATTTCTCTTCATGTTGTCACAGAGCTCTCTGAGAGTTTCCTCAGACTTTTTGAGTCTCTTCACCTTTTTCTGCTCCACTTCTGTATCTTCATTTATCTTGTCATCTAACTCACTGATTCTATTCTCAGCTTCATCCATCTTGCTTTTAATTCCTTCCATTGTGTTCTTCATTTCTGATATTGTATTTGTCGTTTCTGACTGATTCTTTTTTTATATGTGCAATTTTTATCTTATTTTTATTAATTTTAATGCAGTGACATTGATAAATCAGGGTACATATGTTCTGAGAAAACATCTCCAGATTATTTTGACATTTGATTATGCTGCATACCCCTCACAAAGTCAAATTGTCTTCTGTCTGGTTTTCTTTGTGCCCCTCCCCTACCCCTACCCTTCCCTCTACTTCCTCGCCCCCTCCCCACCCCTCCATCCCACCCTCTGTTACCATTACATTCTTGTCCATGTCTCTGTCTGACTGATTCATTTTTATTATTTCAATGTCCTTTTTTATATTTGCTATCTCTTTATTTAGGTGTTTGTAATTACCATCTATTGTTCTAAGATCTTTGAGTATCCTAACAATCATTATTTTTAACTCTGCATCTGGTAATTTGGTTATATCTGACTCATTCAGGTCCTTTTCTGGGGATTTCTCTTGATTCATTTGTGTTGCATTTCTCTGCCTTCCCATTTTGTCTGTGTAAAAGAAGGTTTTGGCCACTGGAGTCCACTGGGTGTGGCCTCTGTGTTCCCTAGGTGTGGTCTGTCTGCAGGCTTGCCACCCCCTCTGCTGTTGCTGCCTAGGGTGTTTGGGTATGGGCGTTGCTGGTGCCTGCCCACTGGGGCTGTTGCTGTGGTTTCCACCTCTACTTCACAGGAGTGGCTGTGATCATGTGCTCAGGTGTACCAGCCTCAGTGGCCTTGGCCTTCACTCCACCACTGTGGGTGGCATTATGCTCGGCCCTGAGGGCAGGGTTGAGCACCTTTGCTCACCTGCGGGTCTCTGCCTGATTCTGGGCTTTCGCCCTGCCCCTGCAGGAGGAGTTTGCTCGTGGGACGGCTGCAAGCCTTGGCTCCATGGGCTGGGCAGGACTGCATGCCCACGCTCAGTAGCGGGACTCCGCCTGTTCTGGGCTTTTCGCTCCACCCCTGTGGGAGGAGCAGGCTCCCATGTCAGGACACAAGCCTCAGTTCCACGGATGGGGCAAGGCTATGCTCCTGCGCCCTTGCTCAAGAGTGGGTCTTCACCTATTCTGGGCTCCTGCCCTTCCCCCCACAGGCTGGATTGCAGGCAGCCCACAGCTGTGCTTGACCACTTTCATGTGACCCCTCCTCCCCAGCCAGTCAAGACCGAGCTCACACCTGGGCCTCAATTGTGGCCAGCTGACAGAACCGCGCTTCCGCGTCCCACTGCCACCAGCCCTTGGGTGAGCCCTCAGCCATGTGGGTGGGGGCACTGCAGCTCAGACCTTAAGACTCACTACTGTAGTCCTGTAAGCTCCCTCCTTCTAAGCAACTGTGCTCTGAGTGCCACGGGAGAGCTTGTTTGGCTGGTGTCCTGCTTCCCTTTGCTGGTATTGCTGTTTCCAGGGGAAATATTCACTTCAGATTTGGGGAGTGACTCAGCCCAGAGGTTAGGGTGGCTGTCCATCAAAGTGTTTCTACCTGTGCCTCCTAGGTTACACTCTCTTCCTGCTACTCCAGACCTCTCCTCTCTCCCCATCCCCTGGAGCCCCAGGTGAGTGGTTGTGAGAGAGGTTTTCTGCGCGGTCCCTTTAAGAAGAATCCTGGGTCTGAGAAATCAGTCTCTTTCTCACAAACAGTATCCTGTCTTGTTTCCAGCTAAATACTGTCCATATGCCTCTTCTAGGCTCTGGGGCTGCAGGCTGAGGCTTTGTTCCTGTGGCTCAGGACCCTGCCCTCTCTGCTAAACTCACTTCCTGTCACACAAGTCTCTCTGGGCTGCTATTCATTCCGGGGAGCTGGGCAGCCCTCTCTGCATTTCCACTTTTCCTACGAGTCTTAGTGTGGCTTCTTCAGTGTTTCTTGGTTGAAGAGTCCTCTTAGTTTAGTTCAAAGTTGGTTTTTCCAGATGATGGTTCTTAAAATTAAGTTGTAATCCACTTTGGCTCTGGGAGATTGAAGTTGGTACGTCCGCCTACTCCATTGCCATCTTGTTGATCTCCATCTGAAATAAGATTCTGAGTCATTTATAATCTAGTGAGGCACTGGATTCAGAACTAGTCAAGTTGTACATTTTTTCCTTTTCCTTTCTTTTTAAAATTACTTTTATTTTCAGTTACACTTTATATACAATACATAATAGTTTTAGGTATACAACACAATGATTAGACATATGTATAACTTACAAAGTGATCACCCTGGTAAGTCTAGTACCCATCTGACACCATATGTAGTTATTATATTATATTATATATATTATATTATATTATATACTATATTTCCTCTTTTGTACTTTACATCCCATGACTATTTATTTTGTAGCTGCCAAAGTGTACTTCTTAATTCCTTCCCCCATAACTGGGTTGTTCCTGATAGAGGGTTGTATGGAATGCAGCTCTGACCACAGCCATTTCTGGGCAGCCTCATCACACTGGTGACTCATGAATCAGTGCTCGTTCTTAGTGGAGCTGATAAAATTAATCTCACCTTGCCAGTACCCCTGCAGTTAGCATGTGGAGTATAGGGAAGGACATTACATCTACTAGGTGAGCTCAGACACTGTCAGAGTTCAGTACTAGGGAAGGGCCCCACACTCAGGGCCAGTTTGCACAGGTGTGCACTCACTATTTATAAACTCAAATTAGGTCCCACTAACAGGCAAGGGCAAAGGCACAGTGAGGTCAGAAGAAAATGCAAACTCTAAGCAGTTGAATCACTTCTGGTCATAACCTGTGCCTGTGGCTCTTGTCTCTTGAAGTGGCCACCTGTTGTCACAGGTGCTCTGAACTTACCAGTAGCCTATTAACTCCTATGTGAAGCTTCTTCCTCACCCTTTATTCTTTACCCCTCCCAGGCTGCTCTGTGCTGGAGGGCTATAGCCCTCTGCCAGCTGACACTATTCTTTGAGCTGTCCAGGGTCACCGTCCATGGACTAGGCAAAACCGGGCCATGACTCAGAGCTGTCTGTGAACATAGTGTCCATGTTGGCATTCATCACTAACAACTGTGATTTCCACAGTGTTTAGCAGGAAGACAACTCATTGAGCCAGTTCCCATTGATCGTGACTACATACCAAACACAAAGTTGTTGGGCCTAAAGATCTGGCCGAATGGTCCAGACCTGACCGAGTCCATCGTGCCCAGCTCCAGATCCACCAGGATGGCCCGAGGTACGTACTTGTTACCTGAGGGAATAAGAGCTGGACTTAGACCTGCGCTTGGCAAAGGGACCCAACAAGGTAGTGCTATATGCGCCTTTTACAGCAGAATTTAGAGAAAGTCCAGCATGTGAGATAAAAGTGCAATAGGGAGCATTTCTGCTTTAAAAAGGAGGCAAAAAGCATGCTTAGTCATGGCAAGCATGCTTAGTCATGGCAAATGTGCAGGAGCCTAAAGGAACTAGAGTGTATTTTAGCAGTTCACACTGAAAATGAACGCAAGAAGCATTTGTCACTTGTATGTTCCTAGTATATTACATCTGCCACAGCAGCATGGAAAGTAGGGTTGATAGAAATGCAAAAAACATTGAAATAATCACCAACAGCTTCATTGTAGTACACATAGATTCTCTCCAGCTGCAAGTCACTGTCTCCATGGTAACTGCCAGTGGGGTCAATCCCATGCTCATCACTGATGACCTCCCAAAACTGGAAATTAAAAAATAATAGTAATAATGATCTCACAACAGCCTGGCATGCTAAATACAGTGTGTCTGTAAAGTCATGGTGCACTTTTGACCGGTCACAGGAAAGCAACAAAAGATGATAGAAAGGTGAAATCTGCACCAAATAAAAGGAAAACTCTCCCAGTTTCATACCTATTCAGTGCAGTTCGATGTGGGCTCACGCACATATTTTTTAGGGCTTCTTAGGTAGCTATCCCGTATAGCCTCTACAGACTCATCACTGACTGATGGCCTACCAGAACGGGGTTTCTCCACCAAACTGCCGGTTTCCTTCAACTGCTTATCCTAGCAAGTAGTGCTATTCCTATGTGGTGGCACTTTGTTATAAATGCGCCGATATTCATGTTGCACTTTGGTCATGGATTCGAATTTAGCAAGCCATAGAACACATTGAACTTTCCTCTGTACTGTCCACATCTCGACTGGCATGGCCATGGGCTGCTCCGCTGTATACACGGTGTTATGTCATCATCTGCACATGTGCACATGCTGCCACATCATCCTACAGAAACTGGGAGGGTTTTCCTTTTATCTGGTGCAGATTTCACATTTCTATTGTCTTTTGTTGCTTTCCTGTGGCCAGTCAAAAGTTGACTATGACCTTACGGACACATTGTATTAGTAAGGATGGCCCTTTCCTTCCCCTCATGTCCTTGGAACAGTGGCCATTGAAGTCTGACAGTTAAGGGTCCTAGACAGACCAGATAGCTGTGCACCAGTTCCTCCAGCAGAGGCTGCGGAGGGGGCTTGGAGATCTGCAGAGCACCGGCCATATTATGGCGACAGACTGGAAAACTGGGAGGAGCACTGAAGGAGGAGGATGGGCACAGCAGGTCTTCTGGGGAGGCTGTCACCCCCAGGCAAGGCGGGTGTGGCAGCATCCCAGCTGAGGGATGGTCCTGGCAGGGCCCAGAATCAGTCGGATCCCACCCTGTGGCTGCCTTGGGAATCACTGTCTCCTGGCAGAAACCCCACCCATCCCTCCAAGCAGAGCAGTTTTATGCCACTGCCATCCATGCTGGCTGCTGGCCAGAGCTCAGCGGGGGATGGGTGGGGAAGGGCGGCGGGCAGGCAGGAGCCTGGGAGCAGGACTGGGCAGCAGTGAATGGGGCTGGCCTGGGTGAGCACGCGGTATCCATTGTGAATTTGCAACAGGAAAGGGGCGGGGAGGTTGGGGTGGGCAACATGGCGGTTCTGACAGGGACCACGTCCTTTTTCGGATGCCCGCTTCTACCTCGCCCACTGCGGTGGAACTGCAGCCCCAATACCGGCACCTGCCGCCTGGGAGACAGGAAGCCAGACCAGCATTATGTATTATCATGTCCAGATGGTGCTTGTTTTAGGGTAATTATCTAATATCTGGTCTCTGGGACTCTACTGTCAAAAATATATATATCTACACTTAGAGATGGAGCAACTTTAATTGTAAAGACTATTACAGTAGGGAGGATGCTAATCTCAGACACCTTACAAGCATCTGAAATCACATAGAATCCGCTTTTCTTTTGGTGGAGCCTTGAGCAGGACCAACAGGAACTTGATTGGAGAGGAGGGAACAAGGGTGTGGAAAGCGGGCACTGAATCAGGTTGCTGCCACAGGAATATTTTGCTCTGTCATCAGCAGACTTTCAGTGTGAACTGTTGAGGAGCAGAGTGTCCACCTGAGTGCTTGTTTAAACTTGGAGGCAAGCCAAAATTCATGGTTTGTGGGTGGGGAAAAGCCAGGCTAAAATTCGGTGGAGCAATGTAGAGGCTAAGAGAGGGGCGATTGTGCATGCTGGGTCATCACCCCCGTTGTTTCATACAAACACAATCTGTTGTTAAATACTGTTAGGGGTGAAAGGACACTCATGGTGAGGATGACCTTGGTTCAGTCAGTTGTTGAGGTGGGCTGGCCTCCACATTCCTATGGGTCCTGAAGAGCTAGCTGTTACCATCTGCTGAGCGTGTTCCTGGACTGACAGGTGTAGAGGGTCTTAGAGGTAAGGGATTTCACAAGAGGTAAACTTTGAAATACGAGAACAAGAATTATTATTCATAAACAAGGCAGTCAAACCACAAGCTGAAGTTTGAAGGGAGCTGGTGGGGAAGGCTCAGAGATGTTGGGCCTGAAGCACACTTAAACGGCAGAGTTAGGATGACAGTGGCAACTCGATGCCTTTCCAGATTGTGATGAATATTTTTGGTGGTGGCATTAGACATTTATGGAATCACATGCATGGTGATTACTTCTGACAACTGCACAGATGCTCCCCTGAGAAGCCAGGGTCAGACCAAATGCCAGACAATGGCTAAAGACTATTTCCTGGACTTCTAGTAGTTCCTGGATTATTGATGTTGGCATTTTGGTAAAATTGTCCACAGTTCTGGTCATTATCTGAAGCATAGGATGGAAATGTGGGATTCTGGCAAACTCTGAGCGGCCCACACAGAAGCAGCTCCAGGTACAGAGACTGTGCACGGTCTGCTGCAGCAGTCAAGCCTGTGAGAGTCCTCCCAGTCCCTTAGCTTCTTACCAAGGCTTCTTGAAAAACTGCAAGGACATGAGATCAGATCCTCTTTCTCTGCTTAGGATTCTATACCTAGTCTTGTAACTGTAATATGGTTTGATAGACCTTTTGGATCATCTGGTACCTGGTAAAATTAAATCAGAAATAATGGTAGAGTTATGGTGATAAAAGAAGACAGTTAACAAGATTTAATAACGGTTGGCCTGACCGATTGGCTTAGTGCAGTGGTCCCCAACCCCCGGGCCACAGACTGGTACCGGTCCGTGGGCCATTTGGTACCGGTCCACAGAGAAAGAATAAATAACTTACATTATTTTCGTTTTATTTATATTTAAGTCTGAACAATGTTTTATTTTTTAAAATGACCAGATTCCCTCTTACATCCATCTAAGACTCACTCTTGACGCTTGTCTCGGTCACGTGATACATTTATCCATCCCACCCTAAAGGCTGGTCTGTGAAAATCTTTTCTGACATTGAACCGATCCGTGGCCCAAAAAAGGTTGGGGACCACTGGCTTAGTGGTAGAGCATTGGCCCAGCATGTGAATGTCCTGGGTTCAATTCCTGGTCAAGGCACATAGGAGAAGCACCCATCTGATTCTCCACCCCTCCCCCTCTTGCTTCTCTCTCTCTCTCTCTCTCTCTCCTCCCCTCCTGCAGCCATAGCTTGATTAGAGCAAGTTGGCCTAGGACACTGAGAATGGTTCCATGGCCTCTGCCTGAGGCACCAAAAAATAGCTTTGGTTGCAATAGAGCAAGGGCCCCAGATGGGCAGAGCATCACCCCCTAGTGGGTTTGCCAGGTGGATCCCAGTTGGGGTGCATGTGAGAATCTGTCTCTGCCTCCCCTCCTCTCACTTAAAAAAAAAAAAAAGGTTTGATAAAGGTTAACAAGATTTCCTAAATAATAGGATCTGTTCCAACTATAGGCTGTTTTTCCCTGTTTTTGGCTATGCTTCTCCTCAGGGGAGACATTCATAGAGCCAAAGATCATGTGCTCCCAAAGCTGCACCCCTCCAAGCCCACTTCCAGTTCATGTATAGCCCTTTCTCCCGGAGTAACCATGAGGGCAGAACATGTCTGCATATAACTCTATAGCAAAGTGGAGACTGCATGTGAGGAGGGAGGTGATGGAATTTGGATGCATAGGTGTAACATCCACAAACATGCACCCAAAACACAATAAAAAACCTGAGGCTCAGGCGAACCTGCCTGGTTGGCGGTACTTCATGAATATTGTCAAACATCTGTGTAGGTAAAGTAACATGTCCTGACTCCTTAGGAGGACAACAGAAATCCTGTGTTTGGTATTCCTCTGGACTCCACCTGTTGTGCTCTTGACTAATTCAAATTTGTATACTTTCCCTGTGAAAGAAAGGAAAGGAAAAGAGAGGTGAGGGTGGGTATGGGAGAAGAGAAAAGAAACTGTAGTGAGTATAATATCTTTCTGTAAGTTCTGTGAATCCTCCTAGTGAATCATCAAATCTAAGGGTGATGTTAGGGATCCTTGACCTTGTCATTGGTATCAGAAAGAAGAATGATTTTGGAGACTATTCCCTCTAACTTGGCAGTTGGCCCAAATACTTCATAGTTGCTGTCAGGGATGGGATTCACTAGCCTGACTGACTCACAGAAACATATAGTTCAAAGAAAAGTAAGGCTGAAAGGGCAGAGGATGAGAAACCTTTGACTTTTGGGTGGCCACAATGTTACCTATGGTATAAGACTGGAGCTGTGCTTCAAATAGTTATTGGAGATGAATGTTACCATAAGAATTTAGAAAGGACAGCTGCAACTCCTGAGGAGTTGAGAAAGCAAAGTAATAAGAAACAAGCTAATGGCAGTCCTTTGGTTGTTATCTGTGATAATCAAAATGAAAGGGAAAGTGTTAGCAGGGATCTTGAGACTGAGCCACACTTGGATTTAGGCTGTTTTGAGGTACTTCAGAGTGACCACCAAAGTGAATAGTTAGGGTGATGTCAGTGGTCACTAAGATTTGCAAGACAATGAGGGGAAAGATGATGGAGAGGGAGAGTCAAGAGACCCATCTAGCAGGGTAAAAATCTTTAAGTAGTTATAATTAAATAAAGTGGGCATCAATGAGATAA